>NW_020837960.1:15508143-15836778 GCF_003676395.1 Aethalodelphis obliquidens | reverse complement strand
AGATCCTTGCTGGGTAGAGTAATCTTGGTTGCAGGTTTTTCTCCTTCATCACTTTAAATATGTCCTGCCCGTCCCTTCTGGCTTGCAGAGTTTCTGCTGAAAGAACAGCTGTTAACCTTATGGGGATTCCCTTGTGTGTTATTTGTTGTTTTTCCCTTGCTGCTTTTAATATGTTTTCTTTGTTTTTAATTTTTGACAGTTTGATTAGTATGTGTCTTGGCGTATTTCTCCTTGGATTTATCCTGTATGGGACTCTCTGTGCTTCCTGGACTTGATTAACTATTTCCTTTCCCATATTAGGGAAGTTTTCAACTATAATCTCTTCAGATATTTTCACAGTCCCTTTCTTTTTCTCTTCTTCTTCTGGAACCCCTATAATTCGAATGTTGGTGCGTTTAATGTTGTCCCAGAGGTCTCTGAGACTGTCCTGAGTTCTTTTCATTCTTTTTTCTTTATTCTGTTCTGCAGTAGTTATTTCCACTATTTTATCTTCCAGGTCACATATCCATTCTTCTGCCTCAGTTAATCTGCTGTTGATCCCATCTAGAGTATTTTTCATTTCATTTATTGTGTTGTTCATCATTGTTTGTTTCATCTTTAGTTCTTCTTGGTTCTTGTTAAATGTTTCTTGCATTTTGTCTATTCTGTTTCCAAGATTTTAGGTCATCTTTACTATCATTATTCTGAATTATTTTTCAGGTAGACTGCCTATTTCCTCTTCATTTGTTAGGTCTGGTGGGTTTTTATCTTGCTCCTTCATCTGCTGTGTGTTTTTCTGTCTTCTCATTTTGCTTATCTTACTGTGTTTGGGGTCTCCTTTTTGCAGGCTGCAGGTTCGTAGTTCCCGTTGTCTTTGGTGTCTGTCCCCAGTGGCTAAGGTTGGTTCAGTGGGTTGTGTAGGCTTCCTGGTGGAGGGGACTAGTGCCTGTGTTCTGGTGGATGAGGCTGGATCTTGTCTTTCTGGTGGGCAGGTCCACGTCTGGTGGTGCTTTTTGGGGTGTCTGTGGACTTATTATGATTTTAGGCAGCCTTTCTGCTAATGGGTGGGGTTGTGTTCCTGTCTTGCTAGTTGTTTGGCATAGGGTGTCCAGCACTGTAGCTTGCTGGTCGTTGAGTGAAGCTGAGTGCTGGTGTTGAGATGGAGATCTCCGGGAGATTTTCGCCGTTTGATATTATGTGGAGCTGGGAGGTCTCTTGTGGACCAGTGTCCTGAAGTTGTCTCTCCCACCACAGAGGCACAGCACTGACTCCTGGCTGCAGCACCAAGAGCCTTTCATCCACATGGCTCAGAATAAAAGGGAGAAAAAGTAGAAAGAAAGAATTAGTAGAAGTAGAACGAATGAAAGAAAGAAAGAAAGAAGGAAGGAAGGAAGGAAGGAAGGAAACAAGGAAAAAAAGAAAGAACATAAAGTAAAATAAAATAAAGTAACATAAAATATAATAAACTTATTAAAATAAAAAATAATTATTAAAAAAAAGAAAAAACACTTAAAAAAAAAGGACGGATGGAACCCTAGGACAAATGGTGGAAGCAAAGCTATACAGACAATATCTCACACAGAAGCATACACATACACACTCACAAAAAGAGGAAAAGGGAAAGAATCATAAATCTTGCTCTCAAAGTCCACCTCCTCAATTTGGGATGATTGGTTGTCTATTCATGTATTCCACAGATGCAGGTACATCAAGTTGATTGTGGAGCTTTAATCCACTGCTTCTGAGGCTGCTGGGAGAGATTTCCCTTTCTCTTCTTTGTTCTCACAGCTCCCAAGGGCTCAGTTTTGGATTTGGCCCTGCCTCTGCGTGTCGGTCGCCGGAGGGCGTCTGTTCTTCGCTCAGACAGGATGGGGTTAAAGGAGCCGCTGATTCGGGGGCTCTGGCTCACTCAGGCCGGGTGGAGGGAGGGGCGTGGAGGGAGGGGCACGGAGTGCGGGGCGAGTCTGCGGCGCCAGAGGCCGGCGTGACGTTGCACCAGCCTGAGGCGCGCCGTGCGTTCTCCCGCAGAAGTTGTCCCTGGATCCCGGGACCCTGGCAGTGGCTGGCTGCACAGGCTCCCCGGAAGGGGGGTGTGGACAGTGACCTGTGCTCGCACACAGGCTTCTTGGTGGCGGCAGCAGCAGCCTTAGCATCTCATACCCGTCTCTGGGGTCCGCGCTTTTAGCCGCGGCTCGCGCCCGTCTCTAGAGCACCTTTAAGCAGCGCTCTTAAGCCCCTCTCCTCGCGCACCAGGAAACAAACAGGGAAGAAAAAGCCTCTTGCCTCGGGGTTTCCCTGGTGGCGCAGTGGTTGGGCCTCCCCCTGCTGATGCAGGGAACGCGGGTTCTTTCCCCGGTCCGGGAGGAGCCCACGTGCCGCGGAGCGGCTGGTCCCGTGAGCCATGGCCGCTGAGCCTGCGCGTCCGGAGCCTGTGCCCCGCGGCGGGAGAGGCCGCAACGGTGAGAGGCCCGCGTACCGCAAAATAAATAAACATAAAAAATTTAAAACAAAAAACAAAAAACAGTCTCTTGCCTCTTAGGCAGGTCCAGACTTTTCCCCCGACTCCCTCCCTGCTAGCTGTGGCGCGCTGAAACCCTGCAGGCTGCGTACACGCCGCCAACCCCAGTCCTCTCCCGGCGCTCCGACCGAAGCCTGAGCCTCAGCTCCCAGCCCCGCCCGCCCCGGCGGATGAGCAGACAAGCCTCTCGGGCTGGTGAGGGCCGGCCGAGCCTCTGTGTGGGAATCTCCCCGCTTTGCCCTTCGCACCCCTGTTGCTGTGCTCTCCTCCGCGGCTCCGAAGCTTTCCCCCTCTGCCACCCGCTTCGAAGCTTCCCCCCTCTGCCACCCGCAGTCTCCGCCCGCGAAGGGCCTTCCTAGTGTGTGGGAACCTTTCCTCCTTCACGGCTCCCTCCCACTGGTGCAGGTCCCGTCCCTATCCCTTTGTCTCTGTTTATTCTTTTTTCTTTTGCCCTACCCAGGTACGTGGGGAGTTTCTTGCCTTTTGGGAGGTCTGAGGTCTTCTGCCAGCGTTCAGTAGGTGTTCTGTAGGAGTTGTTCCACGTGTAGAAGTATTTCTGGCGTATCTGTGGGGAGGAAGGTGATCTCCGCGTCTTACTCTTCCGCCATCTTCCCCTCATCGTCTCCAGCTCAGCTTTTAAAGACACATGACAAAAATTAGAACACTTTAAGAGTGAAAGGGTGCTGTTAATAACACTGGACAGGAGGTATAAACTGGAACAGTTCCAGGCAGAGTGGCACATATGGCCACCCTACTCTGATTTAAATTTTGATAGAAAAGGGGGGAAAAAGACCTAGATAAAATTTCAGGGTATGGATATGGAAAGTAATCTTGTGTTATAGATGTAGTCGGAAGAACCATAGTGAAGACGAGGATGTGAATAAATATACTCAGGGAACTTCTCCTATATAGGGTAGAAATTCCTGGAGATGAGGGTCCCCTCATTGTGGCAGTTCTGGATGTGCAAATTGCCCACCTAAAGTGTAGCAGTTTCCTAATTAACAAATTACCACCAACTTGATGGCTTAAAACAATAGGAATTGATCCTGTCACAGTTCTGGAGGCTTAGAAGCCCGAAATCAAAGTGCCCCTAGGCTCTAGTGATGAAGACTCCAGGGGAGAGTCCTTCCTTGCTTCTTGCAGCCTCTAGTGGTTCCAGGCAGTCATTGGCTTGTGGCTGCATCGCTCCAAAATTTGCTTCTGCCTTCACATGGCCTTCCCTTCTTTTCTGTCCATGTCGTGTCCTCTTCTGTCTCTTATAAAGACACTTGTCATTGGATTTAGGACCCACCCTGCTAATTCAGTATATCTCATTTTGACATCCTTAATTTAATTACATCGGCAAAGACCCTTTTTCCAAATAAGGTCACATTCACAGGCTCCAGATGGACATTTCTTTTGGGGAGCCACCATTCAATCCACCACAGCAAGTATGGACCTCAGAGTCAGCGTCATCTAAAACGATATGGCCTGAAGATGAGGGAGTGCTCAAGAATCCGTTTTCAGGCACCATATGTCAGATTCTACGTTGCCAGTAGTAGGAAACCCATCTAAAATTGGCCTAAACAATAAATCAAACTCACGGGCTCAGGAAAAGTCAAGACAGAGGGCTAGCTTCAGGTGAGGCTTGAATCAGCAGCTCAATCATGTTTCATTCCAAGCCTCTAGTTTGCCCTCTGTAGAGTTGCTTCCTCACAAAGCTAGCTTTTTACTTGTGTTCCGACAGTGGCAGCCTGTAGCTCCTGGGGCGGCAAGTAGTCTTGTCCAGGATCTCCAGGAAAGGAGGGTCCACTTTTCAGTAATGCAAACTGAATCACTGGAATTAAACCTTTTTGGCTTTCATTGGTCTGACTTGGCTTAAGGTGATGGGATACTCTGATTGGCTTAAGTCAATTGGGACTCACCTCTAGAGTTGGGATGGGGTCAATCCAACTCAAACCTCAGGGCTGAGACTTAAGATACTATTAACAAGAAGGAAAGTAATGAAGATTCTGGAGACAAAACCAGCCTCACAGAACCATTACAGGTATCAAAGAACAAAAATGAAAAACTAATATTTTCTGAGTGCTTATCATGCACCATGCACTACACGTGAATTAGATCATATGTTTGCAACAGCTCTAAGAGGTACTATAATGATCCCCATTTTGCAGATCAGGAAATAAAGACATGAGGTGTTAAGTAGCTTACTCACAGTCACACAGCTAGTAAGTGTATCATTCTGAAGGCACCGAGGACTGTCATGATTAAAATTTATCTTAGAAATACCATTCTGGCAGTACCATGGAGAAAGAATCGGAAGGACAAGAGGGGCTGTTGGGAGCCCAGTAATCCATATAGGCAGCAATGAGGACCTGAACCAGCGCACGGCAGCAAGGAAAGGGAGAAGTAACCAGTGTGAGAAATACCAAGGAAGTAGAATCAGTGGACTTGGTAACTGCATGTGAAGGGACAGTATAGGACTCATGGATGAGCCCCAGGTCTCCAACTTGAGTCAGTCAGCTAATTCACTGACATTAACTGAAATTGAATAATATTATAGCTTATATTTATAGAGGGCTTACTTTGTACCAAGCACTTCAAAGTTCATTGTTCATTTCATCTTTGCAACATTCTTCTAATGCTAAATGACAAACAACCACAAAATCTCAGTAGCACTCATCAATAAGCATTTATTTAGCCAGTGTGTGTCTGTGAGTAGGAGACAGAGGTCAGCTAAGGCACAGCTGAGGAAGTTAGGCTCTGCCTCACCTGTCTCTCATCCTCCTCTTGGGACCAGCAGGTGAAACAGACCTCTTTTACCAGATAACAACACTTATTGCAAAGATGTACCTAAACTAAGATAGTGTGATATTGGCTTAGGGACAGATAAATAAAGCAAGGGAATTTTTCCCAAAAAAGGGTTGGTAAGGGCATGAAGAAATGGAAACTTTGTTATTGTGATTGGCACTGTAAATCAATACAGCCATTTTAGAGAATGATTTGGCAATATCTAGTAAAGTTAAAGGTGTCTATAACCTATGACCCACCAATTCCCATTATTCTTACAATTCAGTAGTTAGAGTGAAAGAGCTAGTTCTACACGTACCAATATTTTAAAATCTCAAAAATAATACTATTGAGCGAAGAAAGCAATTTACAGAATGATCAGTGTCGTAGTATATCATTTTTATGCTGCCAAAATAGTTCAAAACAGCACTAAGCCTTGATTATGGGTTCATACATATGTAGTCAATGTTTAAGAATACTGAAGATGATAAACATAAAAATTCAAGATAGTGAAGAGAGAGAGGAATGAGATTGTGGAGCCCCTGCCCCCCAAGGAATCTTCAACCGTATCTGTAATTTACTTCTTAAGAAAAATGATTTGGGAACAATATAGCAAAATGTTAACATGTGACAAAGCCGGGTGACAGAGGACAGACGTTTGTTATATTAGTCCCTCTACTTTACCGTAAGCGTAAAATAGTCACAGTATATTTTTGAGATCTTTGGCAAGACAGGACCGGGAAATATGCATTTTGTTCTGCCCTCATAGCAGGCAGGCCAGAAACTTGCTCTAAACTCAGGAGATGGAGATTTCAGGAGAGGGTGATTTCATAAGGTATTTCTCGCGAGACGGCAAGCACGCTGCGGTGCTTTTGTCCCCAGGGAGAGCACTAAATTGACACTCTGAGCAGTGAGTTGACACTGCATCTCTATAGTTTAAAAATGCACACAACTAAATCTGCAAGGGATTTAGGACAGTGGGTGAGGGCTCCAGCCCTGTAGTGCCACACGCCTAAAGGAAGACAAATGGCCTGAAGTTAATTGTGAGAAAAACCAACTTGGTGACAGCTGGGTTCCTCCCTGGAGGAACCCCCAGCTCTCATTGAGAACCAGAGGGCGCATCAAGATGGGGGCCAGAGGGACTGCCCCCCACTCCTTGCTACAAATGAGGGTCTTCTGTCAAGTACCCACAGGCTCCTGAAGAAGCCCCGTGGGGGACATTGCAAATGTCCCTTTAACAGCTTCAGCGATCTCCAGGGCGTCCCAGACTTGCGTTCCGTCTTGGAACGTAGCTGAGACTGGGGGCCAAGAACTGGGATTGCATAGAGCCCGCTCCTGCCCTTAAATATGGGCCAGCTGTATGGTTTAAGGCAGGCGTCCCCACTCCCGGGGCTACAGACCCCTACCGTCCGGGGCCTGTTAGGAGCTGGGCCACACAGCAGGAGGTGAGCAGCGGGCGAGCGAGTGAAGCTTCATCTGCCGCTCCCCATCGCTCGCATTACCGCCTGCACCATCCCCTCCCCACCTTACCTGAAAAACTGTCTTCCACGAAACTGGTCCCTGGTGCTGAAAAGGCTGGGGACCGCTGGAAACTTTAAGGTATTCCACTCTCCATCCTGAGAACAAACAGGATATTTAAGATTTCATTCATTCAGTAAAATTTGGAATGGTGAGCATCTCTTTTGTGCCAGGCACTGGGCTAGACTGCACAGCCAAGGATGAGCAAGTTGGGCCCTCAGGGAGCTCATCGTCCAGTGTGGGAGGCAAACAAACGGGTAAAATGCAGTAAGAGAAATGATCCGGTGGTAGCTGTGACAGAGTCCCCTGGGAGCAGAGCGTAAGAGCGCATGGAACACGGATGGTGGCCATTGGGGTTCCGCAGAGGAAGCACCGTCTGAGATGATGACAAGTGGCTGGCAGGGCATGAGCAAAACATGGGCACGTGAGAGAGCAAGGTGAGCTGGGACCCTGCTGCCCTTGAAAGAAGAAAGATAGACAAGAGGGATTCCCAAAGCTGACAAGAGGGATTCCCAAAGCTGACAAGAGGGATTCCCAAAGCTTTCGTGGCAAGCAGTACTGTACTCTAACAACCACGAGCTGAAGCCTGTTTGGGCTGGAGAGTTCTAACTGTGGAGGCTTCCATCTTGGAACAGTGAATGCCTTGGTTTGTACTCAGTCGTGGAGGGCCAGCGGCCAACACCTGTTTGATGGAATTGTTTATCCTTTAGTCCCTCCCCCTTCAGTGTAACCTCAGGAGACGCCTTAGCTCCCGGAATGTCCAGCCAGGCAGTTTGTTCACCAAGCGGTCTGGATGTGCCTGGGAGGAGAAGAGGCAGGAGAGAACCTTCCAGAGCATTCAGGAGTCCTGCTGGCCACCTCAGACTTCCTGTGCGCTGTGGAGTTAGAATGCTGAGATCTGAATGCTGTCTCTGGCTTCTAGCTGTGTGCCTGGAGACAAATTATTTAACCTCTCTGAGCCTTAGTTCTCTTTTTGTCAAGTGGGACTATTAATAATTGGGTGGCTGTAAGGACTAAACGAAATAAAGCAGAGAAAAAGGCAGAGAGCACTGTGCATATTAAATACTTAATAAATGTTCATTATCATTATTGTTGTTAATATTGGGTCCATGCTTCTGATACCTTTTTTAAAAATTCCATGCCTTTTCAATGCTTTTTCACTCTGTCTTCTGCATACAGCCACTAGATAGAACCCATCCAGCTTTGCTTCCTGTGTTGGTATTATGAAAAAAGTAGGCATATTGGATATTCTTTCTCAAACCAGGGCTGCTCCCCTGGAGATCCTGATGCCAGTCTCCCACCTTCACCCCCACCACTGGTTGAGAAACCCCGATGGGGTCACTGTAGGCTTTTAAGCAGGGGAGACACACAACTAGATGAGGCTGCTTGCAGTATCATTTAATTATCTTGGGATCAGTATTGTAACATGTGTCTGAAATAGTTTATATGCTCTTGTGTCTTCATTGGTCAACTGCCTGAATTTTTTATTTCTGGGGAGATTACACTCAAGATTCCCGTGTCTGTTGTACTACTTTGGGTCCAGGGACGTTATATTTTACACGCTGTTGAAAGAAGCCCTTGTCGTTTTCTGGGCTAACACTCCCTGGATGAGTCAGATATTTGCTTCCAAGCACCGCGGCCTCTGCAAGCCCTCTAAGGGTCAGGCTGCTCTTCTCTCCGAGGGTCCCCGGCTCGGCTGCCACCTAATGGTGAGTTTTGGGAGTAAAAAATGGCTCTTGAGAAACACTTCAAGTGCGCCCTTGGAAATAGACCCTCTGTGGCTGTGAGTCATTCCGGATGACGGCTCAAAAGATATTTACTCATCTTTTAAAAGATGACTAACCGGCTTCTGGCCGACTGGAGGCTGTCTTTGAAAAACAATCCGATTTTGTTTTCTTCAAATATGAATTTCAGGACTTTCTAAACAATTAATGATTTTTCTCTTCAAAATCCACCCTGGCAGAGAAAGGACTAGGCCAGCATTGGGGGAGGGGAGGGTGTATTGCTAATGTTTGTCAAGCCTTTAGAAAGTGCTGAGTTCTGTTGTAAGCACTAAGAACATCTCACTTAATCCTTATTTCAATCCTGAGGTAAGTACTGTAATAAAAACAAAGCTAATAATTATTACTGTCATTGTTGTGGTGGTTATTTTATAAATGAGGGAGTTAAGGTTTAGGGAGGTCTAACATCACTTAGCTAGTAAGTGGCAGGACTGGGATACTAACACAGGCCCATCAGGCACCAGTAGCTGCGTTCTTGATCATTCTACTCCTTAATGATGTCTTCACTTCTCTGCACCTGCCGGCTTCCAACATCAGCTCATCCTGCAAATATTTGTCAAGGCCCTAAATGTGCATTCTATTGAATATTGGTTATCAGCTATGATCCAGACACAGACTGTTCCCTCATGGAGAAAAGAGAAAATGTGATATAGATTGATAAATGCTGTAGTGAGGTAAGTACGGGGTGCTGGGAGCCAATATATATGAGTAGCTTGTGGTATAACCTGGGGGCAATCAGGATAGACTTCCTGGAGGAAGTGACCAAGTTAATTCCTATTGGATGAATGGGAATTAGGCAGGCACAAAGAAGGAGGGAATTAGAGAAGGACGTTTCAGACAAAATAAGCAGAAAACATGAGTGACCAGAGGTCCCATGTGCTGAGCACTGGGGAAACACTCTTATAATTAGAGAGTTTCAGGGAGGGACCAAGGAGTTGGCTCATTTGGGGGCTGACTTTTGTTTTCTGTGTCTGGCAGGATGCTGGCAGCCTCATTCTGAAAGGAACACCGCTTTGCAGAGGAAAAGCTCTGAGAGAGAGGTAAGAAGAAAGCCTTTTCTTCCCCCTTGTGGACTGAAATGGATGTGTAAATGCTGTCCTGGCCCTCACCAGAAGCTCTGAGAAGCCTGATAAAGATGCTCTGTGATAAAGCTCCAGGGTCAGCCACCGTGAACCTGGTGGACTGGCCCACTTTGTGTGGTCAAGATCCCATGTTACACCCTGGTGCAACCTCAAAGCCAAAGTTGGGGAGGATGAATCTTGTTTTCCTATTAAACATAACTGCAGAGAAGAAGGAAACCACTGTGATGGAATGGACGGAAGAGAGGGCTCCCTGTTGTTGCTGCTAGTATCTGCCACGGATGCTGAGAAAGAACTACAGGCCCTTCTCTAAAAGGTGAGACCTTGGGAAGACCACCTTTCCCGCTGTTTCTCCATGGTACTGCTCCCCACCCCCCACGTGGTCTTGAGCACAACTCTGTTAGTTGGATGCTTATTGGGCAAAGCCACATTGCCAAATTACGAGTAAACCATAAAGAAGGTAATTTACAGGTATGCAGTGTATTTTAGTCAACCAGATTTGGCTTCACACAATGATTGGGCTGTTGCCTGGTCAATTTGTCTCTCTTCTGTTTACTACCTGCCTAGTTGGGTCACTTCACCTTGGTGACACTTTGGACCTTCTTGTTAGACATTCCAGACTTAACCCTTTGATTCAGGTTTAAATGGTTGTTCAATGGCCTCCTGAATCCCAGCCTCCTGTTTTTTCCGTATTTTGCTGTGTCTCTTAACCAAATCTCCCCTCCCAGGCCCTTTCTCTTCTCATGAAGAATTTCTCTCTCAGTGATTGCATTTCCTTTAAGTCTCTGTAGCAGCAATGGGAACCATCCGGTCTTAATGGCAGTGACGGGGCCATAGTTGTAAGTCCAAAACAGGGGAATCTGCTATGGCAACTTGCTCTGAAATGGGAGGACTTGGCACCAATTTTTCTATTTGTGAATCATATTTAGCATCCTGTTAAACCACTTTCATAGTGCAGTGGTTAGGAACATTGAATAATCTTGGACAGTTTACTTAACCTCTTCATGCCTTACTTTCTTCATCTGTAAACTGTGCTGTGAACAGTGCCTGGCCCAGAGTAAGCACTACTGAGCCTTTTTTTTTGCGGGGTGGGAGTGGGGCCCACGCCTCGCAGCATGTGGGATCTTAGTTCCCTGACCAGGGATCGAACCCATGCCCCCTGCAGTGGAAGCACGGAGACCACTGAGCCTTTGCCACTGGTCCCTTTTCTGATTACTTCCTGTGGTCCCTCCAACTCTGATCAAATCATTATTTAATTCCCCCGTGTCGTATTTAGACAACATTTGCCTACAGAAACGAGTAGCTGAGGAGTTCACAATGTTCATTCTGGAGTGACATTCCTCACAGTGACTCCCCCCAGCTCAAGAAAGCCCATATCACAGAAGGAAAGACTCTGTTCACACCAGCTCCCAGCTCACTCCTCCTACCCCTCAAAATCATGCTCTAGCTTCCTCCAGGGCCCCCTTCCAAATGCCCAGCTGTGGACTGTTCTACTCACTGTGCCCGTTTTCTCTTCTAGTATTAGTTCTGAACTCTCTCAAGTAATCTTGAGTAGCAGGTGTCACTAATTTCTATCAGATAGCTTTATATTAAAATTTGTAACATGCTCGTGGAGACCAATGTTCTATTGTGTGCTATTTTACACTTTTTGGTCTTGGAGTCTGCTCCATTCCTCTGTGGGTTTCTGTGTGGAGTTTGGATAGATGTCTACCTTGGTGTTTTCAATATATTCCATAAGCCTGAAGAAAAACCTGACAAGACACTGCACACCCATCATTTCCTTCTCTTCAGGAATTGCTCTGTGCAATAATAAAATGCTATTCCTTTTAGTGATTTGTTTGTGACAAAAGAGCCAAAAATTATATCCTGCTGGAGAAAGATCGTACTTGCCTTTAAAAACAAAATTCTATTTCTTTCAGATATAATATAATTTGATTTGTCATTTTCTTCATGGATTTACATTTTCTTTGTTTTTCTGAATTCTATCATGTTTTATCGTGGAGGAGATGAGACTTCAAGGCAAAAACTCTCAATACTTGAGGTCAGTTTTACTTTTATCTTTGCAAAGGTGTAAGGGAAAAAATGACCTTTCCTGGTGCTAGCTCCTCTGCCCTGTGGTAGAGACCACAATAGACTTAACTGGAAGCTGTGTCTTAGTGGCTTTGCAGTTGGGAAATGTTAAGGGTGAGTTGACTGCCACCACTGTTGGCAATAAGAAGAAATACTGAGCTATTAAGAAGAGTACATTAGCACAGTGGATGTGACATCTGAGCAAGTTGCCATAGTGTACTTTCTAGGACTGAGTCCCCTGGTCATTGAGCAATTTCAAATTCATATACACTACCTTACCATAGTTGGATGGGAAACTGGGAATCTCATATAGGGCTTCCTCGGTAAAAAGGCTCATGTGTCTCCTGCTTGTGAGATCCCAGGCCTCCATGTCTCACTCTGAGCTGGTAGTGGCCCTGGGTACTCCTTGATAACACTGTGAAGTAGGGTAGAGGCCATCTGGGGTACCTCTGCACATTCCTCTCAGGGACGCTTTGCCCCATTCTGGGCTTGCTTCTCCTGCGGTATCTCTAACTGCCTGGAGCCCTTTGCTGTTGGGTCTTGCCCTTGGCAGCTCTTACTTCTTTCCCTTCTTTCTTGCTGCTGTGGAAAGAAAGATAAATACCTAACATTTGCTTTTGACACCTAATTCCATTTCAAAACCCTGTGTCTCTGTACTTATCATCTGTATCAATGATTTTAAAATTACTTTATTGGATTTTTTCCAATAAAATTAAACATCTATGTGGCTTGTATGCTGAAAACTACAAAATACTGATGAAAGAAATGAAGGAAGATCTAAATAAATGGAGAGACATACCATGTTCATGGATTGGAAAACTTGGTATAATTAAAATGTCAGTTCTCCTCATGCTGATTTAATGCAATTCCTATCAAAATCCCAGCAAGATTTTTCTTGTAGATATAGGCAAGTTGATTTTAAAATTGATATGGAAAGACAAAAGAATTAGAATAGCTAAAACAGTTTTGAAAAAGAATAAAGTGACTATATACTCAACTTCAGCTATCCCTTCCACACAAATGCCACCCAAATCATGTTTGCAGCCTGGAATTCATTCTCAGTCACTCTCTCAAATCTCCAGTGTCTTGCTGGCCATTTCACCTCTCACTTGGGGTGTCTCACCAGACCTCAAATTTAACTTGTTTAAGCTAACAATACAAACAAGCTCCAGATTTTCTACCTTCACCGTATGATGTCATTGCTTCTCCTGCTGTTTCTTTAAGCACACTATCTGCTTGCTTTCCAACTTGTATTTATTTGTTGCTTATTCTTCTTTCCCTCTGGGGTCATCCTAGTTTGGGTTCTTATGATTTCATATCAGCTCTTTGTAATAGTCCCCAAACTACTCCCCCACCTTGTATCTCTTCTTTTCCTCCTTAATGACAACCCCCTCCAAACACCACCATCAATATAACTCTTAAAACACCACTTTCACTATGCCATTTGCCTGCTCAAAAATTTTCAGTGACTTCACTATCAAAAGGAATAAGCCCAAACTCCTCAACTTAGAACACATAACTTGTATAGACGTGTAATAATAAGTTGAACGATGCTATCCATTTGATTATGCATCACAGAAATCCAGCAATAATTTGTCATTTTCTTTTCTTTTCTTTTTTTTTTTTTTGCGGCACGCAGGCTTCTCACTGTTGTGGCCTCTCCCGTTGCGGAGCACAGGCTCCGGACGCACAGGCTCAGCGGCCATGGCCCACGGGCCCAGCCGCTCCGCGGCATGTGGGATCTTCCCGGACCGGGACACGAACCCGTGTCCCCTGCATCAGCAGGTGGACTCTCAACCACTGCGCCACCACAGAAGCCCTGTCCTTTTCTTTTGAAGCACTTTCTAGCACCACCCTCAGGCCTGTCTGGGAATAAGTGCTGCTATACATGTTGACTCACAAAAATAAAACATGACACTGCAAGCTGGGCCACCAGACACCCAGGTGGAGCCCTGAGGACATAGTCGGCTCTGAAGGCAGTGTGTCCCTGAGCAGGAGATCTGAAATGGCCAGCATGGGCGTGAAAGAATTCGCAGACCTGGGCTTCCTCTGAGGCAACCGGAAGCCAAATCTGAAAAAGCCCTTGGAAAGCTTCCCCAGACAAGGAAGGTCAGGAATAGGCTGCACAGAATGGGAAGTGCCTCTGAAGTTGTATGCGCGTAGATGCTGGGGGCCACCGCTTCTGCTCTAGTCCCCCAGCTCCACCTTCCGGATCCTCACGGAGTCGAAAGGAAAAGCACTGTCTCTCTTCTACCCTCTCCCATCCACTAAAGCAACGCTCTTAGTGTTCATCTGTTTGCCACATATTCTTGAGCTGCGTTCTACTAGCGGATCCTCTTCCCTCCAGAGAATTTGCCAGTCTGGCTTGGCATCCCGAGCAGTTTTACGAGAAGTATGTATAGCCTTTTAGGATGCAAACAAGTGCAAGAGGGACAAACACAGATTGCTTTATGGAGTGATTGGCCAAGTGGATATAGTTAGCAGCTATCAAGCCCTTGAAATATGAAAATTAATTAAACTCGGCTTTATGAATGAGAATAATCACTTCAACAGGCTAATGCGATAAATAACCCCTTACATAAGGAAAACAGACATTTCAGTGCTGCGGGTGCCATATTTTGAGAATTGCTGAAATGCAAAAAAATCCAAGTTTTGAAGTGAGTGGCACTGATGATAATGAAGTGAGCCCTGAAGTTCCCACCAGCAGTGGGAGTACTCTGATCCCCAGAGGTATGTACTTCTCCCAGTATTCATTTCCTCTTGCTGCTGAAACAAATTACCATGAACCTAGTGGCTTCAAGTGATACACATCTTTGTTGTCTTTCAGGTCTGTAGATCAGAAGTCCGATATGGGTCTCATTGGGCTAAAATCAAGGTGTTGACAGGGCGGTGTTCCTTTTGGAGATTCGAGGAGAGAATCCATTCCCTTGCCTTTTCCAGCTTCTAGAAGCCACCTACATTCCGTGGCGAATGGCCCCCTCCTCCATCTTCAGAGCCAGCATTGGAATAGCTTCAAATCTCTCTCTTCCTCTGACCCTTGCTTTCAGTTTAGCACAGATGCATTTCTCTTACATACATTTGTCAAAACCCATAGAACGTGCAGCACCAAGAGTGAACCCTCAGGTAAACTATGGACTTGGGATGGTAATGATGTGTTGATGTAGATTCATCGATTGTAACAAGTGTACCATCTGGTGGGAGGTGTTGATGGTGGGAAGGCTGTGGATATCTGGGGAAAGGGAGTATATAGGATATTTCTGTACTTTCTGCTCAGTATTGCTCTGAACCCCACAACAGCCAAAACAAAAATGAAATCTTGGGCATTCCCTGGTCGTCCAGTGGTTAGGACTCCGAGCTTCCACTGCAGGGTGCATGGCCTCAATCCCTGCTCGGGGAACTAAGATCCCACAAGCCATGCGGCATGGCTAAAAATATGCATATATATATAATTTATATATATAAATATATATAATTTTTTAAAAAGTCTTTTAAGGGAAGAATGAGCTGTGTAATGTTTGTGAAAATGTTAGGAACTACTGCATTAAACCTACCTTATTTCAACCTTACATCCTGAGAGCTGCACACATTCCTGCCCCTGATGGGAGGAAACCAGGGTGTGGTGACATTTCATGCAGCTCAGTGTCACCTTCAGCGTCAGCGTAGAGCAGAAGTGGGCAACCAGAAACCAGCACTGTTTAGCCCTGTGCCAATTACTTCTGCACTGTGCCACTTCAAGCTCACAGTAACCCTACAAGAGAAATATTAACATTTCCATTTTTAAAGTGAGAAAAGTGGGGCTCAGAAAGGTTAAGTAATTTGCCAAGCTACAGGTTGAAGGGCCTGGATTCAAAGCTAGGTTTGTGTGGGCTCAAAGCTCATGCCAGGCTTCCTCCTCAAGTCACAAGAGAGGAAAAGGTGGTTCTTTGTGTGTGTTCTGAGCTCTGGATGTGGAAAACAGGCAGAAAAATGGACCTGCAAACCAGGAGTGGTCCCAAGGGCTGGTTCACTGGTGAAGGTAGCCTCTCATATTCATATAAAAGCCTGGTTGCCACTGGAGGAATTCCCAACCCTTGGAAGATGCCACTGGTCCCCGTGGGCTCTCACAGGAAAGAGGAACCTGGTCTAAGGCCACCAGACCTGACCAAGCCATGCTGGAGCGGAGAGGGGCCAGCAGAGGGCGCTGTGCAGACATGGTGGGCTCATGTCTTACCATAGAACTCTGCCTGGCGAAGGCCGAGCAAGTGCTGAGGGCCAGGGATGGAGAGGTCATTTTGAGCTAAATTTGTTTGTAACACAGCATACTTTTCAGAAAGCTTTGGAGAGTGAATTTTGCCTCTTGCAAAATCACTAATTGTTGTGGGTTTCTTTCTCTTACATAAGACTTCCTTTTGCCGCAATGGATGTCGAGGAGACACTGTAGAAAAGCGGGTAGAATAAAGTGGGCATGCCCCATCCCAGATCTGCCTCTTGTTAGAGGTGTGGGTTTTCTCTGAAACTCGTTTGTGTTTTTGGATGCTGGAGATCGAAGGCTTTATCTTACAGGTTTGTTCTGAAGACTAAAGAAAAGACACAGAAAAGGTAAGTACACAGTCTCACTCAGCTTGCAATCAGTTTGGTCTTATGATCTATTTACAGTCTTAAAAATTATTGAAGACTCAAAGAGCTTTTTTTTTTTTTTTTGGCCGTGCAGCTTGCAGGGATCTTAGTTCCCTGACCAGGGGCTGAAACCAGGCCCACAGCAGTGAAAGTGCCGAGTTCTAACGACTGGACCACCAGGGAATTCCCTCAAAGAGCTTTTGTTTAAGTGGGTTCTATCATATTTACGACATTAAAAACTAAGATTTACTTTTCAATTAAATTTCTCATTAAAATATCTATTTCGTTAGGAAAAAAATATTAATTAGCAAGAAAAGTTGTAAAGCAACTATACTGCAATTTAAAAAAGAGTAACCAAAAATATGTATCAATTAGCCCATCACAGGCTAACTTAAAAACATGTTTTTATGAAAAATAACTGTATTGTCAAAATAAAAAGTATTTAGTTAGAAGAGTGACAGTGCATTTTTGCAAACCTCTTTAATGTCTGACATTCGCGCATATGTTCTACATGCAAACTGTTGTGATATCACACATCAGTAGCCTCTAGAAAACTCTATTGTACACCATGGAAGAATGGGAGTGAAAAATGCAAATAACATCCTTGCGTTCTATGGAAATAGTTTTGATCCAGGCATTCAATAAGTGAGAGTGATTACACTGTTCCCCAAGAGAGTTCATACCAATTTTGGGTGGCTACTCCAGCCTGTAACATAGGACGCTCTGTGTGCACAGGAGGTAAGCTGGTCCTTGGAGAAACCCGTGAGGGTTATGAGAGGTTTGACTCAGCATGCAAAGAGTCTGATGAGAAATCAAGTCATTGACGAGATGACTCAGACCTTGCACAGTTAGAACAAGCCTGAGCTCATGGTGTTTCCAGTGAGTGCCGAGTTGATACCTATTTTGAACATACAAAATCCAGAAGTCATAAAAAAGAATGAAATTCTGCCGTTTGCAGCAATGTGTTTGGACCTAGAGAATATTAAATTTAGTGAAATAAGTCAGACAGAAAAAGACAAATACTAAAAATAGAACTACCATATGATTCAGCAATTCTACTCCTGGGTATATATCTGGGAAAAAATGAGAACACTAATTTCAAAAGATACACCTCAGGGCTTCCCTGGTGGCGCAGTGGTTGAGAGTCTGCCTGCCGATGCAGGGGACACGGGTTCGTGCCCCGGTCCGGGAGGATCCCACATGCTGTGGGGCAGCTGGGCCCGTGAGCCATGGCCGCTGAGCCTGCACGTCCGGAGCCTGTGCTCCGCAACGGGAGAGGCCACAACAGTGAGAGGCCCGCGTACCACACACACACACACAAAATACACCTCAATGTTCATAGCAGCACTATTTACAATAGCCAAGACATGGAAGCAACACAAGTGCCCATCAACAGATGATTGGATTAAGATGTGTGTGTGTGTGTGTGTGTGTGTGTGTGTGTGTGTGTATATATATATATATATATATATACACACAATGAAATATTACTCAGCCATTAAAAAAGAATGAAATACTACCATTTGCAGCAATGTGGATGGATCTACAGAATATTATACTTAGTGAAATAAGTCAGACAGTGTTTACTATATGATATCACTTACATGTGGAATCTAAAAAATATTACAAAAGAATATATATATGCAAAACAGACTCAGATACAGAAAACTAACTAGTGGTTACCAAAGGAGAGAGGAAGAGTGGAAGGGAAAAATTAGGGGTATGGAATTAAGAGATACAAAACTACTACGTATAGGGCTTCCCTGGTGGCGCAGTGGTTGAGAATCTGCCTGCTAATGCAGGGGACACGGGTTCGAGCCCTGGTCTAGGAGGATCCCACATGCCGCGGAGCAACTAGGTCCGTGAGCCACAACTACTGAGCCTGCGCGTCTGGAGCCTGTGCTCCGCAACAAGAGAGGCCACCATAGTGAGAGGCCCGCGCGCCGCGATGAAGAGTGGCCCCCGCTTGCCACAACTAGAGAAAGCCCTCGCACAGAAACGAAGACCCAACACAGCTAAAAATAAATAAATTAATTAATAAACTCCTACCCCCAACATCTTCTTTAAAAAAAAAAAAAAACAAACTACTACGTATAAAGTAGATAAGCAACAAGGATACATTGTACAGCACAAGGAATTATAGCCATTATCGTGTAATGATTTTGAATGGAACATAATCCGTAAAAATACTGAATCGCTAGGCTGTATACCTGAAATTAATACAGTATTGTGAACCAACTCCACTTCAACTAAAAACAAAAGTCATGGAAGCCACTCAGAGAGCAACTGGTTAACCAAACATTTTATTTCAAATGAACATAAAATCTGCCTTTCAATGACTTCTAAAATGTCTCATTTCCTTCCTGCTCGGGATGATGAGATGCATTTACTGCGCTTCTGTCTCCTCCCCAGCAGGCATCTGAGCCTGATGAGTCCTGCGTTAATGAGCCTCTGCCTCCTGCTGAGACTTGTGTGACTTCCTTGGGCCCTAACTGCCCTGCATCTGCCCAGGCGGGCACGAGGTCCCCCAGGCTGCCTTCAGCAGAGGGAGAACCAGAGCCAGTGCTTCAGCGGCTGTGCGGGTCGCGGTGTCCCTGGGTCTCTGTCAAAGTCTCAGTTACCTCAGTCACCAGATTCCTCTTCCTTCCCTCCTCCCCTTCCCCTGTTCCTTCTCACTCCTGTCCATCCCATTACAAAGCTCCCTCTCCTTGATCCTTTGGACTCTCTTAGTCCTCTCTGCAACCCTCATTTCTCCCCCTAGGTTCCTCTGTCAGCCTGAATCCTCTTCACTGACTCACGGCTCTCTCCCTGTCCTGTCCCAACTCTCCATTTGGGCCCTTCTTCCTCCCTGTTCTCTCTTCCGTGCCTTTGAGTAGAACTCCCTTCACGTGCCAGGGCCATGCTGGGCTCTTGTACATAATTAAGATGCAATTGGGAATTCCCTGGCAGTCCAGTGGTTAGGACTTGTTGCTTTCACTGCTGTGGGCCTGAGCTCAACCCCTGGTCGGGGAATGAAGATCCCACAAGCCCTGCAGAGCAGCCAGAAAAACCCCAAAAACATGCAGTCTACAAAGTAAGTAGCATTTGTACCCATTTTCCGGACCAGGAAACTAAGGCACAAAGGAATTAAGTAACTTGCCCCTGAGACCAGCCTGTGACCCTTCCTCTCCAGACTCTCCATCTCATCACTGTTGCCTATTTAAGTAGCTTCTTCATTTGGACACTGTCCATCTTCACTGTCTTTCCCATGTGCTACCTTTGATAGGTCTCACCACACATACACCTACCACGTGCCCTCTTCCAAAAGACTGCAAATTGATGGAGTCCCTGTGATGTGCCAGGAACTGCTCTAGGGCCCGGGAGAGAGCAGTGAGCAGGGCTTCTCTCACGGAGCTTCCAGTCTCTTCCTTTTTTGCACTGACATTCAGACTCGTTCGGGCCCTTTTGCTTCATCGGCTGTCTTCTGCCTTTGTTCCAGAAACACTTTTATCTTGGGCAGATATGGACTGGACAATGCTTTGCTTTGTGTTGTGTCTTTAGCAAACCCCTTCCAGCCTCTCCTCTCTCAAGGTTACTCTGCTGGCCATGGTTTGTCCCCAGAGTTTAAGGTGTCAGCTGGCTCTGAGCCCTCAGCTTTTCCATATCCGCACCCCACCCCCATCCGGCCCTACCCCATCCCGCTTCATGAGAAAGCCGCCATTTCAGGGAAGCTGGCCTTTCTGGAACCTCACACACACTCCCGGCAGCCCATCCCCCACTGCTTGCTGAAAGCAGGAAGCTGGCGCAGCTGTAGAAGCTGAAGGGCGATGGCAGGTCAGGGCCTGCCTGAGATGCTAGAGCTTAGTGAGGCCAAGGGCAAGCCAGAGGCCCCTGAAAGCTAGACCTAAGTGAGGAAGAGCCAGGTTAGAGAAGAGGAAACAGGTTAAGTGCTTCATTCATTCATTCATTCATTCATTCAGAATATGTATTCAGTACCTTTTTTGTTTCAGGCATTATTCTAGGCCTGGGCTAGAGCTATGAACAGAACCAACGAATCTGCCCTTGTGAAGTTTGCAATATATTGGGAAAGACAAACCATAAACAAATAAATATATACAAGTGTCAGATGGTGATAAATATTATAAGGAGAAATAAAGCAGCGTCTGGGGACAGAGCTGATGGAAGTGGGGAAAGGGTGCTCTTTTAGATAGTGTCGTCGGAGAAGAGCTCTTCTGGGAGGGGTGGCATTTAAGTGAAATAATAAAATGAAGTAAGAGAATGGTCCAAGTGAATGCCAGATAGAGAGTACTGCGGGCAGAGGAAATAGCTGTTGCAAAACCCCTGAGGTGGGAGTGTGCTTGTTGGCTTTGAGTGGAAGGAAGCAGGAGGACAGCATTGCTGGAGGGAATAAGAGAGAAGGGGGGTCAGGGGTGAGGGTGGGGAGGGGCAGGGGAGCCTGAGCCCCAGTCACTAGGGCGCTAGGTCCCAGATACAGTGCTGTTTATACTGCACCATGCTGCCTCTTTAAGGAGTTATCATGAGAGGGAGTCTGGTTTTGAAGATCAGCAAAAATGATGCTTTGGGCTCTCTTGACATTTTCTTTCCTTCAGTTCATTTGCAAACCAACCAACAATCAGAGTGAAGGTTATACACGAGATCAAGAATACAAAGAACAAAGCTTCCTAACACCTCCCTTATTCTTTGCAGAGGCGTACCCCAAGTTCTGAGTTCACGTAGCCCATGTGGAGAGTGGAATCTGCCATCAAGAGGAGCCCAGAACCCTTGGGCTGAGGAGGGTCATGTTGCCTTCGGGTGCTCTGCCTCTAATTTATTGGTGCATTCTCCTATAGACTGAACTGTGTCACCCCCCAAATTCATATGTTCAAGCCCTACCCCCAATGTGACTGTATTTGGAGATAGGACCTTAAGGAGGTAATTAAGATCATAAGGGCAGGGCCCTAACGTGATATGACTGGTGTCCTTATAAGAAGAGGAAGAGATACAAGAGGCTCTCTCCCTCTCTGTGCAAACAGAGAAAAGGCCATGTGAGGACATAGTGAGAAGGTAGTGGTCTACAAGTCAGAAGGTGAGGCCTCACCAGAGTGAAAGGTGAAATAAGATGGGGTCGCTCATGTCAAGGGGTTTTCAATGGAGCTGGGGGGACATAGAGGAGGTGGGCCTTATGCAGGTCCTCACTCCGGTGGAACTGTGAACTTTTGAACTGGGCCAAGTAGCAAATATTCGGAGAACTCTGCAAGAACACCTGCAACTTGCTCCAGCAATGGGCTTCTGCCTAGTGACAGCCTTAGCAACCAAAGCATGTGTAGCCAAGGCAAGCTTTAGGCTGTCCACACCAATCAAAATTCTTTGTAAACAGCTTACGCAAGCGTTTCCTTTTGTCTTTAAAACCTCCCGACTTTCACTCCCTAAAGGGACACTATTTTGGTTGCTACTCAAATCTGTGTACCCTGAATTGCAGTTCTTCGATCCTGAATAAACACTTTGATTGATTGCCTCCTGAGAACTTAAAGTTGACACCGGGAACCAACCCGGATGGCACCTTGATCTTGGATTTCTAGCCTCCGAAACTGTAAGAAAATGTCTGTAGTTTAAGCCACCCAGTCTGTGGAATTTTGTTATAGCAGCCTGAGCTCACTAAAACACATTCCAATGAGTTACTTCTGTATTCTGTTTATCATGCATCACGGGACCTCTGGCAGGCCTGGCGATGGCCTACCTCACCATCAAATCAGAGAGGAAGGCTCCCTCTGACTTCTAGGAAGGGCAGTTTTGCTCGCAGGAGGGGTGAGCAAGAGGTAATTTGGAATCCGAGATGCACTTGTTTATGCCTCTATTTCTTCACCTATAAGATGGGGAAGATAATACCAGTGCTTTGGGGGAAGTTCTAAATATAAAATTCAGTTGAATAAACAGCTGTTGACATCATTTATGCATAAGGCGTTGTACTGGGAAGGATGTAAGGGTAAATATGTATGCTTCCCTTATGGGAAATTTTTCTCAATCGTAAGGTATATGTGTTTAATAACTGTGAAAGTATTTTGCGACATTTTTAAATGAGGGTTTTTTTTCATAATTTTAACAATCTTGTTACTTGTTTAACGTAAACCTACTGATTTTGTAATCATTATAATAGTCTAAGTACTGTCTCTTAAGGTGTTAAAACATTTACAAGACTAATATATTTGTGAATTGAATTTAACATTTGGAAGTACTGGATTAGGTTTGCAATGTTTAAATATTTGGGACAATTCACTCTTAAATTTATATATTTTGATTTACTAGTTATGTAAGTAGTCTGAGAGTATTTAGAGGATTGTTGATTATTTAATGTTCAAAGAAATGCTAATCATTTAATAAAAGTGTGTGTAAGATTACTACATTATGCATCACCCCTAGGTAACAAAAAGTTGGGGAGAAGTGGAGGGTATTAAGAATGCAGCGTAAGGACTTGCCTGGTGGTCCATTGTTAAGACTCTGTGCTTCTACTGCAGGGGGCACGGGTTCGATCCCTGGTGGGGGAACTAAGGTCCCACATGCCGAGCTGCGCAGCCAAAAAAAAAAAAAAAAGAACGCATCAGGGGGTGTAGAGGGACTCTAGAGCAGCTGCCTGATGTTTGAGAGATAATGACAGAGAGGAGAGTGGAGGAAAACTGCTATATGCTAAGAAAACAAATCCTCTTGGGCATTTCCTGGAAGGGTTATAATAAAGATTCTAAGTGCTTAATTACTCTTCGGTTGCCAGGCTGTGTTTCTTTAAATACGACCCCATGCTATGATTGGACCAAAAAAAATACCTGGCTTTACACAAGTCACAGGAGTAAATGTGCAAGGTTAATGCACAGAATGATTTAAATGAAGCAGCTTTCTCTGCAGTATCATCCAAATGGACCCAAAGACTTTCCTTCAGAAAACTACAAATGGACTAAACTTAAAATGCCTGCAAAATGACTGTGTCCAAGTTGGTGTATAGATAGAGGATGATGTTATTTAGATCAGAGTATCTCAGAAAACCCACAAGGCTGGAACTTACATCCAATACTTGAAATGTTTCCCTTTTGACCTACAAATGACCTCACAGACAGATGCGTGCGCGCGCGCACACACACACACACTGAGCCGGGATTCTGTTTTGGTTCTCTCTTTCATGACTATTTTGCACGACTGTAATAGTTCAAATTTTCTGACCCTGTGGTGTGATGGAATTCAGGACACACCATCTCAAAATATGGCACCTTGGCGTATTGAATATTTGGGGCTGAGGGAATTTGAAAGAACAGCAGAAGCAGGAAGGTCACTCTGACCCTTCCCACCACCCCTCTTCCCAGAAAACAGGTCATAAAACCTTCATGTGAGGCGTGCCCTCCCTATACCCAGAGGAAGAGAGTATCCTTGTCTCAGAAGACCAAGGGACTCCAAGCAGAATCTGAACAGGCCTTGCCAGGTTTTCCCCAGTTTACTCCACTCACCTTATATTCCTTAAGCTGTCATATTTCTACCTGACTGCCCACCCTTCATCAAGCCTAGCATAAAAACACTCAGGTCTGACTCTTTCTTCCAGGTCTTCATTTCCTTATTAAGGCTCCTGTGTCATGTAAAATTTATATTCAATAAATGTGTATGTTCCTTTCTTGTTAATCTGTTCCAGTGCGTGTTTTTCCAACGCCACCAAGCAGTTAACTCAGTTCTGACACTATCTACCTGGAGAGAGCACCAGATTTCACAGGTTAAGTGTCCAGTCCCGTAGACTGCCCACCCGCTCCTTCACGTTAGATGCCAATTGCAACTCCAGGTTGTTACCTGTGCTTCTGACCAACTGGCTATACATTGGAAGGTCCCCTGACCTCCTCCTTGGGTGTGGTTAATTTGCTAGAGTGGCTCACAGGACGGAGAAAAACATTTACTTACGTTTACCAGTTTATTATAAAGGATATTAGGGAATCCCCTGGCGCTCCAGTGGTTAGGATTCGGTGCTCTCACTTCTGGGGCCCGGGTTTGGTCACGAACTAAGATCCCACAAGCCATGAGGAGCAGACAAAAAAGAAAAGTAATGAACAGATTTTTGATCATTAAAAAAAATATAGTAAAGGCTATGATGAACAGCCAGATGAAGAGGTACATAAGGGGTCCGGAAGGGTCCCAAGGGCAGAGCTTCTGTCCCCTTGGAACTGTGTGCACTACCATCCCAGCATGTGGCTGCTTCATCAACCCAGAATCTCATGAACTCTTGAAGCTCAAGGGTTTTACAGAGCTTCATCTGTAGCCCCCGCCTCCCCTTCCCAGAGTTCAGTGGATGGTGCTGAAAGTTCCAACCCTCTAATCACTTGGTCTTTCTAATGACCCACCCCACCCTGAGGCTATCGAGGGGTCCCACCCTAAGGCACCTCATTAGATAAACTCGGTGTTCTTGAAGGGGAAATCTTCTGAGAAATGAGAGAGACACTCTTATCACTCAGGAAATGCCAACGGTTTTAGGAGCTCTAAGATAGGATCCGGGGACAAAGCCCAAACAGATTTCTTATTTGACTACATCTATATTTGTCAGTTTCATTTTCAGACACTGCCAGGGACTCTAAAAAAAAAGAATCTCTTTCCTCCCCTACAGGTTCTCCCTACAAAATAAGCAAGATTTATTGAGTGCCTACTCTGTACCCAGTACTTTCCTGGCTGCCGTTCCATACTTTATCCTGTGTTATCTTCACAACACTGTGAGATAGATTTCACTACCTTCATCTTTACAGATTAGAAAATCAGAGCTTCTGGAGATTGCCTTCCTTGCCTGAGAATTCAGAGCCAGAGTTCAGATGCTGGTCTCCCAGACTGTGAGTCCACGACCTCCCCACTGCACTCAACTGCTTTCTAGAAACTTAGCCTCGAGTCTTGTATGTGACCTGTAACCTAGTCCTCACTGTTCCGTGGCTTTCTCTTTTTTGCAGCCTTGTGGCAACATGGAAACAAACCAACACAAAATAAACCCCATAACCTCTGGTTTAAGGTCGTGCATTTCAAGATTCCCTAGAGAACAGATGGTCAGGACTGAATTCAACCATGTTTGGATTACTCTTGATTTCTAGCACACAGCTTTGAGAGTCTAACCTTTCTTGTTTGAGGTGATGGCTTTATTCCTGTATTTCTGGAAGTGACTATGTGACCGAGTCCGAGCTCGCTCTGCTTGCCGCATGACAGACCAACGAATCAGAGACGAGGTGTTCTGGCAAGGAACGTGAGTTTATTCAGAAAGCCGGCAGATCGAGAAGATGGCAGACCAGTGTCTCTGAAAAACCATCTTATTGGGGTTTGGATGCCAGTTTCTTTTAGAGGGGGAGGAGATGAGGAAGTTAAGTAAAAAGGCCATAAGTTTTGCAAATGTCCCCTGGAATGGCCAGCCTCGGGGAGGGGATGTGTTCATTTCCTCTTTCTTGCAGCCATCCGTAGGCGGACAGGATCAGAGTATCTCAGAAAACCCACGAGGCTGGACTTTGTACAAAGGGACTTTGGTTTAACATTCAGGCAGAGGGGCAGGGTTCCCTGAGACAGGCCATTACGTATGATTATAATAACAAAAGCAACGAAGGTTAAAGTCAAAGAAACAGATCGATCGTGGAACCTGATTTAGCTCTTCCCTGTTGCAACTATATTTAGGAAAGAAGTTGTTTATAGATGTCAGCATTTGAGAGGCAGTTAAGGAGACCCAGAGTGCCTTTGAGTCATAATAAATTAGGCTTCTGTGACATCAGTTCTTATGTAAAGAAGACTGAAGTCATTTGTTCCGGGAGCCCTTGGGGGGCATGTGGAGGTATTCCAGGAGGCTTGCTTCTCCCTCATCACATGAGCGAATGCCAGCATCTGAACTCCCTCTGTCCAGTGCTGCATTCTGCTCAGCATAATCATTGCAATCTTTTAAGTAAGGACACAAGTACACCCTATTTTCAGAACAGTCAAAATAGCAAAATTCAAATACAAAGAATGGACAAATAAGGGACCAACTCATCCCCAAATACTTATTTGCTTTAAGTAAACATTCACTGCATGATTTCATTTGCAGGGCAGACCCCCCAAAGGCATTTAACTCGTAAGGTGATTAATATGAACTCTATTTATGCAAAAATCTAGTAGCATAGAATAGCTGGCATTTCTGTGGGGTTTCATCGATTTCAAAAGGATTTGACGTATGTTTTCATATTTTATTTTGTCCTCAGGACCGCTTTGCAAGATGGGGTGAGTATTGTCATTCCTGTGTTACAGATGAGAAAACTAAGGCAAAGACAGCTAAGTCCCTGGCCAGAGGTCACATAGCTGGAAAGTATCTGAGCTGAGGCAAGATCCCAGCTCATGTGACTCTTTGTTAAAACACTCCCCTTTATAAGCATACTTCTTTTTTAGATTTATTTTTTCCTTTGAAGCAGGACTCAGATACTTAGGAGTTATTTTGGAGTATATTCAAATTTGAAATGGAGAACTGTTTGTAAAAAATGACTTTTCTTCCAAAGAGGGTAGCTGGATATCTGTATGATTCTGAAAAGAGGATCTAAAAATATACCTCATCAGGATCACCAGGGAAGCTTTAAAAAAAACACAGATGATCACGCTGGACTACAAATATACTCAGTAAGACTTTCCAGGTGTGGGTTTATTTGTTTTTCTTTAAAGCTAAAGAGTCGACTCAGCCAAAGCTAAAAAGCACAAGTTCAAATGTGGCCAGAGTGAGGCAATCTGAGGACTGCTAGTGAGGATCATAGATTTTCAGAGTGAATGGCTCCTACGCTCAAAGATGTATCCCATTTCCTTGCAGGCAAACCTAATAAAATTAATTCGTACTTAACTCCTCTAGCAGAGAAGAGAGAATGAATCATTTGTAATTGAAGATAATCAAGAATAAGTTCTGTTTAGCTTTAGAACATGTTTCTGTATTTATGTTGAAGATCTAGCCTATAAGCTCTTTCTAGAGTAACGTTCTTCATACAAGGATGATTCTAGTCATTATATTACTCTGCTCAGAAGTCTTCCACGGTCTCCCACTGCCGCCCCCCTGAATACCTGTAAGTCCACCAGTCCACATCAGAGTGCTTACAATTTTCAAAAAGCACTAGATTTTGTTTGGGTCTTTATCCACGTCCCTCAACTTGAAATTCCCTTTACTTTTCTCCTCCACAATGTCTGCCTGCTAAATTCTGCCCATGGTTTGACTGGGTTCAGCTAGGAAGTTCTCACTTGGGGAGTTTCCTGGGGTGGGAGCTAGAGGGAAGCTGGGGCTGGAGTCGTCTGAAACCCTAGCTGTCCACCCAGGGGGGCTTACTCACATGGCTGGCTGTTGATGCTGGCTGTCGGCTAGGAACTTGGCTGTTAACAAAAACATCTACACGTTATCTCTCCAGGTAGCTTGGTCTTCTCATAGAACAGCAGTCACATTCTAAGAGGGAGCATCTCAAGAGCAAAGGTCCAAAACACTCAGGCAGAAGCCTCAAGGCCTGTTGTAACTGAAAGTCCCAGAATGTCCCTTCTGCTGTATCCTGTTGTCCAAACAGGTTATTAAGCCCAGCCCAGATTCAAGAGGAGGGGAATTACATTCTACTTTTTTTTTTTTTTTTTTTTTTTGCAGTACGCAGGCTTCTCACTGTTGTGGCCTCTCCCTCCCGTCGTGGAGCACAGGCTCCAGACACACAGACTCAGCGGCCATGGCTCACGGGCCCAGCCGCCCCGCAGCATGTGGGATCCTCCCGGACTGGGGCACGAACCCGTGTCCCCTGCATCGGCAGGCGGACTCCCAACCACTGCGCCACCAGGGAAGCCCTGTTTTTCTTTTTGCTGTCCTGACTGGGTGATTTATATTATTCTATCTTCCAGCTGACCTTATACATTCCTTCTTCTGTATCACCTAGTCTGCTCTTAATTCCTTCTAGTGTGTTTTTCATTTCAATTATTGTATTCTTCAGTTCTGACTGGTTCTGTTTTATATTTCCTGTTTCCTTGTTAAAATTCTCACTGGTTTCATCTATTCTCTTCCCTAATTCAGTTAGCATTCTTATTACTAACGCTTTGAACCCTTTATCTGGTAAATTGTTTATTTCTGTTTCATTAGTTGTTTTCTTCAGGGGTTTTCACTTGCTCTTTCAATTGAAACAAATTCCTCTCTCTTTTCATTTTGCTTAACTTTCTCTGTCTCTATGAAATTAGATGAAACAGTTACCTATTGTGGTCTTAAGGGGGTGTCCTTGTGTTGGAGCATCCCTGTACATACTGCATGTACCAGTGGTTTTGGTGGGAGAGCTGGATCTGAACACAAGTCCCATCTTTCCTCAGGTTATGCTGGCAGCTATCATCTTGGAAGGAGGTGGAGCTGGAGATGGAGGTGGGGAGAGCCGGAGCCAGGTGTGAGCAGGGGCTTCTTCTCTGCTCAGTGGCTGTCACTGCCCTATTGGGGGTGGGGGTGGGTCCCAAGTTGCTGGAGCAGAAGACCTGAGGGTCGGATCCAAGCGGGCTCTCTTCCCTGTAAGGGTGTGCTCTCCCCCTTCCCAGCACCAGCACCCCGCCCCAGTGGGAATTAGTGCTGGAGCTAGAGGGGTGGTGTGAGCATTCAGAATGGCTTGCAGCGTGGGCTGTGGCATCTGGCTGGGGTCAGAGACCCAGACTGCTTCTGATGGGCTGTCTGTGTAAGCCCCAGTAGTAGCTGCCTCCCCACACTGCTCAGATACCGCTTGGGGTCTCAGCCTCCTTTGTCCCTCACAGCTGAGCTCTCCCTTGGCCTTTGCCACCCTTACCCTGGTGTGGAGCTGTACTGCAGGTCAGGTGGGATCAGTGTGGGTGCTTTGCATGGGTCAGGGCATGGATTGTGGAGGTCCAGACCCAGACAGAGATCAGGACTGCTTCTGACATGCTGCCTGTACATGCACCAGTAATGATTGCCCCAGCGTTGCTCAGACGCCATCTTCGGTTTGAGCTCCTTTTGTGTCTCATAGCCGAGCTTTCTCCTTGGCCGCAGCAGCCCT
This sequence comes from Aethalodelphis obliquidens, assembly GCF_003676395.1. NCBI lineage: Eukaryota > Metazoa > Chordata > Mammalia > Artiodactyla > Delphinidae > Aethalodelphis > Aethalodelphis obliquidens. The sequence continues at coordinate 15,807,485 of NW_020837960.1, read as the reverse complement.
TGCCCCAAAGTGGAGTTGCGTCTTGAAGCAAGAGGGGCTGGAGCAGTTGCCTGGTTCAGGCTGGGACACGTGCTGGGGCGGTCACGGAAAACCGGCCACTCTCTCCACCTTGTTTTGGAAGTAAGTAACTGTGTCCATGCTCCCCACGAGTGGAGTCCCGGCTTCCCATAGCCCTCCTTTTAGTCCCAATGGCCCTCCAACCAGCCAAGGGGACTCGTCTTCCTGGTGTCAAACCCCAGGTAAGGGTGCCCAATGTGTGGCTTTAACTGCTCACTCCCCAGGGAGGGTCTCTACCTATGTAATCTCCCTTCTCTGCTGAGTCCCTTCCCAGGAGCACAGGTTCTGACCCAATAGCTTCTCTTCCCTTCCTACCTGATTCCATGTGGAGCTTTCTTACAGCCTTGGTCGTGCAGGAGTCTTCCTGCCACTCCCCTTTGTTTTCAACAAGAATTGTTCCACATGTAGATGTATTTTTGATGTGTTTGTGGGGGGAAGTGAGTTTTGCATCTTCCCACCCGCCATTTTGATCTTCTACCCACAGCTCCCACTTTAGGTGTAGACTCTGACCATCCTCATTCAGTCAGAGTAATCTCTTCTTCCTTGGTTTCTTAGGAGCTGGTATGCAATCTGAGTAGGTCTGATCAAAAGGAACCCTGTGACTTTTGTTAGATGACTTGGGCAGGAGATACCCTGTTTCTTCTCCTGGATTCAAGTAAGGAAACATATAGCCTCAGGCTGCTTGCAATCAGCTTGTTTCCATGAGGTGATTCAGCCAGGGGACCAAGACAACACTTGGAGAGAAAGGCTTGCAGAAATCCTGGTTGAATAGGGCCTGAAGTCCAACTTCCCTTTGTATGGTTCAGTTATGCAGTATAGTGGTTGTTTAAGCCCCTTGGAGTTGGGTATTCTGTTACTTACAGCTAAAAAATCCTGACATACCAAATCACCCCTCACCTCAGAAAGTGACTCCCCTCACCCCAGAAGGAAGCTCCCTTTCCATGGCAGGGCTGGGTGGGCTTCCCTCACGGGCCCAAATCCAAATGTAGTCCTTTTCTGCTTTCCTTTCTTCTCTCAGTGCACAATTTCCATTTCTGGTCTCCTTTCTTTTCTTCCTCGTCTTTTTTTTTTTTTAAGGCAGAATTAATTTGAATTTTCAACTTTATTTTTATTTTATTTCAGCAATACATATTCACAAGTTAGACAGTTAAATACTTATTAAGAGGAAAAAAGAAATCCCCACCTTATCCTCCCACACCCAACTTCTCTCCAAAGGCAATCCCTCTCAATGTTTTTCACTGTTTCTTCTGGGCTTTATCCTCTATTGTTAAATAACATTTTTATACAGATATTTGCCATTCTTTAGCTTTAGTTATTACAAATTTTCTGTGATAAAATATAGGAACATAGATTTATTATACCCCTCCCCCCATACACATCCTCTCCCCCTCATTTCCTGAAAAAAGTTATATCACCGTATTTTGCTATTTACACTCTCTATGTATATATTGTTCACAGCTGAGCCATGTAGTGTACTATGGTTATATTTCCTTTCTTAAACAACAATTTCCGTTTCCTTAGCATTTGATAATTGCATTGTCTTTTCACTTGTTTATTTTCCTATGTATTTTTACTAGTTCATCCCACGCTATCCAAGAAAAATATAAATCCCTCCAACGTATGCAGATCAGTTAGTTTCTTGTTTTTCTGCTACGCACAAATGTGCTGGGAGTTTTCTTCATCTTACTCCTTGTTTGCTAGATGTCAGGTTTTCCTTTATCCTGGTTAATCTCTTATTTTAGAGAAGCAAATTCTCCAGTAGGTTTCTAATAAAAAGTGTGAGGGTGATAAGAATGTTGAGACCTTTCATACTGAAAACGTCTCTATCTACCCTCTCATTTATTGTTGGTTTCTCATGTTCAGGCCCTTTCCTCTGATGTGTGGTCGTCACTGACTGCTCATAATAAGAGTGAGGCTCTAACAGGTTGATTAGATGCTCTCGATGAGTAGAAGGGATTAGTTGCAGTGTGGGCTTCCTGTCCGGTAAGTAATAGGGCCGGCAGCAGCTTTTGTGTTGGGAGAATCCCCAAAAGTCTGTGTCTGTTGCTCTTTTTCCTTGAGTCGGGCAGTTTCCCCATAGGAGGAGCCTCCAGGCTTCTGTCTTGACAAGGTATGAGTCTGTCGGCATTCTTGCAGCTGAGTGAGGGAATGGCTCTGGGGCTCTTGTTCTCTATAAAGACTTTCCTTCAGTCCTTTGCTAGCTTCAGACCACCACCCTCCCACCCTCCACTCTATCTTGGGGTCAACAACTCCAGAGAAAACTTCAGCCTTCAGTCTTCTCATGAGAGTGAGAAGCGGTAGGTACCTGATGGGGGCAGAGAACTCTTACTCAGACTTTCAACTAATCCTTATGGAGGTTTGCAAGGGGAATGGGAGGGAAAGCACCCAGCCAACCTCTCTGCACAGAGGTTTTTAAAACTCTTACGAAGTTGTGTGAACTTGAACAAGTTCCTTGATTTCATCTGTAAAATGAAGATGAAGGGCTTTGGCGTGAGGGTTAAATGGAATTAACGGATGGGAAGTGCCTTGTGCAGTCTGCCCAGCACAGAGAGGGTACTCAATTGTTGGCAGTACAATGGTCATGGTGGCCTTAGCCTTGTTTCACTGGACAGAAAGGATCTCCCTCCTACAATCCAGTGCTTTGCTACACTCTCTCAGAAGAAAGCCACCCTACTCATGTTCTGCCAAAATGTTAATAGAATTTCAGGGGTACCACAATCTTTGCAACTTGCCTTCTACCCCACCCTCTCTCTGAGTGCCCAGCCAAACCCTTAGCACCACCTCCTCTGCTCTGGCTCCCATCCAAGTGGATTAACCTGCAGGATGGGAACTGCAGTGAACAGCCCAGGCCCAAATCTCAGGAGTCAAATGGATCCCCTTCTCTCCTATTCCACACATAATCCCTCCACCTGCTAGGGCAATGCCCCGGGTCTTCCTCCTACTCTTCCTGTTTTCCTCACCCCCTGACAAGAGAGAGGCATGCCCTTTGCCTTCAGTGTGCTAGAGACCCTCTCCTAGCGCAAAATGAAATTCTTTTTTCCCCTTTCTCTCTTCTCCCTGTTTCTGTCCCTCTGTGCTTGTTGGGGATCTTGACTCTGCTTTGTTAGAGGACAGCCTTCCTCTTCACAGTCTTAAGTCTTTCTCCTGAGTTCTAAGGATGCTTTTCTTATCTGCTCTGGGGCCTCCAGTAGCTTTGTTAACTGGCTATGTCTCAGGGGATTGAAGAGGGAAGAGGAGAAGCTAGGAATGTTGGGGTGGCCTTAAAATTAAGAATTTAGAATGCCTAGTGGGCCAGAGATCTGGTACAGGATCCGATGAGAAGCAGCAGTCACCGTGCTCAGCATTTTTTCCCAGTCTGACATTTCAAGTTGCAAGACTCTGATAGGGATTTTTCCTGCTATACTCTCTATTTAGACTCAAACACTGAAGATACACTGAATGAAAATTCTGAAGTAGGTCTTATGAACAAAAGTCATGGTCAGTTCAATCTTGGGAATCGACCTTTGTTGGAAATGGTATAAATACACAGTCATTTGCAGACTACGTGTGAATGAAGGTGGACACAAGGACATAGGGACAGCCTCACCTAATAACCCCTCACACTCTTGTTTCCTTTTTTAACCACACACACACACAGGAAAGCTGCACTTTGTTTGCTGTGAATGACATTTCCTGAGTGTAGACTTTAGTCTGTCCTTAAAATTCTCGCCAGCAAAGTAATAGAGCAAAGGGTTGAAGCAGCTGTTGGCCGCTGCCAAAGCCAGTGTGACGGCCACAGCTTTATGCAGACTCTCTTTGCATTTATCCACTTTCCACTCGACTAAGTGGAGGGTTCTCAGTACATGATAGGGCAGGAAGCACAGGAGGAAGATGATCAAGGCAATGATGATGGTGGTTAGCGCTTTCCTGTGAGAAGGACGCAGCCCTAATTCTGGGACCTCCACCTTTAACAAAGCTCGAATGATCAGTAGGTAACAGATGCTGAGCGTGCAGAATGGCAGCAGAAAGCCCACCACCAAGGCAATGTGGTTCATGGTCTTCAGCTTAGTGGCTTTATTGGGATTCAGCTCCAAGCACGAGGTGACATTGCCCTTCAGCTCAGAGCCATTTTTCAGCAGCAGTGTTGAGGAGGCCGTGATAAAGATCCATATGGCCCCACATAAAATCCAGGCATTCCTGACGCTAGTGGCATGAAGGAGCCGCAGCGGGTGAACCGTTGCCAGGAAACGCACAACACTCAACACAGTCAGGAAATAAATGCTGCTGTACATGTTGACATACATAGAAAAAGACATAATTCTGCAGGTTAGGTCCCCGAATATCCAGTTGGAGCCTCTGAGATAATAGTCAACCCTGAAGGGCAGTGTGGCTGTGAACAAGAGATCGGAAATGGCCAGATTTAGCATGAAAACGTTCACAGATGTGGACTTCTTATGAGGTTGCAGGAAAACATATATAGAAAAGCCATTCCCCAAGGCTCCCCAGATAAATATTGCCAGGTACACGATGGGGTAAAATTCTCTCTTGAAGGTTTCAATCGTACAGTTCCTGTTGCTATTGTGATTGCTGAAGTTGCCGTTGGGTTCCATTTCTGATATGGAGATGGACGGAGCTAAGGACACAGGTTTTCTCTCCATGCTGAATTAAAAAGAAACAGATACAGAAAGTTACTTCCTGCTGACATTTTCCCAGGTTTTAATGAAACAGAGAGAAATACTAGCTTCTCTTTGAAACGTGAGTCAAAAAATATTGGCTATATTTTACTATATGCTTACACTTTGACTGTATGCTTATACTTTTACTATACGTCTTTACGGTATGCTTCATTACATTTCATGATAAATTTCTGGAATGCAGAATAAACATTAATTTATTTGGTTGAAGCTGAATCCTCAAACTGGGGGGACTTTTGCCCAGTGCCCAAATGAGAATCCTCCAAAGCTTGTCTCTGACCCTGGAGAAGGTCATCAATTACACAGCTTCTGCTCTGGAAGCTGACAAAGATTCTCTTCTTGATCAAACTCTAGCCAAGCTCTTCTGAGTCCTCTTCTCAACCAGGTGTCAACCTTGGCCTACACAGACTTGAATAACAGCTAACATAAAAGTGCTAATATGGTTTTTAACAGCTCAAGGCTGCATTTCTAGGATGACCATACCCTCCCATTCTTACGTAGCCTGAGAAAACTCAAGCCTGCTGAAAGAATTTTCTGTTTGTTCCAGCCCGTACCTGGACACAGGGCCTCTGCCTCCAGCCTCTGTGGAAAGAGCTTAGAGCCTAACTTCTATAAGCTCCAGTTAGCAAACCCAGATGCTTTCCACTTGGATCAACCTTCCCTTCCTACTTTCTGTAATTTTTTAAAAAAATTATTTATTTTATTAATTTATTTTTGGCTGTGTTGGGTCTTGGTTGCTGTGCGCGGGCTTTCTCTAGTTGCGGCGAGCAGGGGCTACTCTTCATTGTGGTGTGTGGGCTTCTCATTGCGGTGGCTTCTCTTGTTGCGGAGCATGGGCTCTAGAGCGCAGGCTCAGTAGTTGTGGCACGTGGGCTTAGTTGCTCTGCAGCATGTGGGATTTTCCTGGATCCAGGCTCGAACCCGTGCCCCTGCATTGGCAGGCGGATTCTTAATCACTGCACCACCAAGTTCTACTTTCCGTAATTTTTTAATTCCCTGGCTCTACTGAGCCCCTGCTCACTCCCCTCTCCTTTCCTTCATTCTCTCCCTTTAAAACATCCAGTTACCTCTGAGTTCAGTTCACGTTGGACTCTTTTCCCTATTGCAATAGTATTATCACTGAATAAAATCTGTCTTACCACTTTAAGTAGTGTGCAGCTTTGTGTATCTTTGACCAAGCCTTGGTTTAAATGTAAATTCATTAGGCAGAGTTGTCATGGATAATCACATGGCTCTTAATTTCTTCTTTGCTGGCCAAAGAGAAATTTATACTCGACATTTCTTGCCTCACCTAGATAAACACTACAGAACAGCCCATGACTGCAGAGGTAGGGGGAACCTTCTGGATGTCTAGGAAAAAACAGGTAGATTGTGTGTGTGGGGGTATTTTCTTTGTCTGGGTATGATAGTCTGGACCCCTGTTTTTCAGAGTCTAAGAACTAATAACCATTTTCATTGCTTCAAAATCCTGCCTTTTTGAATCTAAGCCCCAAATTACACAAGCACAGATCCTATAATAATTCCTTCCTAACACTCTCTTTCTGAGATGTCCTAATTTCCCATGGTGTGCATTCTGCATTGATACCACAAATCAATAAACCCAACTGTGTTCAACTACAGGTTTGCTCCTATAGGCCTTTGACTAGAAGACACTGACTCTGAGAATTCACATAATGATCTAAAAACTAAAAGAAGTATGGTAAAACATTAGTTAAATTAACCTACCCAAAATATATGGTTTGTAAATATACTTCTGATGCAGTAAATATGTTTTTCAATTCTCCTTCAGAGACCCGTGTGGAGGTGCAACTCAGAAAACACGGTTGGCATGTAAATAATGAAAAAAAAAAAGTTTTTTCTTTAACTCAGCACTTCCCAAATTATCTTCCATAAACTACAAATTCCACGAGATGCTTTGTGTAAGAAAAGGCTTCTGTGTTCAGATCAGCCTGAGAAACACAGCAAGCTTTAGTGTCCCTCTCTTGGAGATTCATAACTCATGTTAAAGGCTCTAAGAGGTCCTAAAAGAAAAAAAAAGTCTTCTTAATAACAGAGTATGCCTCCTTTTTCTGACTCTGAAAACTTTTTTGCACACTAACACAATCTAATATCCCACAAATGTTCTACAAAATCTTCCCTGTGAAATGCTGATGTTATTATGTAATTTATCTAGAAAATGGTTTTGACAGAAAAAGAAGAGGATCCCTACTTAATGGGCCAGATCAGTCAACAAGTGTTCAAGTATCTGAAGTCAAGGGGTTCTAAGCATTTCCTACTGGGGAAATGAGCATTTCTGGGCATCCATCATGTTGTTTGTAAAAAATGGAGATTGTATTAGTTTTCTAGGGCTGCCTTAACAAAGTACCACACACTGGGGGGCATAAAGCAACATAAATGTATTTTCTCAAGTTCTGGAGGCCATAAGTCTGAAATCAAGGTGTCAGCAGGGCCATGCTTCTTTTGAAGTCTCTAGGGAAGAATTCTTTGCCTCTTCCAGCCTCTGGCGGTTACCCCCAGTCCATGGTATTCCTTGGCTTGTAGACGCATACGCCACGTGACTCTGTCACATGGTATTTTCCTTCTGTATCTTTCCATCATCTTCCTACTGTGTGTCCGTGTCTGTATCTTCTCCTCTTCTTATAAGAACACCAGTCATGCTGGGCCTAGGACCTACCTTAATCCAATATGACCTCATCTTAACTAATCATACCTGCAAAGATCCTATTTCCAAATAAGACGACAGTGCTTATTTGGAACCTGGGGTGAGAACTTGCACGTATCTTTCAGGGGACATAATTCAACCCACAGTAGGGATATGTAACATATGTTTCATAGAGCTGCTGTCAGGATTACATGAGAGATAGAGAGAGTCTTACAGGGCACTTGGCACCGAGTAAGTGCTCCCTAGCTGCTCCACTCACATGAATCAGCGCAGGAATGATCTAGCTTCAACGTTTGTTATCCCACTGACCGCATGGAAGAGTTGATGACCTCAATTCTCACATTCATATGCAAAGTAAAAAGTACACTCCTCTTGGTGTTTACTACAAAGGTATACTCTACAGAAACACTGATTACTCTCAGATTATTCTGACCTTTTTATTGTGAAACTATCTGAAGCCTTCTCCACTCCTTTGCTCTCAGTCTACCAGAGAAGCTTCTGATGACCCCTCAGCTTAGTCAGGCCTCTCCGGAAGTGTGGACTGTGGATCGTGAATGGAAGATTCCAGTAAAGTGAAATCGCCCATTGTAAATATACAAATCAGAATTCTGGGTAAAGGACTTCCCTGGTGGCGCAGTGGTTAAGAATCCACCTGCCAATGCAGGGGACGCAGGTTCGAGCCCTGGTCCAGGAAGATCCCACATGCCGCGGAGCAACTAAGCCCATGTACCACAACTACTGAGCCTGTGCTCTACAGCCCACGAGCTACAACTATTGAGTCCACGTGCCACAACTATTGAAGCCTACGTGCCTAGAGTCCATGCTCCACAACAAAAGAGAAGCCACCGCACTGAGAAGCCTGCACACCACGATGCAGAATAGCCCCCACTCACCGCAACTAGAGAAAGCCCAAGCGCAGCAACAAAGACCCAACTCAGCCAAAAATAAGTAAATTAAAAAAAAAAAAAGAATTGTGGGTGAAAATTTAGACCCCTGTGAGTCTGGTTTGCGTAAATTGATTTTTTTGAGGCCTAGGAGTAGACTGACCGGATGAAATTTCTCCTGTGCGAAGCTGATATGTCACATCCTATTTCTGAGATGACTCCAGGGCCTTAGTTCTGATTGCACGGATGATGGCTCTCCCTCCCCTTCTGATCTGTCTCACCAGCAAGTCTGAAGTTTCTAGCTTGGGTTGCAGGGAGAATGGTGAGGCCATTAGCTGGGCTTGGAGATACAGTTCAGAGAAATCATCACACGGAGGCTGGAAGTCTGTAGGCCTGACTTGGGAAAGGGAATACAGCAAAAACAGAAGCTTGGAGATTTTGTCTTAACTCAACATTAGAGAGAATTAGAGATTCTGTTGGTTGGCGGGGCCAAGACAGAAGGATCAAACCCCAAATCAGGTAGTACAGAGTTGAAATGCTAGAAATAGTACAGGCAGCATGCACAGACCATGAAGCCAACGTGGAGCTGGATTAGGTGTCACAGTTATGTGTCAGCTCTGGATGGGCAGAGCACTGGAACCAGGGTTAACACAGAGCTCAGAGGACAAAGAGACAGGCAAGGGAGCTAAGCCTGAGGAATTCTCATGATGTGTTCCATTACAAATGGCCTTTTTTGAAAAGGACAGAGTCTTGTCCACACAGCCCTGACCTCGAAGCCAGGATTCGGATATAATCTTAGGAAAAGCTTATATCAGGAAAGGGTCTGAAAAAGTAGAAATAGACTTGAAAGCAATCAAGTCCTTAAACTTTTTGACCATGAAGACCTTAAAACCACTTCTCCCATCTCAAGACCGACAGGGCCTGTAAATTGCAATGAGATGGGCAACCTGGGACCCCACTCTGCACTCCTCCCTCACTGGGGGTGGCAAGTGTGCAAGGACAGCTACAGATGCTGGGGAAAGTCCCTTATCACAGGCAGAGCATGGGATCCAGCAGGTATGAGCACAGACAAGAGATCATAAAAACGATGGTAACAGTTGCTCCACAAGGGAATTGAGGGATATGGGGGGACCAACAACAGACCCTAGCAACAGGGACTTCTTGAGCAATTGGGGAGGAAGGCATAACTCACGAGGGAAGGTCAGTCTGCAAGCAGCAAGGCCCTTGTACTTCCAGGCCATGATGGAAGAAGAGGACTTTGGATCTGAGAGGAGGGTCGGCCATTGCAGGCAGGCCCTGAGTCATGGAGAACCTCAGTGCTGGACAATACTTTGGGCACAGAGATGCAGGCCAGGGACGCCAAGACAGAGGCCCTTTTCCCCTGTTGAGGTGGGGACCAAATCTCGGGAAAAAGAGAGATGCCCAATTTTAGAATCGAGGCACCAGATCAGGATCAGATCTACCCCAAGGGTAACACTGAGTCCCAGAGTTACTTCAATTCCTCTGCCTCAGATTGCGATTGGTTCTGGGCCCTGGAGGGGCTGGAGGGGGACGGGAGTGGGAGTGGTCCAAGGCTATCAAACAGCCCCACTTGTAGGAAGAGGATAACTACAGAAGCTGGGACTTTGATTCCAAGAGCATCTTAATCTTTGCAAAGCTAAAGAAAGAAAATACACAAACACCCTTCCTAGAAGGCTCATTTAGCCAACCGCCACAGGCTAAAAGCAGGGCCAGCTCAGATCCACAACTCCATTAAGCTCGCCACTTTCTCTTGAGAAATCTTTAAACCACTTTGATTGTTCTTTTCCGCCCATAAAAAATACACTTCACTACACCACACTGCAAACTTTCACTAGACTGTTTAAAAAAAAAAAAAAAGAAAAGAAAAAGAAATGGCCTGTTAGAAGTGTCTGTAAAAATCAGCCAGACCAATTAAGTATGTGACAGGAAGCTGAGAAATAGATGAAGAGGTAAATTCAAGGAAAATTAGGACATAAATTGACAGTGTAATTTGCACTGCCTTAGAGGGAGAGCACAGCTTCTGGGACTGAAAGCGGTCTTGAGACAAAGAAAGAATTGAGGCTTTGTCTCTTGCAGCCTTACTGATAATAAAACAACAAAGAAGAAACAATGCAAAGCAGCAGCAGATGGAGATTCCAGATTTCAGGTATGAAGAAAACTAAACATGCTGCGTGACCAAAGGCTAATGAGGACGAAGAGCTTATGTGGATAATTAGAATGTTTTCATGGTCCCTGCAAAGCTGCAACTGTTCAAAACCTCACAGAAGTTATTTTTATTTATACTTAGAAAAAATATATATATTTTGATGCCTTGCCAGGATAGACCTTGTCACACATCCTGCCCCCATTATCAGCACTGACCAGGACTGTAAGTCCACAGGTGTGCTTACCTGCGGTTCTCAGGTAACAAGCCTGTGACCTGGCAGCAGAGCCCAAAGACCGAGACCCTAAGATGCAGGGACACAGTTTGAGGAAGTGCAAATATGATAGTCTAGGTGAGGCATGAAAGGAAGGACGAGGTAGGCAGAGAGTAGTTTGAGAATGACTTACATCCACACTGGGGAATTTGGGGTTTATCTTGACGGCAATGAGAGCCCTTGAATTGTGGAGAGCAGATCTGCATTTTAAAGGTGTGATTCTGGCAGCGGATGGAGGACCTTTTGGAAGAAGGCAAGCCTAGGTCCTGAGAGACACGTGGGGATGCTCTTGTGACTGTCCAGGAAAGAGGGGGTGAACATATCTGGATGAGATTGAGAGTAGAAAGGAAAGAGAGTTGACTGGAGTTGGGGATGGACTAATTATGGAAGGTCAGGGGCAGTTGGAGGTGGGGATGGTCAAGGACCCTCTCATGTATTTTGAAGGGGAGAAAGGTACATTACATTGATAAAAAGAACAGAAGAAGAATAAGAGGAAGTTGCTGTTTGGGGTGGTAAAATGAGTTCAAGTTGGGGCATTTTGAATTTGAAGCATTTATGAAACTGTCAACTACAAATTAGCACTTGCCATCTACCTCTCCAAGGATTAAATCAGGTGCCACTGCAGCTGCTGACCTTCAACACCCCCTGAAAGGAGTTCAGGGTGGAGATCAGGAATGAGACACTCGGTGCTCTGAGAAAAATTGGCAGAACAGGTCTTCAGATAGTTAGATATTTTCAGTAGCTGATTTTATGAGCCCAATTCTTGCATGTCCTCGTATCCAGAAAAGCACTAAATTCCTTCATGGTGACGTCCGCTCTTCGTGACTAGCAGAAACCCTGATGGGAACTTCTGCAAAAATATGTGCTTGATTGCATGTATTCCCCCTTCACCAAAATCACATATATATTGACCTCTTCCCCCCACCACCTCTTTGGAGCAGTTTCTCAGAGCTATCTGAAGTGCTGTCTCCCGGGCTGCAGTCCACATTTTGCCCCAACTAAAACTTAACTTGCAACTCTTGCATTGTACTTTTTTTTTTAAGTCGACAAAACACACGCAAGAACTGTCCCATTACAGTCTACAGCCTGATGAATTTAGGGGCCATCAGCACTTGGTACCTGAAGCCAGAAGAGTGGAGGAGCTCCTGCAGGGGTTTAAGAGCAGAGAAGGAAAGAGGGTCAAGAACAGAATCTCGGGGAACGTCAACAATTAAGGGACAGGCAGAGAGAATGGGAGCCTGGAAAGACGATTCAGAAAGACTGGCCGAACGATAAGACACGAATCAAGAAGGCAACTTCTGGGAATTCCCTGGTGGTCCAGTGGTTAGGGCTCCACGCTTTCACTGCTGAGGGTCCAGGTTAAAAAAAAAAAAAAAAGAATGCAACTTCAAGGAGGGGGGAGTGGTCAGTGGGGTTAAAAAGTGTCAAGTGTCAGGGGATTTAGCAATAAGTTTATCAGCGTTCAGAGGGGGTGGGGCGGGACCCAAGGCCAGGAAGCTGATAAAGGAGCAGGGGTTGAGAAAGTGAACACTTTCTCAGAGGAGAGAGAGAACATCTCAGCTCAGCTTCTGTGAAGGGCTTGTTTTTGGAGGAAGTCAGGGAGGGAAGATGCATTCTCTTCTCTTGAGACACCTTCTTACTCTCAGCCCGTCTCCTACAAATGACTTCAATGCCTTCTTCTGTTCATTTCTTGTCCTATCTTTTCAACATCAGACACCTGAACAGGGCTAGAGTAGAATGTACACCGAACCTGAAGTCCAGTAGATGTGATTTGACTCCCAACCGTCCCACTTTCTAGCTCTAAGACTTTGCACCCCTCGTCCCAGCAATACCTGTATTTTCGTAAATGAGATTCAGCTAGTGGAGCCTGCCACAAAGTGACAGATGGTGGGAAAAGCACAGAAGTCTGGGTCCTGGTCTGCCAGTTTCTCGGTACACATGGCCTTGACTAACACACCACTTAGCTTCTTTGGGGAAGTGTGTCTGTAAAATGAGGGTAATGCTGCCCCTGGACTCCATATCAGAAAAGAGCGCTGAGAGGAGCAAATGCAATAATGGATGTAAAAGCACTTTGAAAACCGTAAAGCTGACATTATTGCTATTATTTTGCTGCTTCTTAACGTCGGGCAGCAGAAACCTGGATTTGCACTTCTTCAGGCACGTACCTGTGCCATTCACTCTGCTCTCTTTTATCTCTGCCTTTCCCCTCTTCTCTATCCCCCTCGTCCCTGATCTGCAGGGTGCCCAACTCTAGTCAAGCCAAATCCTCTTCTTCAACACCTGTATCACCTTCTGCATGTCACCTTACCCAACTGACACTTCTCACGGGTCTCTCTCTTTTTTATCACTCCTGCAGCACTTGTAAATCAACTACAGCAGCCTGAAATTAATTCTTCATGTGCTTTGATAGATACATCTCAGGCAGACATTACACTGGCCTTTCCAGATTATGAGACTTGCAAGAGGAAGAGACAGTCCTCTACTGATTTTGCATACCTTATTATGCCAAACACATATTTGAGGGAACTTGGTAAACTCCTAATCACTAGACAAATGAGTTGCCATAGCAGGCTCATAAAGTGCATGTGTTAGACACAGATTACAGAATCTGATGGTCCAGGTGAATTCACAGCCCCATTAGTCTTCTTCTCCTCCTCACTTACGTCTACGTCCAACCGCCATGTCCTTGTGGGTTTGAAGTTCTCCACAGTGGGAAGCTTCTGTTTTAATAACCCAACCTGCAAATCACAACTCTCTCCACAATAATGCTCTGTATCTTCCCTAATAACTTTAGAGCATAACTTGGATTTTAGCTCCCAGAGCTACTGCATACTGTGCAATGGCAAATAGAACATTCTTTTTGAAGTTCATAGAAATGTTGGTATAAGGTCATAGAGCCAAATCTGCCACTTTCAAGCTTGGGAATCTTGCACAAATAACTTATCTTCTCAGAGTCTCAGTTTCCTTATCTGTAAACAGCATAAAGAACGTGAAGTATTTTGCACAGGGTGAGCACACAATGACGTTTACTACTATGATTAAATCTCAAAGTGTGGGCTTAGGCATATGATTAAAGAGGCGAAAAGGATCTCAGAGCATTTGTAAAAATATAAAAGCAAAGGCTGAGAGATGATTTAATGATTAAAATGGTGAAAGGAATGACAAGGTTTCCTCTCTGCTGAAGGGAAGAAGTAGTAGAGCAGAAGGTAAGAACACAAACTCTGGTTTGAATCCTGGTTCTTTCACTCACCAGCCCTCTGTGACCTTGGACAGCCACCTTTATCTCCCGGCCTCAGATCCTTATCAGTAAAATAGAGATAATGAAGACAATAGTCCTTACTTCTCTGAGTTGTTGTGAGGATTAAGCAAGAAAACATGTGAGTGGCACTGAGGTCAGAGCCTGAACCAGAGGAGAAAGCAGCATATGTTAGTGAAACCTGGCACAGAAGCCTTTCTGTCCCCCTTTTCTTATAGGGAACAGACTCCAACCTCCATGACCTTCCCTGAGATCCAAAGGGCAGATTCAAACAGTTGCTAATCCGGGAAAGTGAGGGATGCAGAGACAAGGGAGGGGCAGCCAAGAAACAAGAGTGCAACCTTGGGACAGGGTCCTGGTTCTGCCTCAAGGGATACACATAACAATGTCTTTAAGCTCTTCATAGAATTAAAACCCAACAAATGGAAGATGTCAGCATTCTTCATACCAGAGAAGACCACCTGAGGCCAGATTAAAGAAACCAGAGAAGCTCATTGAGAAGATTACCTGAGAGACCTGCCTGGAAGTCCAGTGGTTAAGACTCCGTGCTCCCAACGCAGGGGGCACGGTTTGATCCCTGGTCGGGGGAATCTAAGAGACCACATGCCACATTGGTATGGCAAAAAAAAAAGAAGAAGCAGATCACTTGAGACCAGATTAGGAGTGTAGGTGCTGCACAGACGCTAATCTTGTTCAGCAGCCCCATCCTTGAATCGTTTGCTCTAAAACTCATCCAATCCTCCTGGGTTGGGACACACAGTTTCAATGGCAGGAGTCCACTGTGTCCCCCACCGCCTGGCAAAGCAATAAAGCTATTCTTTTCTACTTCACCCAAAACTCTGTCTCCAAGATCTGATGCAGCACCAGTGCACAGAGGCTGAGCTTTCAGCATCATTAGCTGTTATTACTGCAAAGGCTCACAGACTTAGCTCCCTGAAGTTGTGCAGAGAGGATTCGACCCTCTGGATTGGAAGATGCTACAACCTCAAAATCCCAGAGGCCCTGGAGTACAAAACTAATATGCCCCACAAAACAGAGAAGTATCAGTGAGTGCCTCGTTTTTGAAATCCAACACTGCTGGCTCAGCCCTCAGTTGTAACTGGCTCCAAATGTCCTGGTGGAAGCGTAAAGCTTCGGAGACTTCTTTAGCCTCCCAGGAACAGTCTTGCACTTTTAGAATTTTTTCAAGGGATAAAGTGAATTAAATGCTTGGAGACCAAAACAGAAATACAAATGAAAAGATCTGAGATTACAACATCTTTTGAATGAGGAACTGAGCTGGTCTCCAGGCCTCCAGAATAAATAGGGAGCAGGGGTGTGAACAACCTGGGGCCCTGTTTCCATGCAGTCAGCACCTCAGAGCATTCTGCTACTGATCCCCCACCCTGTCTCTCCCCAAATGCCTCAAAGTGCAAGTCACGTCTCACACCACCAGCCTAATGCTCCTTTGCCTTCTGAGTGCCGTTTACTTCCCCACACCTCATAGCTGTGAAGTCAGCCCATCGTGGAAAGGGGTGCTTGCAGATCTGCTGTAAACCAGTAGGTGTTAAATAGCATTTATGACTTTGGAAGTCCCCCAGGAGCAAGTTCCCTAATTTACTTTCTCTGTGCTGCAAAGATCTCTTTAACAGCTCTGGGCCCCAGAGGGACTCCTCAGCCAGGGTCCTGGGCCTGATAATTCTCCCTGCAGGATGACCATGAAGTTTCCCCTCCAGGGCCTATGGCCTAAGTAGAGTTTCATTGTCTCATATCTGTCCTCTGGCTAGGAGTCCACATTTGGAAGATGCAAAGCTCGTAGGGCCCAACCTCTCCTCCCAGATCCCAACCAAACTGTGCCAGACTTGCCCCAGAGCTCGGCAGACAGAAAAGTCAATGTGTTCTTCCCAAGATTTCTGGGGGTTCCTGGAGAGCTTGAAGCCCTGAGGAGCAGTCTTTGGACCTGATCTGTTTTCCATCAAGGGGAAGAGCTGAGTGAGTCCTTGCAGCAAAGGTGGGAATAGTCCCACCAGGCAGAGGATCCTTTGGGGGACCGAGTGCTCTGAGCAGTTTCCCGCTTGTAATCGCCTCCTCTCACTGGCTTCTATCACAAGGAAACTGTCCAGCTCCCCTTCACCATTCCTCCCCAGATTCCTCAGGAACCCACCAGGATTGGGCCAGTAGGAAGGGGGATATTGGTGATTAATCAGTCTTTCAGCCCGGCTTCCTGACTAAATTCTAGAAAGTTCAGAACCCTCCCAAATAACTTCTGAATTTCATTATCTTGGTTTTCTATTTTATTTCTAAAGACCAGACACACTCTATGGTATTAAGTTTCCTAATTAGAATCTTGTCTTGAAATCACAGGTATTGGGTTGTCAGCTTCTTAGCGATTCCTAACTGCTGCCGATCTACATGGGCCCTTTAGCTGACACCTGCCTCTCTCTCCTTCTAGCACTGTCCCTGATGCCTGAGAACCCACCAAAGCCTTCCTTGCCTGGACTCTGCCTCAGGCTGCTGGGCCCTCTTGAAATACTGCCTGTCAGGCCCCGTTTGGGGGGAGGCTGGACATGCAGTGCACAGTAGCTGTGGCCTTCTCCCTCTAAAAGGAGAACTTTTGCTCAGACCACAGAGTGTGTGGTGAAATGACATCCATCACCCCAAATGCACATGGGCAGAAGGAGGAAGAAGCACCTCAAGAAGAATTGTATTGCCAGAGCTGCCATCAGGACAAAGACAGCATGGGTGAACACTGATAATCTGGAGAGTGTTGGTATGGTCAAGATATCAGATCTTTTAAGTAGCAGCATCTTGCTGACGGTTTAGCAACAGCTGCCTTTTTTCTCTCTTTTGCTGACAAGCTTTTCCCCTCTATTTACCTGATCGGTCAGTTTGCGTGTTCTCTTCTGAAATTCCGTTCTTGAGAATTTCCCTGTGCAAAAAGGTGCCTGTGGGTTAGGGACACTTTTGGGGATAACTACACCTTAAAACTGGAGTCTTTTCACAATGTCATTGTTTGTTGTTCTCCCAGAGAACAACTTATCCCAGGGATATGGCAGGGCTGAACCCTATAGCAGAAGGTTGGCATCCCAGCCCATGAGGGGCCTCTCTGCCTCTGAGAGCGACACGCGTGGCAGTATCTCGACATCCTTCTTCCCACCTCCATCCTTGTTGAATTGCCTTATTTCATTCTCTAATATTCTCCCAAAGCTAGCATTTCTTTCATGTTCATCTGAACCACTAACACTCAGGCCCCACAATAACCAAACAACCACAAATTCAACACAGAGAAAACTTACCATGTAAGGAGAGCTCTGGGCTCCTTGGAGATATGGCTTCATTTTTTTTTTTTAAAGCATTATTTTGACTTAGTGCTGTCTTCTCTCTGGCTCTCATAACTTCTCGGTTCTTCTACGTTAATAGAATATATAAGCCTATAAAGCTGATTGTGGATTTAATTTTATAAAAATACCTGAGCTTTTTAAAAAATTATTTATTTAGGCTGCTGCGGGTCTTTGTTGCAGCACGCAGGATCACCACTGTGGCACGCGGACTCTTAGTTGCAGCACGAATGTGGGATCTAGTTCCCTGACCAGGGATCGAACCTGGGCTCCCTGCGTTGGGAGCACAGAGTCCTAACCACTGGACCACAAGGGAAGTCCCAAGCATTTTAAAAATCATTTTCGAATGCACTTCATCAGTGTATCAAGGAAGATGGGAGGTATCTGTTATTAACCCAATTTCTGACCCAAGAAAGGCCACAGAATCATTCTGCAGCTGAGTCTCTGATTTCTAAGTCTTCTGATTCCAAAGATAGAAAATCAGCAAGTATTATCTCAGAGGCCACTGCCCTACTCATTCCAATAATTTCCAAGGGATTG
Source organism: Aethalodelphis obliquidens (assembly GCF_003676395.1). Lineage (NCBI taxonomy): Eukaryota > Metazoa > Chordata > Mammalia > Artiodactyla > Delphinidae > Aethalodelphis > Aethalodelphis obliquidens. The sequence goes on along the minus strand of NW_020837960.1, from coordinate 15,789,658 downwards.
TGTCAGCATTAGGACTCTCCCCGTCCACAATCAAAGTGACTAAGTGACATGACTCAGGGGCTCCCCCAAAGCCCACTCACCCAAATGAAAACTCCCTCTCTGCCTTTCCCCTTGGCATTTCATATCCCATCATTAAATTCACTTCTTGGAGCAAAGGAATTATTTACCAAGGTAGTTAGTTAAACAGCATAGGATTCCTGGAAGGATTCAGAGGCGTTAAGAAGTCATAGGAAAATTTGGGGAGTAGATCCCAACAGGCTCCAAATCCTAGCTCTAGCCCTTACTGGTGGTGTGGGCATTAGCAAGTACTCAGCCTTTCGGTGTATTGAGGGGACCAGGCAGGCAGCACACTGAAATCCACGCCCCCCAGCTGCACCAAGCCTGGCACATCGTACACTTTCAATACATTAGCAAGCCTACGCGAGCCTGACAGCTGCCAGGGGAAAAAAAGCCTAAGAACTTTTCAGTATGCCAGGTGCAGGATGCCTGTAAAGGACAGTAAGAAACTGATGAGAAGAAAATGTTTTCCTATGTCTCCAAAAATTGAAAACTAGGGGAATTGCCCAGGAAAGAGCCCTAGCCAACTGCCAGTAGCCTGGGGACAGTGGGCTTGTGTGACCTAAAAAGGAGAGAGCAAGGGGCAAAGCACACTGCCGGCTCCCCACTCCCCCAGACCACCCTGCTGCCCAGTGTCTCCTCTGAGGCAGACATGCCCTTATTACCGAAGGTTTCCACCAGCCCCTCCTTCCGTCACAGGGGCCAGCTCAGGGCCCTCCAATACGGACTGTCACCTCGCCACCACTCTCCTCAGTAAAATCCACTCCAGCTTCGTGGAACTTATTTCACTGCTCCGAACATAGCAGGTTCTGTTCGCCATTAATAAAATTTAATGGCAGTGGCCAGCTATTAAATGCCCACCTTGTCATTCATTGATCCTTGAAGAGTTTGCAAATGAAAGGAAGGCTGGCACCTTGGCGGAACACTAACAGACGCTGGACTTAATTCTGATACTTTTAGAACATTCTGGAGCCTCCACCTCTCTAACTTCTAACCACCAGTGCACTGGAAACAGACCCATCTCTTTAAAGCATCAGTAAATTGGAACTCTCAAGTAGATTCTCGTCTCAAGGGTTTATGGGATTGAGGTGGAGAACAGAAATTGCTAGAAGTTTGACGTTTCACCCAAATTACTTTTGCATTATTTATACAGTATTGAAAGGAAGATTTGGGCGGCTTGCCTGATAGTGTATCTCCCTTTCCCTTAAAGTGTATTACTCTCAGGTATGGATCAGAGACAGGAAAATATTTCAAATAACCTAGGTCGGCTGTTATCACGCTTGCCACCCATTAGAACCACCTAAGAAATTTTTGGAAGTTAAAAACAAACAAACAAAAACCAAACCAAACCAAACTAAAAAAACCTACAGATGACTGGCTCATCACCAGAGGTTAATTTTCAATTATTCTAAAGGTAATTTTCTAATCTCCCCAGGTGATTAGAATCAGGTGATTTTGACGGAATGTACAGCCAGAGTTGAGAACCACCGACTATGGTCCCAAAGGTTATAAGCAGATTATAAACACACACACAAACTCTTTCCCTCTCATTGTGCCTCTCAGTAAAACTGCTAAAATCTACATTCTCAAATCTAACTTCCTCTCCTCAAAAACCAAGACTCTGAATGGAAAAAATATATATCTTACGTAATCAAATGACCCACTCTATAAAAATAGGAAAAATGCTTTATGGCCCCAAATAGGGGAATGCTTGGGTAAAGTAGAGTAAATCTCCTCAATGCAATACTATGTAGCAATTTTAAATTATGATTATGAAGTATTTACAGCAATGTGGGAAAATGTATGCTCTAATGGATAAAAGGAATATAAATGTATCCATTGTGTACAAACACAACTATGAAAATCAACTAAAATCATAAGCAGACACCCAAAAAAGAATGGAAAGAAATGCCCTGAATATATCAATAGAAGCTGTGGTTTTTGCTTCCTTCTACTTCTTTGTACTTTCCCAATATTTTTTAAAATATCATGTATCTGGTAGAAAAAAGTTTATAGTAGAACAAAATAAACTTACTTTTTAAAAATTATTCTTCTTACTATGAAGCGATAAGCAAAGCATAATTCTTAAAAATGAGTTAACAAAGCAAAGATTAAAATGCTCACAAGTTTTCTTTCTTTCAGCTGCGTTGGCGCTGTCTCCTCTACCTCGTCTTCCTCCTCCAAGTAATTCAGCTTGCTCATTTCAAAGAAAAGTGAAACAGCAAACTGTATTTTATGAACAGTGTCAGCCAATAGCAAGAGAATAAGGAACTCTGGTCAGAAAGTCATCTGTGCTCTATAGAACTTTGGTGTGAGTGTGAAGAGGGTAAGATTTCCACTTAGGGACTACATCTAAAGGGAGAAACCTGCATTAGCCCTGCCCCTCTAATGGCTGTTTTTATCAGCATCTTTCACAACAGATCAAGGGGATGTGATGGGCTAGACTCAGGGCTTTTAAGTGGCTTTTAGTTCTCCTAAATGTTTTTGTTTGCACACAGCAGTAACATCAGCACCACCTTATAAGTACAGCACTTCTGAGCTATTTAGAGCAATTTCCATCTCCCTCTTGCTTTTTCAACTTACTTGCACATGGGTGGAGGTCTTACCCATTCTGCTGAAAATGCTGTCAAAAGTTATCAATGGCATCCTCATTGCTCACATTAAAGGTCCTTTCTCAGTCCTCATCTTCCTTCCTCAATTTGTTCTGTGCAGTTAACCACTGCCAGTTCTCCTCGTCTCTCCGGCTCTCTCTCGGTTCTTATTCTATCCCTTGGATTGTTTCCTCTTTGCTTCCTTTTCTTTTTTTCTCTCTTTTTTTTCCCTTCCCTTTCTGATTCTCTTCTATCCTTTCTCTAAATGTGAGCTTGCCCCAAAAGTCTGTCTTCTGACCTCTTCTCATCATATTTTCTTGTTTTAACTATATTATCCACATCTATGGCCAAAATACAGCTTTTCTAGTCCCCATCCAAGTGCATGCTCTCCCATTTACCCCATCTAATCAAAAAGCACTACAATGATTCAGCCAGTTGATCTGACCATAAACCTAGAGATCATCCTTAACTTCTCTCTCTCTCCCACAGCCAACATCCAAGCCAACAATTTCATTGGTTCTACCTGCAAAATATGTTCTAAGCCTAACCATTTCTCACCTTCACAATTTCATTAAAATCCTCAGCATGTCTTGAATGTTGCAGTAACATTAGGCAAGAAATAAAAGGTATCCAAATTGGAAAGAAAGAAGTAAAATTACGTCTGTTCACAGATGATATAATCCTATATGTAGAAAACGCTGAAGATTACACACGCGCACACGCATGTGCATGCACACACACAGAGACCTGCTAGAACTAATAAACAAATTTGGCAAAATGGCAGGATACACAAAAATCAATTGCATTTCTATACACTAACAATGAACAATCCAAAAAGGAAATTTCATTTATAATAGCATCAAAAACAATAAAATACTTAGGAATTAACTTAACCAGGGAGGTAAAAGACTCGTACACTGAAAATAAAACATGGTTGAAAGATATGAAAGACATAAATAAATGGAAAGATATCTCATGTTCATGAATTGGAAGACAATATTGTTAATATACTACCCAAACTGATTCAGCACAATCTCTATCAAATTTTCCACGATGTTTTTACAGAAATAGAAAAAACTCCATCCTAAAATTCATGTTGTGAAAATAAAAAACAAACAGGGACTAGCCTTGAAAATTCCAAGAGCAAACAAAACCAGTTTAGTCACACAACTAAAGCTAAACTAAAATAAATTAAATTAAGCTTAATTTATTTTGCAAGACTAACTTGACCTGGGTCAAATTGTTTTGACATTTTTGACAAACTTCTCAAAATCAAATTCTAAATTGGAGTCTTTCTGACCTGGAAGCAAGTTGGGATTTTCTAGAAGGCCCCTGGAACATCTCAAAAGATTTGTTTTCTCACCTTTTAAAGGAGATAAGTTAAACTGATTAGGCTTATTTGGTATGTTAAATTATATAAGAATCATTGTCAGTTAAGTGATACTAAGCTTTCTTTATGTTGTATTTGTATAGATACATAAGTGTTCTAGAAATGGTATGAAATTCCTAACATTCTGATATAATGTTATCAGTCATAATTTTCAAATGTATGTCACAGAAATAACTAAATTTATTTGTCAGTTGTGTTATTTGTGTGTGTCTGTATGCGAACTTTCACCAGATCTTTAACAATGGCTGTTTTTGTCTTTTGACATTTGTCGATGGTTATTGCTTTACCCTGATGCTTTTGCAAAAGTGTTCTTGCAAAAAAATGCTTTCTTCAAAGAAATTCATGGAGAAGACCCTGACAAGTACTTCAGAATGCAGGTTTCTGATAACTTTAAGATCATAACACTGAACTGAATAAGAATTTCTAAAACTCTGATGGAAAACTGATGAATTCAGAAAACTGCTAACAAAAGATCAAGATAAACAAGAATTGATTACAGGATACTAAATGAACTGATGAGGATGATTATAATTTTTATGACTTCATTTAAAACACTGCTGCTTCTTTAATGTTTTGCTTTTGAGATTCAAAGAACCCCTTTTCTCCTCTCTTTAAAGCTATCTATCTGTAACTAACAACAGTTTGGTAAAGTATATCTTGGCAGCAAAGGTTAACACATCTGTCTTTTTCTCTCTGCCTGATTCCTCCAGAATTTCTTAATTTCTTAGTAAATATTCTTATTTTTCATGACAATGTACGTATTTGTCTACGTTCAATAAAAATCTAATCTCTTTATAATAGGACACAGTTAGACAGGTCCTTGTCTTGGCTTCCTGGCCTTGAGAGGCTTTTGAAAGTTCAAGCTGAGATTCCTTATGAAAAGTTCCAGCAGAGATTTAAAATAGTCAATATAGTCAGTCACTAGACTTCCCTGGTGGTGCAGTGGTTAAGAATCTGCCTGCCAATGCAGGGGACACAGGTTCGAGCCCTGGTCCGGGAAGATCCCACATGCTGCAGAGCAACTAAGCACGTGTGCCACAACTACTGAGCCTGCGTTCTAAAGCCCGCAAGCCACAACTACAGAGCCCACATGCCACAACTACTGCAGCCTGCCTGCCTAGAGCCCGTGCTCCGCAACAAGAGAAGCCACTGCAGTGAGAAGCCCGTGCGCCTCAACGAAGAGTAGCCCCCGCTCGCAGCAACTAGAGAAAAAGCCCATGCACAGCAACGAAGACCCAACGGAGCCAAAAATAAATAAATTAATTTTTAAAAAAGACAGTTAAAAATATATATATGTATATATAGTCAGTCACTATTCTTGCTGCACTTATATAAATAATGAGGCCAAGTTTATTGAAACTAGACTTAAATTTTCAAACAAATTAATCTTGTGATTAGCTTTGATTAAAAAAGGGGGATGATTATAGAGAGAAAAATTGTATTTTAGTAATACACCTTTGTGGATATCAGATTCTAGTGCTATTAATCGTCTTTCAGGTTTTGTTTTCTACCTGTTGACTGGAATGGAAACTGAATTCTTCTAGTTTCCTCCAATATTTGGCTTGAACTTTCCAAACAAATATTTCTGATTTTTTCCCACTATTTTGGCTTGGAAACTAAAACTGTCCTTTTCCAAAGTCATGCAAGCTAAAGCTGGACGAGTTAAAGTAAACTTCAGAGAAATCGTCACAACAGCTCACGTGGGGTCAATTTCATGCCTGTTGGCTATGTGACCACTCAGAAAAATCACCTGAGGCTTTCACACTGCAAACCAGGAAAATCTATCTGATTGCCACTGCTTGCCCCCCCTCTACCTGAAGATGCTCAAACTTGACATCTGGAAATTTTCCCAACTGGCTGCTCTCCAAACTCAGAGACTGAATTTTTTTTTTTAACATCTTTATTGGAGTATAATTGCTTTACAATGGTGTGTTAGTTTCTGCTTTATAACAAAGTGAATCAGCTATACATATACATACATCCCCATATCCCCTCCCTCTTGCATCTCCCTCCCACCCTCCCTGTCCCACCCCTCAGAGACTGAATTTTTAATTTGCTCAGAAACGGAATATGTAATTTGCTATTAACCTCTGTTTTTCTTTTGTTTCCATGGAAATGCCTCATTAAATTACCTGATTGCTCACACCATATAGAAGCGTAACTTAGGTGGAAGCTCACCTGCAATAACATCTCCTGACTTAAAACATCCTCGTGTTCATCTTGTAACCGTGAGGATATAAGGATATGTTTGCTAATACATCATGTTTTGTCTATGTAAATAATTTTTAAAAACTGAAACCCAATTACACATTATCCAAAAAAGATTGTAGATTGATTTAGAGGTAAAACCTGAATCTGATTATAACCCATTTGAGTTATTTAATTGTTTAAATCTTGTCTCCTGGGGATCTCTGCACCAGGGAATTTTCCAATCCTTGGGTTGGCCAAAAAGTTCATTTGGATTTTTCCGTAGCATCATACAGAAAACCCTCAACAAACTTCTTGGCCACCCCCAAATTTTCCTTATAGTCATCATATTAACCTCTCTAGGGCACTGTATACTCTCAAGGGTTTTTATTGCCTGTCAGCAGCCACTCTCACACCAAGTGGTATCCACTGTGATCAGATTACTGGGTGAAATCAACAATAACCGCATAAACAATGAAGATGGTGACTACATGGCCCTCTGGCCTGATGACTCAACTAATGGACACAGTGAATATGCCATTCTTTGGCCTGACTATCCATCAGCGAGCGGTAAATGAGAATGACCCTGTACTGGTTGGTGATACTCTCAGGCTGCTGGAAGAATGAGCAAAAAGAGGAACTGGTAAAATCGAAAACAAATGGAGATCAGCCTTGAAAATTCCCTGGGCAGACAAAACCAGTTTAGTTACACAAATAAAGCTTAATTTAGTTTACTTGCAAGGCTAACACTACCTGGGTCGTTTCTTGCTCAGGCCTCTGAAAATCATAAGCAAAACTTGAACTATTTCCGAAGGTTGATATGAGGTAATCACTGAAAATTCTAATATTATAACCAACTGCTGTGAAGAATAAACAGTCACTGCTTTCTCCCTATATAAGCTGCTTTATAGCAATATACTTCTGAGCCTCATTCCATGTTTTGGTTTGAATGCTCCCAGTTTGCAAAGTATCTTTTCAGTATGTGCACAATAAACTTTTACTTCAGGGATTCACTGGTTTTGCTTCAGCTATTTCTGAACTTTTGACAATGTGGAATCTAAAGGGACCCCCAAATAGCCAAAACAATGTTGAAAAATAAGAACAAAACTGGAGAATGAACACTTCCTGATTTCAAAACTTACTACAAAATTACAGTAATAAAAAAAAGTTTAGGCTTAGCATAAAGACAGATATATAGCTTAATGATGTACAACAGAGAGCTCAGAAACAAATCCTCACATATATGGTCCAATAATTTTTGACAAGAGTGCCAAGACCATTTATTGGCAAGGACAATCTTTTCAACAAATGGTGCTGGGAAAACTGGATATCCACATATAAAAAATTAAGCTGGACCCTTCCCTAACATCATATACAAAAATTATCTCAAAATGGACCAAAGACCTAAATGTAAGAGCTACAACTATAAAACTTTTAGAAGAAGACAAGGGAAAATCTTCAGGGATTTGGCAATGATTTCTTGGATATGACCCCAAAGGCACAGGCTTTGGACTTCATTCAAATTTAAAACTTTTGTGCATCAAAGGACTCTCTCAACAGAGTAAAAGGGCAATCTACAGAATGGGAAAAAAATATTTGCAAGTCACACATCTGATAACGGATTAATATCCAGAATATATATAGAACTCCTTTAACTCAAAAGCAAAAAAAAAAAAAAAAAAAAAATTCAATTTAAAAATAGGCATAGGGGGCTTCCCTGGTGGCGCGGTGGTTGACAGTCTGCCTGCCGATGCAGGGGACACGGGTTCGTGCCCCGGTCCGGGAAGATCCCACATGCCGCGGAGCAGCTGGGCCCGTGAGCCATGGCCGCTGAGCCTGCGCGTCCGGAGCCTGTGCTCTGCAACGGGAGAGGTCACAACAGTGAGAGGCCCGCAAACCGCAAAAAAATAAATAAATAAAAATAGGCATATTTTTATGCCATATTAGGACTTGAATAGACATTTCTCCAAAAAAGATATACAAAGAGTCAATTAGCACTTGACAAGATGCTATACATCACTAATCATTAGGGGAATGCAAATCAAAACAAAAATGAGACACCACTTCAAATCTATTAGGATGAACAAACAACCTAATCCAAAAATGGGCAGAAGACCTAAACAGACATTTCTCCGAAGAAGATGTACAGACTGCCAACAAACACATGAAAGGATGCTCAACACCACTAATCATTACAGAAATGCAAATCAAAACCACATCGAGGTATCACCTCACACCAGTCAGAATGGCCACCATCAAAAAATCTACAAACAATAAATGCTGGAGAGGGTGTGGAGAAAAGGGAACCTTCTTGCATTGTTGGTCGGAATGCAAATTGATACGGACACTATGGAGAACTGTATGGAGGTTCCTTAAAAAACTAAAAATAGAACTATCATATGACCCAGCAATCCCACTACTGAGCATATACCCTGAGAAAACCATAATTCAAAAAGAGTCATGTACCACAATGTTCATTGCAGCACTATTTACAATAGCCAGGACATGGAAGCAACCAAAGTGTCCATCGACAGATGAAAGGATAAAAAAGATGTGGCACATAGGTACAATGGAATATTACTCAGCCATAAAAAGAAACGAAATTGAGTTATTTGTAGTGAGGTGGATGGACCTAGAGTCTGTCATACAGAGTGAAATAAGTCAGAAAGAGAAAAACAAATACCATATGCTAACACATATATATGGAATCAAAGGAAAAAAATAGTTCTGATGAACCTAGGGACAGGGCAGGAATAAAGACACAGACGTAGAGAAAGGACTTGAGGACACGGGGGTGGGGCAAGGGTAAGCTGGGACAAAGTGAGAGAGTAGCATGGACATATATACACTACCAAATGTAAAACAGATAGCTAGTGGGAAGCAGCTGCATAGCACAGGGAGATCAGCTCGGTGCTTTGTGACCACCGAGAGGGGTGGGATAGGGAGGGTGGGAGTGAGATACAAGAGGGAGGGGATACGGGGATATATGTATACATATAGCTGATTCACTTTGTTATACAGCAGAAACCAACACAACATTGTAAAGCAATTATACTCCAATAAAGATGTTAAAAAAAATCCATCAGGATGGCTATTATAAAAGCAAAAACAAAAAACAAGTGTTGGCAAGGATGTGGAGAAATTGAACCCTTGTGCACTGCTGACCAGAATGTAAAATGGTGCAGCCACTATGAAAAACAATATGGCAGTTTCTCGGCAATTAAAAATAGAATTATCAGGGACTTCCCTGGTGGCGCAGTGGTTGAGAACCCACCTGCCAGTGCTGGGGACCCGGCTTCGATCCTTGGTCTGGGAAGAACCCACAAGCCGTGGAGCAACTGAGCCCATGCACCACAACTACTGAAGCCTTTGTGTCTAGAGCCCGTGCTCCACAATAAGAGAAGCCACTGCAGTGAGAAGCCCGTGCACCGCAACGAAGAGTAACCCCCTCTCGCCGCAACTAGAGAAAGCCTGCAAGCAGCAACAAAGACCCAAAGCAGCCAAAAATAAATAAATTTATTTTTAAAAAGTAGAATTATCATATGATCCAGCAATTCTACTTCTAAGTATATACCCCAGAGAACTGAAAGCAGGGTCTTGAAGAGATATTTCCATACTAGTGTTCACAGTAGCCAAAAGGTGGAAGCAACCCAGTGTCCATTGATGGATGAATGGATAAACAAAATGTGATATATACATACAGTGTAATATTATTCAGTCTTTAGCAGGAAGGAAATTCTGACACATGCTACAACACAGATGAACTTTGAGGACGTTATGCTAAGTGAAATACGCCAGTCATACGAAGATAGGTACTGTATGATTCCACTTACATGTAATATCTAAAGAGACAGAAAGTAGAATGGTGGTTGCCTGGGGCTGAAGGGAGGTAGAAATGAGGAGTTGTTATTTAATGGGTACAGAGTTTCAGTCTGGTAAGATGGAAAAAGTTCTAGAGACAGTGGTGTTGGGTGCACAACAATATGAATATACTTAATGCCACTGAGCTGCACTCTCAAAAATGGTTAATATGGTAAAGTTTGTGTTATGTATATGTTACCACAATTTTTTAAAGTAAAAATATTTTTGTAAAAAATTGGAAGTATAAAAAAAAAAGAATGCAGTAGTAGCAGCCTATCTAGCTGTCTACCTGTTTCCACTCTTGCTGTTCTACAATCGAGTTTTTAAAGAGTCAATCAGATCATGTCACTCCCCTGCTCAAAACTCCAGAATGATTCCCAACATTCTCAGAACAAAAATCCTGAACATGGTCTACAAAGGCCAGACCTGATCAGCCCCTCCTCTGTTCTATACGACCTCATCTTCTGCCACGAGGACTTGCCTGCTGCTCTGTGTGTGTACACGTGCTGCAATGCCCCAGCACCCCTCACTCCCTCACTTCGTTCTGGTCTCTGCTTAAATGCCACCACCTCAGAGATGACTTCCCTGACCTCTCTTCCTAAGAGACCTCCCCACACACTCTCTACCCGCTTAATGCTGCTTTATTTTGCTTTATAGTGTTCATCACCATTACTACTTCTGATAATATTACATATTTATTTGTAAATTGTTAAACTCCTAGGCTATTTGTCTGTACAGACTTCTCAGACTCCTTGGGGTTCTGGCTGGAATGTGGCCAACCTCCAAAGAGCTGGCAAAGCCCTTGCTCTCTTCCCACACTTAGGCCTGTGGACACTCCAGCCTTCATGTCCATTTCCCCGCCCCTGCAAACAGCCACCCTTGGCCATTCCTAGGACATAGAGGTACACAAGATGTATGCTCCAACATACCTGGGGAAGAGGCCACACAGCCCCTGGGGACACTTGGCTGGGGAATTCTCAGGAAGTGGGCCTGGGAGATGGGCACAGCCTTTAGCCCCACAGTCTCCCAGCCCCCTTGGGACAGGAGGGGCTGGAAGGCTGTAAGAGGACTAGAGGGGGGTTCTCCAAAGCATGGCACCCAGGGCAGCAACTCCCCATGCCTGAGTCTACAAATGGTTCTACATTCAAGGTCCCACCCCAGCCTCCCTTTCTGGTCATGTTTCCTGTTAGTTCCCTTCTTGCTCCTTACCCACACTCCAGTCCAACTGAATTATTTGTTCATCTCCAAAAACAAAAAGCACCATTTTAGGGCTTCCCTGGTGGCTCAGTGGTTGAGAGTCCGCCTGCCGATGCAGGGGACGCGGGTTCGTGCCCCGGTCTGGGAGGATCCCGCATGCCGGGGAGCGGCTGGGCCCATGAGCCATGGCCGCTGAGCCTGCGCGTCCGCAGCCTGTGCTCTGCAACGGGAGAGGCCACAACAGTGAGAGGCCCGCGTACCGCAAAAAAAAAAAAAAAAGTGAAAAAAATTCAACCCTCTAATGCCAGAGCTAACTCTGCACGTCAGGTTTTCAAGGAGCAGAACAAGACTCTTTTTCAAGAGTGTTAGAAAGATAAGGAGAGAAAAGCTTTTTTTTCTTTTTTTTTTCTCCCTACCTCTCAGCAGGTAAACCTCAGGGAAAGGAGAAATCTCTTTAAGATTTTATTTTTAGAACATCCTGGGATTTGTAAGCCCTATATAGACAGGAACTTCACTGAAAGGTACCCATTATAAACTCTTTCTTTGTACAACTTGATCTGATGATGTAAAGAGATGAAATCCCATTTTAATCAGATTTGCCAGGATGAAGAATGAAATCAGTTTTTTGGAGTAGATAGGGAAAGAGTCCATGGCTTTAAAGAGAAGATAATCCTAAGAGAGCAGAGAAATGAATCAACACATTTTCCAACCTGTTGCTCCTGATGACCTTGAGGAAAAAAACAAAACAAAAAAATGGCAGCATGTTTAATGCATAAAGTGCAAGGAGAAATTCTCTGGAACTCTCAAGGGCCTGCGGAAGTCCTCAAAAGATGAGAATCAACTCTAATTTTGAAGGAGATCTCAAAGTTTGTTCCAGATGACAAGGTGAGTTAAGGAGAATCAGGGCCAATTCCTCGCTGATTACACTAATGCACTAGTCACAGAGCTGTTTACTTAGACTTTTAGAGAGGTGAGCTTGAATCTAGCAGGTATGTTCTTGTAAACACAAATCTGGGATTTTTAAACAATCAGGACCACTGTTAAGTCATTAGGGCACCAGAGCGAGTAGCTTATTTTCAGAACACAAGGAAGAAGTCCATGGAAATCATGTTTCTATTTAGGTCATTAACCAAGGGAAAGAATGAAAGTAAAACTTGAAAATTCATGAACTTTAGAAAACAACAAATTTTATGGGCAGTTGGGCTCATTCTGGGATAAGACAAACGAGAAAAGAATTACCCAGTGTAGTGAGCTGAACGGTGGCACCAAAGGTATCCTAGCCTCGAAATCTGTACATTTTTTTGGAGATGTTATAAATTTATTCTGAATCAGATTAAATTGTGTTCAGTATGGCTCAATTCTTTACAAATCGAATTCTTGGATATATGTTAAAACACTTAAATGGTTTTAATGTTTATTCCTTAGTTATACCGGATACACATCAGTTTAACTATGCAAAAGGCAATGCTGACGTGGTTACTGGGACCCAAAGCATGGTTAGGGGACCCTGCCCCAGCGGACTGGCAAGTGAGGAATCCACCAAAACTCTTTAGGACCTCCTTCCTACCAGGCCACCTCTTGAGTGCTCACTCCTCAGGCATCCCTTGATGTTGAGTGGAACAAAATCTACCACTGGAGTTTCATACCGCAGTTACTGGGCTTCTCCTAGCATTCATGCTTAAGGAAAAAAAAAAGTCAGCAAAAAGAAAGCATATTTGGGCTTCCCCGGTGGCGCAGTGGTTGAGAGTCCGCCTGCCGATGCAGGGGACGTGGGTTCGTGCCCCGGTCCGGGAGGATCCCACGTGCCGCGGAGCGGCTGGGCCCGTGAGCCATGGCCGCTGGGCCTGCGCGTCCGGGGCCTGTGCTCCGCAACGGGAGAGGCCACAACAGTGAGAGGCCCGCGTACCGCAAAAAAAAAAAAAAAAAAAAAAAAAGAAAGCATATTTGACAGTTAAAATACTTTACCCTCTCCAGTGTGGCTTCTCTGACGTTTGGAAAGATGGCCTAATATTGCCTTTTATGACAAAAGCTGTCACTAATTTAAGGACCCACTCAGGTGGGCTCAACATGCAATCACAGGGATCACTATAAGAGAGGCTGAGGGACTTTTGACAGAGCCCCACAGAGAAGGCCGCCTTAAGTGGACAGAGTGGGGTAGCCATAAGCCAAGGAGTACCTGACGCCACTAGACGCTGGAAAAAGCAAGGAAGGGTTCCCCGAGAGCCTCCAGATGGTGCTCTCTCAGCACCCTGATTTCAGAAATCTGGCTTCCAGAACTGTGAGAGAAGGAATTTCTGTTGTTTTAAGCCATCAAGTTTATGGCAACTTGTACGGCAGTCCTAGGGAACCCACACACCTACCTTCACCAACCGTGAAGACCTAAAATTTAAGGAGAAAGTGATTCGGTTGCCATTAACCATCCAGTGGGTTTAAACCACAGAGGACTTATTTTATTTTTATTAAAATAAAAACTCTTTTGTTTTAATATTTTGATTTTCAATCTCCCATGTTTAATTCTTCCTCCAGAGGAACAACGTAGCTTCCCATTTACGTATTTGGGTGTGTTGGGTCTTTGTTGCTGCGGGCAGGCTTTCTCAAGTTGCCGCGAGCAGGGCTTACTCTTCGTTGCAGTGTGTGGGCTTCTCATTGCAGTGGCTTCTCCTGTTGCAGGGCACGGGCTCTAGGCACGTGGGCTTCAGTAGTTGTGGCACGTGGGCTCAGCAGTTGTGGCTCGCAGGCTCTAGAGCACAGGTTCAGTAGTTGTGGCGCATGGGCTTAGTTGCTCTGCAGCATGTGGGATCTTCCTGGACCAGGGCCCGAACCCGTGTCCCCTGCATTGGCAGGCGGAAAGTCCCAGAAGTGCTTTTTTAATACGTTGAGCAAATTGGTGATGGGTTGCCAAGTTGAGAATTCTAACAGGCGGTGAATTTCTCACAGAATATTGCATGAGAATGAGAGTCAGGAGACTCCAGGTCTAGACCTTAAGGGGACCAGCTGACAGCCTTGGGGAAGGAGCAGGTCCATTTCCCTTTGTATGATTTGTACAATGGAGTTACCCAGAGCTTGCTTTGTGGAGAGTGTAAACATGGAGAATCCCTCCCACTCTTCATTCCCTTATCAGAACTCTTCCCCTCCTTTTCAGGCTCCTCTGCTTCAGACCCCGAAAATCTCTTGCTGCCCATCCTAGGCCTTTTAGAGGAAACAAATAGTCAAGTCACTTAGGATAAATTAGTGCCTAAGAACAGCGGTCCCCAACGCCCCTGGCCACAGACCAGCACCAGGCCTCGTCCTCTTGGGAACTGGGTGGCACAGCAGGAGGTGAGCGGCAGGCAAGGGAGCGAAGCTTCATCTGCCGCTCCCCATTGTTCCCCATCACTCACATTACCGCCTGAACCATCCCCCCCCCACCCCCAGTCCATGGAAATATTGTCTGCCACAAAACCAGTCCCTTGTGCCAAAAAGGTTGGGGACCGCTGCCTTAGAACATAGTATTCTGGAAAAGGTCCACCGAATTAGAGCCTGAACAAAATGCAGGTATGTAAGAGAATCTGAACTTGCTTGTTTAGTTTTAAATCTGTAATTGCTCATCATTCCCTTCTGGTTTCTTCCAAATCCCAACGACGGTATCATGATCCCAGCTTGCAGCTCTCAAGGCTCTCTCCCTGTCCTCTGCGGCTTCAGTCCCCGGCAGCTGAGTGCCTTCTTCATTCTTATCTTTGCCTGAGGTGGCAGGTGGCCAGGTAGGAACCTCGAACAGAGTCAAGAGATAGTCTGGTCTGATGCCTGCAGGCTGATTGTTTGGTCTTGGAAACACAGTGGGACCCCTCCATGGGGGAAGGGGGAGGAAGGAGGATACAAAGATAAGTGCAACCAGTTACTGAACACAACGAATTTCTAAACTAAACTTAGTTTCTTTCCACAAAAGTCAATCATGCTACCAATTGCCAAAACACAGCATTTTAGTGCACTCCCTTCTAGACGTTTTTCTATGCTGTTTGCTCATTTGTTGCTTCCTTTGTTTGCCATAAATTTGCATTCTGATTTTTCCCACATACACTTTAACAGATTTTCCCATGTCAGCATAAACATTTTATTTTATTTTACTTTATATTTATTTATTTATTTCGGCTGCGCCAGGTCTTAGTTGCGGCATGTGGGATCTTTAGTTGTGGCATGCGAACTCTTATTTGCAGCATGCATGTGGGATCTAGTTCCCTGACAAGGGATTGAACCCCTGGTCCCCTGCATTGAGAGCTCGGAGTCTTAGCCACTGGACCTCCAGGGAAGTCCCAGCATAAACCTTTTAATGATTGAATTCTACTCCATCAACAGGATGCACTGTAGTTGGGAGAATAAACTGCATTCACTGTGATTTTTCCCACTGATGCATGAAGCTTTTCCCAAATTTGGGGTGACAGACCGCTGTGGATGGCTCTGGGTTAGTTTCAGTAATAGAATGTAAGGAGAGAGCTTGTAAACATGAAGTTCAACATGGCAGATAATGGGCGGGCTCTTGAGATAAATGACAAATGAGCCACCAGAAAATCCTAAAGAATGTTCTGTTCTCCACCTTCCCTGGCTTGAGTCTGAGTTTGAGGCCAGGGCTTTAAGAACTAATATAGGTGTCTCCCCTGATATCACACCCCGAGACCAGGCTCAGGGCCAGAGCACCTGGGGATCTGAAAGAGCCCACTTCCTCCCAGCTCTGGGCAGAGCACATGAGCAGCAGGGGCGCAGGGATGCCCGACCTCCCTCTGTGCTTGGCTGGCTCAGGGGCTGCACGTGCAGGCATTTAAACAGCAGGTGCTGGCCTGATGGTGCTGTGGCCTTGCTGTCTCTCCTCCTTTCCCATCTGTAGACAGAAGAATGACCCAGCTTGAGCAGAACACCTCAGGGACATTTGGGAAATAGAGGCATGAGAAAGACTGGGGACAAGGACAAGAGAGGAGGAGATAGGTTGGAAACAAACTGTCACCCCAGGTGAAGACCTAGGAGCCAGACCATTTCACTTGGTCCCTCTATCACTCTGTTCCTGCCTCTCCCCTGTTCTTGCTGTCAGTGGTGTGCGTGGGGAGGGCCCTCCGTTAAAAGCTGCACAGCTCAGACTCCCAGGCCCACCAAGCTTCTGGCTTGATTTGGCACTAGTGAAAGGGAGAATTTCTTCCCATCTGATCCTCCGGTGGCATTTCCGATGGCAGCTGTGTCTCCTCTGTGGCTCCAGCTCCTGCCCCCAACCTACCATGAGCCCAACTTCTGCTAAGTGAACCCTGAGTTTGGGGAAGGCCATGTTCTCCCTCTGTCCATGAAGCTTATGGTGGCCATAGCCTCTCGCTGTACTAATCTCTGTTACCTTAGTCCCTCTTTTGGTCTCTCAGCTCTTCCATCACCTGTGCAAACCTTCCCTGTTTCTTTTTTTCTCATGTAGTGATTGCAGTGACACTCTGATATGGTCCCATTTGATAATACCTAAATGATGAGGATGCTACATTTCAGAGATGTTGAGTAATTATGCATCCTCCTACCATTAGCAAAAGCCAGGGATACCAACCATAGTTCCTTTGGCTAGTATAAACCCCTCCTGCCCATACGAGGGAATTTCTACTTACTAACAGAACCAATAGCTCCCCTTGGCCTTGCCAAGCATTTACGTGACACATATTCATTTGGCACCAATGTTTCCTCAGTTTATCAGGCTTTTCTCCATCTTAACAGCTTGAGGATGGGGGCAGCAAGGGCCTCTTGGGTATGCCAAACTAAAAGGAAACTGGGCATGCTCAGCAGAATAGATGGCCCAAGAAAATAAAAACACAAAATGCATCAGGCATTTAAGTACTGAAAGGGTACTTTGCAGTTGCTCTAATAGCTGGAGACTTCAGAATTCTGCAGAGCCCAGGAAATTGTATTATTTCATCCAAGTCATTAGGGAGGTCCAAGTACCAAGTCCTTGGAACTGCCCAGACGAGCCAATTCACTTTGCTTCTTGTAGATGAGCCATAAGGCTCCTGTTGATGACAGCCCAGGGTACAATTAGCACTACCCTCTGCACTGATGGGGAGGGGGCAATGCTGTGGAAGGAAAGGAGCCTGGGCTCCATCCTGGTGGCGTGGAGAGAGGCGGGTTTGGTAAAGGAGTGGGTCCGCAGATAAACAGATCAGAAATGTGCAGTGGAGAAGGCATTCTGAAATCTGATTTTCTCACACTCCAGGGATGTCAGTGTTTATAAATTCCTTCCTCTGGTGCTCATAGAAAGACTCTTCTGCTTTGACTCTTCTGTTAAGTAATTAGGAGCCTGGAAAGATGAGACCCCAGGAACCTAGTAGGGTGCATTAAGGAACTTGATGTAAGGCTGCTGTTTCTCCTGGTCCTCACAGGGGCAGACCCAAGAGCTCCAAGGAAGCCTCAGGACCAGACTCCTGTGGGTGGACCATGAGATATCATCTGAGATATCATCTCACACCGGTCAGAATGGCCATCATCAAAAAATCTACAAACAATAAATGCTGGAGAGGGTGTGGTAAAAAGGGAACCCTCTTGCACTGTTGGTGGGAATGTAAATTGATACAGCCACTATGGAGAACAGTATGGAGGTTCCTTAAAAAACTAAAAATAGAACTACCATATGACCAAGCAATCCCACTACTGGGCATATACCCTGAGAAAACCATAATTCAAAAAGATACATGCACCACAATGTTCATTGCAGCTCTATTTACAATTGCCAGGACATGGAAGCCCCTAAATGTCCATCGACAGATGAATGGATAAAGAGGATGTGGCACATATATACAATGGAATATTACTCAGCCATAAAAAGAAACAAGGTTGAGTTATTTGTAGTGAGGTGGATGGACCTAGAGACTGTCATACAGAGTGAAGTAAGTCAGAAAGAGAAAAACAAATACCATATGTTAACACATATATATGGAATCCAAAAAAAAAAAAGGTTCTGAAGAACCTAGGGGCAGGATAGGAATAAAGACACAGACATAGAGAATGGACTTGAGGACACGGGGAGGGGGAAGGGTAAGCTGGGACGAAGTGAGAGAGTAGCATGGACATATATACACTACCAAATGTAAAACAGATAGCTAGTGGGAAGCAGCCGCATAGCACAGGGAGATCAGCTCCGTGCTTTGTGACCACCTAGAGGGGTGGGATAGGGAGGGTGGGAGTGAGACGCAAAAGGGAGGGGATATGGGGATATATGTATACATATAGCTGATTCACCTTGTTGTACAGCAGCAACTAACACAACAATGTAAAGCAATTATACTCCAATAAGGATATTAAGAAAAAAAACCTGTTCTCTCTGAGGAATACAGATTCAGAGCATTTTTGAAGGGGGCGTTGTGGATAATTACCAAGCAAACGATCCAACTCTCTCAGTTTGCAAGTTTCTGATTTGTGGCCCCTTCCACCTCCATCCCACACTGCATTAAAGCAGGCCTTCCAGAGACTCTACAATTTCAAACAAACCTCTCAAGGAATTTACTTCACTGTCTACAGTAGGTAAGGCTATTTATTTACAGTTTTGCACTTACCAGAAGCTGCCTGACATTTTAATGCATGGTTTATACCCTCTCTCTAACTGGAGTATAAGCTTCCCTAGGTATTCTCAGTGTAGAGCCTGCCATTCTCAACACAGTAGGTGCCTAGTTAAGTTGGTCACATTGAAGCGAGTTAAATATGTCTTCCCACGGACCTCAGATTGCTCCATTAGAGGCTATTAAACTCCCACAAATGGCAGCATTCTAGACAGACCCAAGGAGACAGGAGATGATTTAGAAACTGCTCTTCCGTCTCTTACTTCCCTTCTCCACCCCCTCCACACTCATTACTAAACCCATCCTTGCTCCCACTTCCCCTCTGTACCTGGCCTCTGGCCCAACATTTAGTCAACAGTTCCCAAGGTCTGATGGGATGTAGAGCCATCTGCTTGATGCCTGGTGGGAGAGGAAAGGACCAGAACTACAGCCTCTTGGCTTCTTGGCTCCAGCGGTCACTTTCTCCAGCCCATCTCAGCCATCCCAGGGGCGCAGCCTCAGCTCCGTCTACACCATTAACCACACGTTCTCCAAATCCTGTATTTCAACCAACCTGCTCATGCTTGGCCACCACCTCCTCACCTCCTGGCTCACTCGAGTTCCCCCTTTCCAGCTACACTTCAAAATCACACCCAGTACACAGGTGCACACACACGCGCGCACACGTACGCACACATCATACAAAGAGCTACCCTCTCCGTTCCCTCCTTCCCCAGCTCAGAGTCCAGCATTCTAGTCCCTCTCCTACAAACACCCTTGGTCTCCTATCTCTCTCCTGCCGCTGAAGTCACCTGGCAAAACTCTAGCCCTAGTGCAGCTCAGCTGTCTGCCTACTTCATGTCTGCACTCCAGCGGCCGAAACTAAATAAAGGAAATCAAACATCCTACTGCTTTTTTGAAAATTGATGACAGCTCTTAACCGGACCCTACATTTCCCTGGTAAATCCAGTCCGCTCTCTTGGAGCTTATTATTTGGCATCTTCTCCTCCCTCTTCAAACCTCCAAGAAACTTCTTCCCTCACTTTCAGCTTGTGACCTCATCTGATACTCTACTGAGTAAATCTGTACAATTAGATGAGAACTACCTCATCTTCCCACCACCAAACCCACACCTGTGTTGGGACCCACACATTTTGCTTTCTCGACTGATACAAAGGAGTGAAGATTACCACTCCTCTCCAAAGCCAACCTCTCTCCTGTGCTCTCCATGCAGCCATCTCTCCCTACTCAAGCTCTTGCTCCTACAGCATCACTTTCTTCATTGTTCCAATCACCACAGTGATAGGTCTTAATATGACCTTTAAACGAATTCTGTGACCCCACGGCTTTCTGGCTATTCCTTCATTTCTCTGTTCTCCTTTAGAGCAAAGCCATTGTCTATCTTTTTATTATTCTACTCCTCCATCCTCCATTCTCTTGCACAACCCCCCTTCCAGCCAGGCTGTTGTGCTCATCAATCCTCTGAATCACTCTTAACAAGATCAGCAGCGACAGCTGTCTTATCCAATCCAGTGGTCAGCTCTCTGTCTGCATCTTCCTTGCCCTCAGCGGCACTGCCCATTGACCACTGCCTCCTTCACGGACACATTCTCACTAGGCTTCAGGACACCACAATATTCTTTTTTTTTTTTTCTTAAATTTTATTTATTTATTTTTGGCTGCGTTGGGTCTTCGTTCCTGCACGCGGGCTTTCTCTAGTTGCGGCGAGCGGGGGTTACTCTTTGTCGCGGTGCACAGGCTTCTCGTTGCGAAGACACCACAATATTCTTATCATGGTTGTCATCTTACTTGTGTGGTTGCTTCCCACCCACCCACCCACCCCCTTTTTTTTTTTTTTTTACTTTTTTACTATAGAAAGTTTTAAATATGTACAAAAGTAGACAGAAGAGTGTAATGAACTCCCATGGTCTTACCGCTCAGCTTCGATTCATGACCGGTTTTGTCTCATCTATCTCCTACCCCCTTCCTCCTTCCAAATTATTTGCAAGTCCCAGACATATTATGTCATTTATAAATATTTCAGTATGTTTCTCTAAATAAGGACTTTTGGTAAGAAACATAACCACACCATCATTATCACACCTAAAAAAAGAATGAACAACCCTTAATATCATCAAATATCAATGGCTACTCCCTCTTAGCTGCCTCTGCTGTCTCCCCTTCTCTACTAAACCTCTAAATGTTGGAGCATCCAGCTGTGTACTCTATTCACATCTCCTTTTATACTCATTCCCTAGGCGATCCCATCCAATCGTAGAGCTTTAAATGCCATCTATATGCTAAGACTCCCCTGAGTTCCAGTTTTTTGTGGTCAATGGCTTAACTTGAACTTTTAAAGAGAATATTAACTTTGACATGGCACAACAGGATCTTTGATTCTTTCTCCATCCATCCTTACCCCCACCTGCTGGACTCCCAGTCTTGCCCATCCCTATAAATGGCACCACCATCTATATTTTTTGCTCAGGCAATTAGCCTTGATTCCTTGATTTCACTTCTAACTCATGTAGTAGGGACTGCTGTTTGTCTCCAGCATTCAATTCCACTTTCTTCCATAGGAATGGAATTTTTTCTGGGCACCTGTGCAACCACGGTAAAAACTACATTTCTCAGTTTCCCTTGCAGCTAACTGTGGCCTTGTGACTTAGTTCTGGCCAATTAGATGTGAATAGAAGTGTCAAGGGACCACTTTTTGTCTCTTCTTTATCATTTCTTCTGTTTTGATGTCTTGAATGGAGATGCTGCCTTGGACCACAAGGATGAGGGTCACATCCTATGATGTCCTAACAGTGAGCTATTAGGATGTGTATCATTCAGTGTCCAGTCTGGAGACAGAATTTGAACAGGCAAAGTTTAATATAAAGAATTACTATTTAAGGGAGAAGGGGAGCTCAGAGCCTCTTATGTTACCATCTTGGACAACTCTGATTTCCCTTAAGGGCTTTCTGTGACTTTTCAGTAAAGTAGGAGGCTAGGTATCTTGTTTGCTGATGAAGATGGGTGAGCAAAATCTTCACTTTAATTTTTTTAATTGAATTACGTATTGAGGAACAAGACAAGAAAAAGTATTGGATGGGGCTAAGAATAAAGAAATAATCTCTGCCCACTTCCACCAGGCTCTGAAATTAATTGGAATACTACATCTTGTCAAAAGATCTTGAACCTGCCCCTTCCAATCTCCTTTTCCTTCCCAACCCTTGTTACTCCAATACTGCTGTCAAATACCCTGGATGTTTTATCAACAGTGGGCAGTGCACATAGATTTCTCTTATAGGAGGCTGAACATCTTAAACCACAGATTTGGCTCAATTTGAGGACCAAAGCCTTGAGTATGTTTGTACAGAGGGGTTTATCTAAACACGAAGGCAACAAAAATTACCATGATTATAGAGAGTTGAGATCGAAGGAGAATTACAGGTTGAAAATTACAGGTTATCTCACCTTTCTCAGCAGCACTATTTCTTTTAATACACCCTCATGTTTGCTGATCAATCTAGTGGTAAATGCTTCACACGTGGCATTTCAGTCTTTCCCAGGAGTCCGAGAATAGCACCTGTAGCCCACAAATATTTTTCCAACGTTCAATGTTATTTCCTTTTCTCAACCCTATGTCTCTAACCCAGAAGTTTTTAGGCCGTTTTATTTATCCCAACATCTCCTAAGGCCTCTGGGGTCTTTGGCTATACCACCAAGCAAACAAATAGATCTTTTCAAAAGTTACTTGGCCAGGCTCACTGCCCATCACACATGGGTTTGGCGTTCCCCAGGAGTCACTGGTTGGCTGCAGCACAGGACGTGGGGGACGATGCTTTACCCCACTGACATCCTTCATGATCTCTGACCTGAATGACCTTCTCCCCCAGGAGTCCATTAAGGTAAAAACAAGAGTCCTAGAGCCAAGCCTGTCCTACCAGGTTTCCAAATATACTCAACATTTTCTGACCCCTAGTGGTGAATGGAACTTAGGATCCTGCTAAATTCAAATCACCCTGTAAAGTTGGTCTCGTTACTCTCTAATGAAACAGGCTTTGGGGAGATTAAGAGATTCGTTCAAAGTTCTGGAGCAGTGTCTTGATTAATTTTAAAAATAAATCAGTTAATTAATTAATATTGTTTGGTAGTAGAAGTTCTGATTTCAAAACTGGTGACTAAGGGGCATTGGAGTAGGAGGTGGGATTTAACGAAAGAGATCTGGCTTTGGGGACTTCCCTGGTGGTCCAGTGGTTGGGACTTCGCCTTCCAGTGCAGGGAGTGCGGGTTCGATCCCTGGTTGGGGAGCTGGGATCCCAACTGCCTGGCAGCCGGGAAACCAAAGCATGAAACAGGGGCAATGTTGTAGCGAATTCAATAAAGACTTTAGAAATGGTCAACATGAAAAAAAAATTCTTAAATAAAAAGAGAGATCTGGCTGTTTGATGTCACTGGGTGATCTGCTCAACTCCAGTATTCCTACAATCGCACGAGATGCTTCTACAGCGACCTGGGGTGTAAGCCTCTGCTGTGCTCGAAGACACAGAGCTCTGTGTGAACTCCACGGGAAGAAACCTTGTTCGTTGTTCTCTTCATTTTCAGTACAAACACATTGCTCTAAGGAACAGTTGTGAGACATCTGATTTAAGGCTGAAGATTAGGATGCAGACTTGGCTCCCATCCATAGCTCCCCAGACCCTGGCTTGAATGAGGAGAGCGATTACTCTCAGGCAGCCTGTGAGGACTGAGGCGATCCACAGTCCCAGAGTCTGTTGAGATGGAAAACAGAGAAAACCTCATCACTCTGCTTCTGATGGGAGGGCCATAGAAGATGGGTAAGTAAAAGGAATTCCAGATGAAGAATATTTAAGCCAGAAAGCGAGGCCAATTATTCAAAATCTTTATGACTATACCAGTCAAAATGCCTCGACTGCAAAAAAGAGAAACCAGCTTTAGCAGCTTAAGCAGAAGGGAAATCTATCAGAATTCCAGCTCCACTGAGGAGCTGGGAGAATTGTTAGGATGGCTGGAGAACCAGGCTTGGAAGAAGGACGAGGAACAAAGGGCGCCTCGCCACTGACCCTGTCTGGGTCATGGCTCAGGACAGCCTGGGTGGGGACCTGCTGCTGCCCCTGAATGTTCCACACCACCCTGGGTCCCCACCACTGCCAGACCCTGGCCTCGCCCACTACTGCCAGGGCAGCTGGGCCCCTGGACAAAGGGGGATACTACCTCCACCCGAGCAGATTCCAAGCTGCCGTTGCATGTTCGCACACCTTACTCCACAATGGGTCAAACCTGGGCCACGTACCACCCCCGCCCCGGTAGCTGCTGAAGACGCAGGAGAAGCGCCCACCTGTCTTTTCAGCTTGCTTACTGGGAGGTGGAACCCTGATTCTCAGCAGCTAATTCCTCTGACACGGGAGGGGAGTTCAGATCATTGGTACCCACGGTACTTGTTTCCTAGGGTTGCTATAACAGAATAACACAAATGATGGCTTAAATGGCAAACATTTATTTTCTCATAGTTTTGGAGGCTGGAAGTCCAAGATCAAGGTGTTGACTGGCTTGGTTTGTCCTGAGGCCTCTCTGCTTCTCACTGTGGACTCACATGGTCCTTCCTCTATGTGAGTGCCACTGTGTTGTCTCTCTGTGCACCCAAATTTCCTCTTCTGATAGGGACAAAAGCCAGATTCCCTTCTTATCCCCACCCTCTCCACTGTGTGCTCTGGCTAGGGCACTTCCTATCGCTGACGTCTGCTCCATGGTACCTTGTCTGTAAAGGCAGCTGAGGACACACTGAGTAGGAGGGACTCTCCTGGGCACCGCGGCAACCCACAGATGAAGCCATCAGCACTTCGCAACCCAGTGTCACCCCTCCACTCTTGGGGAGACTCTGGTGCAGAGAGAGAGAGATTACTCTGAAGAGGATGCACTAGACCACATCTCACGCCCACACAGAAGATGTGAAGCCACTTGGGGTGTCTGCTTCTTTTATTGAGATTTCAGAAGAAAGAAAAGGAAACATTATGACTGGCTCTCATGGCCCAGAACTCTGTGTGAGTTCAGTAGAGCACCTCAGAGTCCCTCCCTCACCTAGGAAAGCCAAGTGCACAGAAGCCAGTGTTGGGAAAATCCCTTCTCAAGAGGAGCAGGGGATAGTCTCGGAAGACTGTAGCTGACTTCCAAGCACATGTGTATAAAGTCCATTTTTGACAGATCTAGACGAAGGGACCTGATCAGAAGGACAGCGTGTGCTTTAGAAATGAAAAAATCAGCCAATCAACTCTGACTGTGACTTCTCCCTTCCTAAAAATGAAAGGTGGGCACTAAAATCCCGTTTTGAACGTTATTCGGGAACCATCCCCGGAAGCCTGGAGTTTAGCAGGTGAACTACTCTTGGGTCATCTTCTGAACCCTGAGCAGGGCTGTGGGACACCAGGAATAGTGAGTGGGAGATGGGAGGACCGTCCATATTTGCAGAAAGTTCTCCCCAAAATTAAACGAGTAGAAATAGATCTGGTTTTATTAGCTGAGTCTCGAGCATCTGCCCTCCATTCCGCGCTGATGACCAGCTTGCTGAGTTAGGGGGTGGGGAGGAGAGAAATGACCTTCAAGGCAGTCAGCACAGAGGCACGACTGGCAAATCCTAAGTGTGGTCAGAAGCAGAGGCAAGGCACCGTGAGTCAGTAAAGCTCATGTTAGAAAGCAAATTCTCTGCCAGGAATCGGCCTCGTCCTTGGGTGTGTCCTGATGGGAAGTGCTGAGCAGTGGGAAGCTGAACCTCACCACCAAGGAACATCAGCCAGACTCAGATCGAGGGACTGTCTGCAAACTCCCTGCCCTGTTACCCTTAAGAAACGTTGATGTCGGGACTTCCCTGGCAGTCCAGTGGTTAAGACTTCCACTGCAGGGGACACAGGTGCGACCCCTGGTCAGGGAACTAAGATCCTACATGCCGTGGGGTGCAGCCAAAAAAGGAAAAAGAAACGTCGATGTCATGAAATCCAAAGACAAACTAAAGAGATGTGGCAACAGAATGCAGCATGGGATCTAGGATTTTATTTTGCTGTAAAGTATACTATTGGGCCAACTGACAAAATATGTATAACGTTTGTAGATGAGAGAATAATATTTTATCAATGTCCATTTCTGGGTTTTGATGATTATACTGTGGTTATGTAAGAAAATCCCTTGTGTTTAGAAAATACACAGTGAAATATAAGGAGTACAGGGCTACCATGTCTGTGTCTTATTCTTAAAAGATCCAGAAAAAGAATGGGGGAGAGAGACAGAGAGAAAGAGGAGGACTTCTTCATGAATAAAATCCCAATTCTGCTGGCAAGGAGGAAGGGAAGAATGGATGCCAGCCTTCATAACAATCACACGGATCGTAATAAGTTTGTCCTTTATTGCTGAAAAATAACTTGGGTAAATTCCACACTAAACTATTTAAATGTGCAATTACATGTAATAGGACATCAAGTGAGATTTTTCCTGTGGTCCTGGAATTAGCCAGAAACATTAAGCACCCCACATTCAGAGAGCAGCCGTCAGTTGACATTAGTTCTTTACCAAGGGCAAGAGGCACCAGTTCAGAGCTAATCCTACTTTCCCTCCCTCACCCCATCCCACACCCACGGACTCTAAGAAGAAGCCTGGGAAGTAAAGGAATCCTTGGCTTTTTGACTAATATAGTGTTCATGAGAAAAAGATATTTCATCCCATTCTCCAAAGGAAGGTAGAAGACTCCAAAGATTCGGAGGGGGGGGAACTACAAAAAGGGGAGAGTTGCATTTCATTCCCTGGTTGAACATCAGCTTATCTATTAGAGATGCTAATTTGCCCCTGTTACCTGAGCAAGCGGATGAGAAACTTGGAAAGATGGCAACGTGCAAAGAGGGCTGTGCAGTGGAACAGCCAGTACACCCACCATTTGACAAGGCAAACATGTATATGCTTCCAGTAGGTCAAAGAGACTCTAGTGAAAACAACCAGGTCTGCGTCACGTTGCTGATATCAAATCAAAGCCACTTAACGTGCAGGAAAGAAGAACCCCAGGAGCAAGAGGCTATGGGATGGCCCATCTTTCATGTGGACAGGGACAGTGAGAAGGGGGGAGAGGGAGCCAGTACCATTTACAGAGTCACGTGGTCTGGAATGTTGTCTCATAAATAAACTCTGATCTTGCTGGAGGACTTAAACCTGCTCTCAACCACAGTTGTACAAACCATATTTAACTTCACAAACCCCAGGAACCAAGCCAGGTTTACTTGTTACAAGAAGGATGAGGAAAAAAGAACTTGAAATGACTTTTGAGATGGAAGTTTTGAAATGAACAGAAGTGAGTTTCAAATGCCAAAATGAGACTGTTCCAAAACAAAAAGGCCTGAAGAATTGTAAAATTTGGCCAAGATATCAATAAAGAATGAGCTACCCACTGGTAAAGTTTCACAAGACCAGCTGGGCAAAATTACTAGAAAAAATAAGACCATTTTATGTTTTAGACACATGAATTTAGATCCTGAGTAAACTGGTTATATACAGAAACTAAAATGGATAATAACAATGGTACTGAATCATAATCCATCCAAATGTACCTCACACCCTGTCCCTTTTATCAGTCCTGTCCTCGTGGTTGACCAGCCAGCACAGAAATGCCAAGGACCCCTCTAGCCACTGGGATGACAGAAAGAGAACCAACTTTTCCTAGGAAATTCCAAAGGAATGAAGTTAGAAAAATCATCATCAAGTGACCTCTGAGGATGTGTTCACCTGGGTCTGTCACTGCTAAGTCACCCAGATCTAGAGTAGTTGGTCAGTGAGCAGATGCCAAAGCTGACCTTGTGTTCGCTGTGTGAGACAATCCCCATGACCCCACTTTTGTGAGGCTGTCATCTTGTTCCAAGGCTATTATCTGGAAGGGTGAGTGGAAGGAAGGAAGGAAGGAAGGAAGGAAGGAAGGAAGGAAGGAAGGAAGGAAGGGAGGGAGGGAGGGAGGGAGGAAGGAAGGGAGAGAGAAGGGAGGGAGGGAGGGAGGGAGGGAGGAAAGAGTAAACTATATCCAGCAACAGTCAGAATATGGTTTAATTTTCCTTGGGCCTCCTTATCTAAATTTTAGGGGGGCAGTAGACACAAGTAGTGATATTTTTCCTGAATGGAATTATAATTATACGTATCGTTACAAAGAAAACATGGGGGGGTGGGGCGTATGTGGTGAAGTCCAGTGAGACTGGCAGCCTGCGTCCTGGAGGGCGAGGGCCTGGGTTCAAGCTCCTGCAATCCCATCCACAGCTGTATGACCTTGGGGACATTATATTGTCTCTCTATGCTTCAAGTTCCCTATAAAAGGTGATATCTACCTCATTGAGTTTTGTGAGGCTTGGAGAAGTAATCATACGTAAAACCCCTTGCACATCATAAACACTGAAAAAATGTTGGCTATTGTCATCATAATTATAATTATTATCACCTTAAAAAGCCTAGGGGCACAGAGGAGGGGCAGGAGTGTGAGCGGAGGGAAAGGAAGAGCTGGCTGCTATCAGCAGTAAGTGATCAACACTGAGAGTCGAGTGAAGACAAACCAACAGCCCAAGTCAGACTGAGAAATTCAACTGTGCTCCCCCACGAGAGGTCCTGGCGTTGATGGAGGGCGAAGGCAGTGTCCAGCACGACCCGGGACTGGGGTGTCAGGAATGGGTAGACCAGGAGGTGCCTGGTGAACATGTGCAGCTGCATTGTATTTGCTCCAATGAACATGGAGCCATAGCCTAAGCCAGAGGCTCTGACCTGCCCTGCAGCTCAGACGGCTGCCCTGGGGTTGTGGAAACACCTTGGGGACAGGCAGTGTGGCCAGGATGGAGGCTGTTCTTCTCCGGCCTTTTGGGTCCAAGCAGCCATAGTCATCTGCTCCAGCTGGAGGCAGACAGGCCCTGATGTCACAGCTTGGTTAGCGTTCCTTCCCGAACAGAAAATGGTTTAAACTCACCTATGGGAAATGCAGACACACTGTCAGAAAAGAGGGGTTGAGGGTAATCATTAGTTAAGAATAACCAGCAGAGTTGTGATGGCTGGGCCTGATGTCAAACTAGAAGAAATTGGAGGTAGTTTGAGAATTGTACTCCAAATGAGAGGTCCTTTCCTTGGACAGTGCTACAAAATGAATCCAGACACTTGTGAGGTTAAATAACACAGCCCCCAGCTTCTCAAACCTCATCCTCAGACAAACGTGGCTTTGAATCTCCACCATGCCACTTGGAAGCTGGATGTCTCTGGGTGAGTTACCTAATCACACTAAAATTAGGTTTTCTCCTCTGTAATTTGGGGCCAAAAATAGTACCAATCTCAGAAGGTTATTTTAAGTGTTAAATGAAAGAACTGATGAAATAAATCTGGCAGATAGTAGGAGCTCAATGAATTTTACCTGCTGTCTTAAGTGACCACATTTCTTTGTCATATTCATTTCCTATGAAAGGGTAAGTGACTTTGAGCGTTATGCTAAGAAGCCTAACAAATGCTTTTCCAACATCAGAATGACTTCCAGATATCCAGCTATAGCGTCCATGTAAATATTTTTCTGATATAGTGTCTATAGAATGGCCAAGACGCGTTCACCATCGATATGCCCATGACTCCCAATTACATCTCTAGCTCAGACCTCTCCCTGAATTACCATAGATTTCTATATTCAATTTTCTACTCAACATCTTCAGTTGGATGTCTGAAAGACAACTTAAACATGTTCAAAATCAAACATCTAGCCTTCATATCGCAATCTGCTATGCCCATAGCCTCCCCATTTCAATTAATGACTACACTAACCTTCCAGGTTTTCAGGTGAAACACCTTGAGACATCCTTGATGCCTCTCTTTTTGACTCCCAATATGTCAGGAAATACTTTTACTCAGATTTCAAAATGCGTCCAGAGTCGGGCCACTTCTCACTACTCTTCTATTACAACTCAGGTCTAAGCCACTAACATCTCTCGCCTGAATTGCTGCCACTGCTGCTTTTTTTTTTTTTTAACATTTTTATTGGAGTATAATTGCTTTACAATATTGTGTTAGTTGCTGCTGTATAACAAAGTGAATCAGCTATATGTATAGGTATATCCCCATACCCCAACCTCTTGGGTCTCACTCCCACCCTCCCTATCCCACCCCTCTCAGTGGTCACAAAGCACTGAGCTGATCTCCCTGTGCTATGCGGCTGCTTCCCACTAGCTATCTATTTTACATTTGGTAGTGTATATATGTCAATGCTACTCTCTCACTTCGCCCCAGCTTACCCTTCTCCCTCTCTGTGTCCTCAAGTCCATTCTCTATGTCTGCGTCTTTATTCCTGTCCTGCCCTAGGTTCTTCAGAACCTTTTTTTTTTTTAGATTCCATATATATGTTAGCATATGGTATTTGTTTTTCTCTTTCTGACTTACTTCACTCTGTATGACAGTCTCTAGGTCCATCCACCTCACTACAAGTAACTCAATTTTGTTTCTTTTTATGTCTGAGTAATATTTCATTGTATATACGGGCCACATCTTTTTTATCCATTCATCTGTCACTTAGGTTGCTTCCATGTCCTGGCTATTGTAAATAGTGCTGCAATGAACATTGTGTACATGTCTCTCTTTTTTTTTTTTTCCGATACGCGGGCCTCTCACTGTTGTGGCCTCTCCTGTTGCAGAGCACAGGCTCCGGACGCGCAGGCTCAGCGGCCATGGCTCACGGGCCCAGCCGTTCCGTGGCATGTGGTATCCTCCCGGACTGGGGCACGAACCTGCATCCCCTGCACCGGCAGGCGGACTCTCAACCACTGCGCCACCAGGGAAGCTCCACCTGTCTCTTTTTGAATTATGGTTTTCTCAGGGTATATGCCCAGTAGTGGGATTGCTGTGTCATATGGTAATTCTATTTTTAGTTTTTTAAGGAACTTCCATAGTGTTCTCCATAGTGGCTGTAACAATTTACATTCCCACCAACAGTGCAAGAGGGTTCCCTTTTCTCCACACCCTCTCCAGCATTTATTGTTTGTAGATTTTTTGATGATGGCCATTCTGACCGGTGTGACGTGATACCTCATTGTAGTTTTGGTTTGCATTTCTCTAATGATTAGTGATGTTGAGCATCCTTTCATGTGTTTGTTGGCAATCTGTATATCTTCTTTGGAGAAATGTCTGTTTAGGTCTTCTGCCCATTTTTGGATTGGGTTGTTTGTTTTTATGATATTGAGCTGCGTGTGCTGCTTGTGTATTTTGGAGATTAATCCTTTGTCAGTTGCTTCATTTGCAAATATTTTCTCCCATTCTGAGGGTTGTCTTTTCATCTTGTTTATGGCTTCCTTTGCTGTGCAAAAGCTTTTAAGTTTCACTAGGTCCCATTTGTTTATTTTATTTCCATTTCTGTAGGGAGTGGGTCAAAAAGGATCTTGCTGTGATGTATGTCATAGAGTGTTCTGCCTATGTTTTCCTCTAGGAGTTTTACAGAGACTGGCCTTACATTTAGGTCTTTAATCCCCTTTGAGTTTATTTTTGTGTATGGTGTTAGGAAGTGTTCTAATTTCATTCTTTTACATGTAGCTGTCCAGTTTTCCCAGCACCACTTATTGAAGAGGCTGTCTTTTCTCCATTGTATATTCTTGCCTCCTTTATCAAAGATAAGGTGACCATATGTGTGTGGATTTATCTCTGGGCTGCCACTGCTTCTTAGCTGGATTCCCTGCTGCCACCCTTGACCCTTGTTGAGGGGTGGAATCTTATCCCCAAAAAAGATTTGTTGAAGTCCTAACATCCAGTACTTGTGAGTGTGACCTTATTTGGAAATAGGGTTTTTGCAGATATAATCAAGTTAAGATGAGGTCATATTGGATTCAGGTGGGTCTTCATCCAATGACTGCTGTCCTCAATAAGGAGAGGGAGATTTGGAGACACAAAAATATAGGGAAGAAGACCATGTGGAGACAGAGGCAGAGATTGGAATTTTGCTACCATGAGCCAAGGAACATCCAGGAAGGCTGGCAACCACCAGAAGCTGGAAGCGGTCGAGAAGGATTCTTCCAGGGAGCATGACCCTGCTGACACCTTGATTTCAGACTTCTAGCCTCCAGAACTGTGAAGGAATTGATTTTTAAGCCACCCAGTTTGTGGCACTTTGTTAAGGCAGCCCAAGGAAGTGAATACAGCCCTCTACAGTCTAGATCAACACAGACCCAAGAGTGATCCTTTTAAAAGGTGATTCCAATCATATCACTCCTCCAGTCAAAACCCTCTAATATCCTCCGTGTCGAAGTGCTTACAGTTGCTGACTTACAGTTGCAGATCCTCTACAATCTCCTCTTCCTGCCTTCACCTCCCCCTTAATCCTCACTAGCTGTATGGCTTCCTACTGTTTCTTGTACAAGCCAAGCATGCTCCCACCATAGGACCCCTGCCTCTGCCTAGGAGGCTCCTCCCCAGATACCCATATGGTTCCTCCCTCACCTGCCTCAAGTCTTTGCTAAGGTGTCATTTTCTCAGTGAGGTGTACCTTGACCACCATTTAAAACTGTAATCTACTTGGGAATTCCCTGGCAGTCCAGTGATTAGGACTTTGTGCTTTCACAGCCTAGGGCCCTGATTAGGGTTAGGGTTTGGGCCCTGGTCAGGGAACTAAAATCCCACGAGCCATGTGGCCAAAAAATAAATAAAATTGTAATCTACCAACCCCTACACTCCCCAAACTTGTTATTCTTCTCTATTTTTTCCATCTTGCACAGCATCCTTTCACATATCATATAATTTACCAATCTATTATGTCTTCTCCCCAAGCTAGAATATAAGTGCCTCAGAATGGGGACTTCTGCCTGTTTTGTTCATGAAAGCTGACATGCAGAAAGAAATTAGTAAATATTTGTTGCATGGGTGAGCCAAAATGAACGAATGATTCTGTTGGGACAAAACTGTGATTCCATAACAAGGCATCTTAAGGTAGATAATCCTCCTCCCAATGGCCTGTGAAGACTGAATTCTTGGGTCAATGTATTTTTAGGCCATATCCCCCAGATCCAATTTAAACTAGGATCTTTCCTAGTTAATCAAATGAGGATTAAATGAGAAAATGTACATAAATGCAGCTAACATGTTCCTGGCACAGAACAGTTTCCAATAAATTAAGTTTCTAACCACCCCCCTTTTCTGATAAGCACAGGATTTGATTATCCTGAAGGAGAGTCTAGGGCTTCTTTAATATGAGTCCTTCTAATGACAAGGACAAATTTATGTGGGGCCATGGCATCACATGGCTCCTGGCACCTACACCAGAGACTGCTCTTCTAGACTTGAGGCTAAGCAATGACATGTTGGCATGCCAACATGAGGGACAGGCAGAGCCAGAGTGGTAAGTTATGGAAATTCTGTTCCTGCAGCAACAGGAATTCTTGCTCCACGGGGGGATAATTTTTGCTGTTAAGGACCTAGTCCTTGCCCCTCAGTGCCTTCTGGCATTTTGTGTCAAAGCACAGCATCAACACAGAGGACCCAGAGGAAAGAGACAGTGGTTCTGTTCACCACCATGCATGGGCACAGTGAGCACCGCTAGACACAGCGTCCCATTGTGGGCCCCCCAGCCCCTGGGACTGACCTTTCCAGGAGGCAATGAAGTCACTCAGCCATAGCTGTCTTAGTGGAAGGACATGTGTATCTCCTAAAGGAGAGCTTAGGTAGCTAACTTATTCTAATTCATACTTCTCTCTTCTTATCCTTTTGCACTGAAATCATGCAAGATTTCATAGAATCTCTCTCTGAAGTTCATCCTCCATTGTGTTCGTGGTCACCATGTTGATAAAATATAAAACCATACCCTGGAACCCCTGAAAACAGTACAGTATCTTGATGAAGCATTTACAATTTTCTAGGAAAAGAGAAATTTCAAATTAGAAAAAATTCTCACTCTTATGTATATGTTATCTCATTTAATCCCCTCAGGAGGTGGGTATTACCATTTTATAGATGAAAGCAATGGACTAGATAAATTCAGAAAATAGCACAAGTTTGCTGTCTTAGTTTCCTAGTGCTCCATAAAAAATTGCCACAAACTTAGTGGTTTAAGACAAGAGAAATGTATCCTCTCACAGTTTCTGAAGCCAGAGGTCCAAAATCAAGGTGTCAGCAGGGTTGGCTGCTTCTGCAGCATCTAGGAAAGGATCTTTGCTCGCTTCCCTCCTAGCTTCCGGTGGCAGCAGCCAACCTAGACATTGCTTGGCTTGTAGACACATCACTCCAGTCTCTACCTCCCTCGTCACAAGGTCTTCCCCTTTGTGTGTCTGTGTGTACGTTAAATCTCCCTAGCCTTTCGCTTAGAAGGACACCAGTCATTGGATTTGCATCTTACTCTAAGTCCAGGATGATCTCACCTCTGGATCCTTAACTTAATGATATCTACAAAGACCTTAGTTCCAAATAAGGTCACATTCGCAGGTATCAGGGGTTAGGACTTGAATGTATCTATGGGGGAGGGCACAAGTCAACCCACTATAGTCACTAAGAAGTGGCAAAGCCAAGAATCAAAACAAATTCTATCGATTTTAGCATTCTAAGTCCATACAGCCTTCCACAGTGATCCCAGAGGAACTAGCATAATCCACTTTATATTTGAAGCTGGCTTGAAGACAAGTGCCTCTTACGGGTGGTCTTCCTTTCCCAAGAGAAAATTTTTATTTTAGCTTTTCTCATTATTTTTCTGGATCCAAATGGAATGTACTTGGAGTCAAGTCCTTCTGAGAATTTCTTGGGAAATATGTGTGAGGGTTATTTTAATGTTAAGTGCACTTTGCATCATCTCTCTTCCTTCCTAACAAGGAATTGAAGTTATTCTGAGAAAGAATCCAAGTGCACATGACAACAGAGATTCTAGCCGCAGTGCTCTGGTGCATGCTGAATTTGTAAAGATGCTCCTGACATGGGAAAGAGTGCTTTAGAACTACCTGTTATGTCTGAAGTTTTTGAACAATAAAAATTCATTGGGGTACTGTACAGTAAAGGATCAGTAATTCTAGGTTGTCCAAACCCTGCCCATTTCAGAGAAAGCTTTCATTCTTGCTCAGCTCCTAGGAGATAACCTCTAAGTCATTGGAATATCCTGTCAGATAAAACTGTCTTTGATTACCTAAGGGTCTTTGGCCACACCAGACAGTTTATGCTAACAACGTGACTTATGATGGGACCCTTGGGCCATGTGGTATCAGGTTGATCTCTGGAGTTAAGTCAACACACAAGCAGTCAGCCATGCCTATGTGATAGAATCCCAATAAAAACCCTGGACCCCAAGGCTCAGGTGAGCTTCCCTTATTGGTGATACTTCATGTGCATTGCCACACGTTGTTGCCTACAGAATTAATTGTCCACATGACCCCACTGGGAAAGGACAACTGGAAGCTTGTGCCTGGTCTCTCCTAAAATCCATCCTATGACCCTTTTTCTGTTGTTGATTTTAGTCTATATCCTTTCACTGTAACAAATCATAACCATGATTATAACAGCTTGGCTGATTTCTGTGAGTCTTCTAGTGAATCACTGAACCTGAGGGTGGACCCTGGAAGACCCTCTGGGAATCTGAAGTGGACCCCCAAACACAGGAAATATTGTCTAATAAAAGTCTATAATTTTTTAAACAATGCATTGTTCCACTAACATTCAGTTTGGTCAAAGTCCTGCTGAATTATAAATTCCATTACAGTGAAAACTCTGCCTTTCTATGCTGATCTTTACAACCCTTCCTCTCCACAATACACATACAGAGCTTTGCATGTAATAGGCGTTCAATGAGGAGCAAACGGAAATGACAATGAATTCTGTGACCAGACTGAAGAAAACTCTCCTATAAATGGAGCTGACTCGTTAGGCCATTGGTGAGCACCGTTGTCAATACATTTCTAAATAGGATTCAACTCACACAATAAAGATGTGTGCCTCCATTGGATGGATTTTGAATGATAAACTCTCCTAAGGAAAACTCTCCTTTTCCTTGAAGTCTGTGTTCCCTGACTCTGTGGCTATGCAGACAGCACATAAACCACGGGCAAGGCTGGCATGTCTGAGGGACGGTGACTCCTCAGGACTGCTGAGGAAAGAGGAAAGCTTCTGGTGGTGGAAAAATACAGAAAGAGCAGAAGCCCGCATCCTTGCTCTTCTCTCCTTGTCTTCCAAGCGGCATACTGTTTTCCTTCTCGGTTACTCTCCAGACAGTCCCACCACATACCTTCCTGACACAGAAAGTCAGGGGCTCAGCTAGTCCAACTTCTCCATTGCAAGTGAGATCACGAAGGCCCAGGAAGCAGAGGTCTCTCTCCCAAGTTAGCCGCAGATCCAGGACTAGAATTCAACTCTGTCCATCAAGAGAGCTTTCTTCTACCTATCCTGTCATCAGCGGGACTTTGAGCTCCTGTGGAGAGAAACTGCCGTGTTCATCTGATGGGCACAGTGTCTGGTATATAATAGATCTCAAGAAATACCAGAGAATTAAATATATGAAAGCTCTTTTCTTCTATCTTTTCTTCTGTGTGCTCTGCAAGAGACATTGTGATTACGGATGACCTAACGGAACATCTCTGTTGAGGTTAGAGAGAGAAAGGGACACGAGAGAGAAACTACGGAGGGACATCCAGGCCTGGGGTAGCTAAGGAAAATCAACAGTACGGGGTCAGCCCTTTCCAGGCTTTTGTTATATGTCCTTTGTGTCTGGAAACCCAATCTTGAAATCACCTCAAGCTAACCAAACTCACAAGAGACCAGAATGCAGGTAATTAATATTTAGTGTACCAAAGGGACTAGGTATCTGAATTAGCTCATCAATCATTCTCTCCTTATGGGAAAATCTAATTGGAAAACCATATCCACTAACTGTGTGTCCCTAGGGGGCCAGTATGAGCCCTTATTACTCTCACTCCAACCCCTAGCACTGTGAATGAGCACTCAAAAAGTTATTCCTTCGTAGAAAGTAAGCTCCAGGAGGACGGGCACCTTGCCTTTCTTTTTCACCAGCGTATCCCAGGCACCTAAAAGAATGCCCCTCACATAGCATATGCTCAGTGAATATTTGTTGAATGAACGAAGAATTCTGTAATCAACATAAAATTAGGACAAGGAAAATTGCCCTGTTGGCGGTGACAGGCTTAGGTGGAGTGATACAGCCATCTCTGCTAAGAAAATAGAGCTGCCAAGCAGATGGGATGGGCATGTGTCCCCACTGGCACCTTCACTGGAGGGTGCTGAAGACACCGATAGCACTTAGCTCCATGACCTCCCTTTACTTGGCAGATCTGCCCTTGGGGTGTCACATTCTCTCTTTGGACAAGGTACAAGCCAGTTCTAGCACCCACCTTGCAATCACCGCACCTGGTGACTACACCTGGGCACCTGGTCATCTTGCTTGAGAGTGGGTGAGGCTTGCTAGAGTCTCCCCAGCTGCTCCTCTGTATCTCTTGGGGAGAGTCAGTCCTTTGCAGCATATGTTGATTCATCCTCGTTTCCTCCCCAACGGGCAATTGAGTTTCCAAGTTCAAGGCTCCCAGTAGTCTAGCCATTGTCTGTAGCAAGTATTCAGAAGGAGTCATGGAGGCAGCCAGGAAATTAAACACTCCGCGCTCTGCCTCCAGACATGAGATCCTCCTGAGCATCTAGCTGTCAGCTGTACGTTCACTGTCAAGTCTAACTAACACGTTCGTAATTCTTACAGTTTAACAACACTCTTACACGTGACATCACTTTTTTGCTGTACACCTGAAACTAACACAACATTGTAAATCAACTGTACTTTAATAAAAAAATTTTTTTAAGGAAAAAATAAAGTATAGTTGACTTACAATACTGTATTAGTTTCAGGTGTACAACACAGTAATTCTTTATTTTTATAGAATATACTCCATACAAAGTTATTATAAAATATTGACTATATTCCCTACACTGTACATTATGTCTTTGTAACTAATTTATTTTATACTTGTAGTTTGTACCTCTTAATATCCTTCACCTATTTTGCCTCTCCTCCTACCACTCTCCCCTCTGGTAACCACTCGTGTGTTCTCTGTATACACATGATATCTCTTGATCTGATGCTCATAATGACCACCTGGCATAGAG
This sequence comes from Aethalodelphis obliquidens, assembly GCF_003676395.1. Lineage (NCBI taxonomy): Eukaryota > Metazoa > Chordata > Mammalia > Artiodactyla > Delphinidae > Aethalodelphis > Aethalodelphis obliquidens. Next base: position 15,751,751 of record NW_020837960.1, on the reverse strand, counting down.
GTGAGAGAGCCATGTCACAGAGGAGGACATGGCAGCAGTGAGATTTAGTGCCTGGATTAAGCTGACCCTGCTAATGAAGAACAGAACTAGAGTTTGAGCTGATTTTGTAGGACCCCAATCTAGAAATCTTCCATTATATCCTCTCCCTCTATAAACTGAGGATGAAGGGGAGGTAGTGACCGAACCCAATGGTGTGTCTAGGTCCTATGGAATACAGAGATCAGCAGCAAGATAGAAACAAAACCAGCTGGTAGCCACAGTGTTGAAACCTCCACTCTGTCCCTATCCCCACCAACACTGCTCCCCAAAATCCTTCTTCTGAAAACCCCTACCAAAGTGATAGTCAAGGAATTTTAAAAGTATAAATGCACAAGGATCAAGAGAACACAAGAGGAAACAATGATGGGCAAGAAGTGTCCACACGGTTTTAGAAGATGCTAAAGGATTGTAGAGATTCAGAGATTTTTATTTGTGTAGAACTTAGATCGCTTAACATGATGACGCAGAAAGTAGCACAGTAAGAAAAAGATAATTGGGAAGGGGTAAGAAAGTTCGGTATCATGTGGTATAATACCTTATTAATAGGAGATGGGAGAAAGGGAGAATTGAGAAAACACAGGGAAGGAAATTTCAAGGAACGAGTACAAGAACATTTAACCAGGCTGAAGGAAATAAGTCTCTGGGTTGAAAGGAGTCCACTAAATACAGTGAATGAAGAGGACCCCTACAACACAGCATCATGAAATTCAGGATCCCTGGTGTTAAGAGAACTGCCTAAAAGCTTCCAATCAAACGTAAAGAACTAAGAATCAGAATGACTTTGGACTTCTCAACAATGCTGGAAGCTAGAATATGTCAGAGAGATGTTCCAAAATTCTAGGAACTCAATCTATCAATTGCTACGTAGAATTGAGACATTTTCAGGTGCACAGTAAGTCAAGATTTATGTCTCATGTCTGCTTTCTCAAGAAGCCACCAATCAAGAGAGCAAATGTGAGAAGAAAGGGAAAGAATGAATACAGAAAGAAGAAAGGGCAAGGCAGTAGATCCAGAACATTAGGCTCCCACACAGGAGTGCAGCAAAGCGGGGCACTGGGAGGCCAGCAGGGGAGCCCCCTGAATGGCGTGAGATCACCCCATTTCCCAACAGGGCTCCAGAGGGAGAAAAGGAACAGATAAATTGCCTGATGTCTTTGATCATGTTCTACAGATTACTTGGCCTCTTTAGGAAGCATTAAAGAGTGGCACAAAAAGGTAACCAAACAAATATTCCAAGTGAGACAAATATTAACTCTGGACAATCTAAATATTGTATAAGAAGGAATGTAATGGTTGACCCAGCGTGGACATTGCCACAGCACTAATAATGAACATTCTAAATATAGACTTAAAAAAAAAAAAAAGAAAAAAAGAACTTATGATATAACCTAATTGGCAGCTGGAGCGGAGAGGAGAAATAAGGTGGGGATGGGGGATGCCAGGCAGCTAAATCTTCATCTACCACAACAGGATGACAATAGCTCCCATCGGAAACTGACAAGTCAGGAAATAGATGTATGTGTATATTCCTTAGAAATATTCAGTTCAATACCAGAAAAATAGAAGGGGCTTAGAGGAGCTGAAGGTGATTGCCTTCAAGGAGCAGGAATGCAGAGCCAGAAAGATAGAAATGTGAAGCAGGGAGCCACTGTTATTTCTCTTTATCTCTTAGTACTATTGGACTTAACATGTGTGTGTATACATACCACCGATAAAAGTTACAAATGCTCAGAGACGGCTAGGGAATGCGGTGCATTAAAAAGAGATTTCCTTCAAAAATGGCTGGCGTCAGCAAGCACCCACACAGGATTTAAGATGCAAGCTTCAGCTGTTTGAAAAATGCCCGCACGTGGCCCCCGTCATCCCCCATGCTGAGTCCCCAAGCTCTCACCACGAGATGTCCCCTCACACTCGACCTATTCAGTTACCCGGGCAAACTGTTTGCTCTGCGTATCTGGACGCTCAGCGCTTTCTCCAGGAAAAGATTTGTGCTTTTCCATAACTGATGAACAATGTCTCGTACATACCCCCAAGGGATATTTTGTTGGCTTGGTCCCTCCCCGGCCTTTGCCAAAAAGCAGCTCAAGCTGCCAACTCTTGTGAGTTCTAGAACCTGCAGGACTGAATTATGACTTTTGAGGGCCCAAGGCCCCTCACCTTCATGGCTCCTTCCTTCATAAAAAAAAAAAAAAATTATATTTGATGACCACACTGGTATAAAGATTAGTATAATACAGGCTGGATTCACTGTTATGTATTCATTAAAATGTGTTTTTTTCTTCTGATTTGAGAGCAATTAAACCATTTTCACAGGCCCTGAGGAATGGCAGGAAGAAAGGACAGCTGACCTCAGCTCTCTGCTGAGGTTCTGGGAGAAAAGTGTCAAAAGGAAATAAATGATAAACGCCAAATGGAACAAAGTCATGGTCAAGTGTAAGCTGGTGTTTGTTAAGCAGTTACTATGTGCGTTGTGCTAAGCAATTTGCTGACACATACTGTTGAGGTCCCTCAGTGCCCCCCGAGGCAAACCCCACGTCCGCTGACGTCCAGTGGCCCCAGAGGTTAAGTTTAGCGCCCAAGTTCACCAAGCTGTGAATGGCAGCCCAGTGTGGTGTGACCGCCAAGCCTGGCTCTGCCTGCCTTCCCCTTAACTTCTCTGATGAGGTGGGGGGGGGTCTGCATCTGTTCCTGTCACTCTCTGAGTCCTCGCCCCGCCCCACACTTTACTGCAGTTTCCAGTAAGAGTGAGGTCAGAATCTGATACACGAGAAAACTCCAAAAATGCGTGTTCCTTTGTATCTACGGAGATCAGAAAGTCGGTGACATGTTTTCCCCTTCTGATCTAGAGTCCTCATTGGCACCCTGTGTTCCCATTTCCAACAGTGTCATGAGCCGGCCTTGGTGGCAAAAGCTGAGCCTCCATTTCAGGTGGTCACCTTCTGCGATGTCTAGACTGTGACGAGGCAGTAGCACAAGCAGAGACCCTACTCTGAGAGGCCTCCATTTCAGGTGAAGTCATCACCAGCCAGTAACCGCAACTCCACATCGTTTTCCTCAGCTATTCCCCATTTCTGTCCCTGGGTGAGAGGAGGTGTGACCATCTGCATTTATAGAGAATCCCAGCTTTAAGTTCATCAATCAAAACACTTGGCTACCGTGACAAATCCTTCCCTGAAAGCCAGAAAGCTGAACCCTGGTGCGCCTTCTTTGAAAGGATGATTTGGGCTGCTGCAAAAATCTCAGCACAGACCTCCTGAGCCTCACACGCTGAGGAACTCGTTCTCTGTGGGAAGACTCATTCATTTATTCCAACAAGGTGATTTCCCTTTCCACCCTTCCTACCCCCCCGTCCACCTCTGTACCCACTCCCCAAGCGAAAACACTATGATTACAAAGCAAAAAAATCCCGAAGAACAGAGAGACTTTTCCTGACGTAAATGAGAAACCACGAGAGGGTAGCTCGAGTCCCTTCGAGGGCTGAGACGGGCCCCAAGACAGTGAACACACTGGTGTGACACCAGCTGTGACGACCAACTGCGGAAAGCTGTGAGGAAATGATCAAGTGAAGGAAGGGCAGCCCTGAGGCAGAAACTTGATAAGAGACAGAAAGCTTCAAGAAATGAATCACCCGATGAATATTGGGGTTGAGCCCCACACTCCGACGGGTTACCTCAGAGAAATGGTTCGGAGAGGGAGGCTGTAGGAGAGGCAGGAATCTCCACTTTATATTCTCCTGGAGGTTTGAAACATTTGTTAAACAAACAGCATGCATTTGCTTTACCACACACACGAAAGGATTACAGGAAATACATTATTACTTTCAACTACTGCATAAAAGAAATTAAATCATAGCCATGGGAGACCTCCAGGAAAAAAAAAAAAAAAAAAAAAAGATAAGACCAGAGAAGCCGGAACCAAGGACTTGAATTCCTCTCTCAGCTTTCTGCTTCTTAGATTCTTCGCGTGAAAAACGCAGAAGTTATGATACTTATCTGCCAGGGTCACCGCAGGAAGATTACAGCGGATGGTAGTGGAAGAAAGCGCAGGGTGTCTTTCTGTTTAACCTCTTATCTCTAAACCCCCTAAGTCTGTGGAGGATGGAAGTTTAAATGCTGTGTCCCCAAACACAATATGCCCAGCGATTTTCCTTCAGGCTATGTCCAGGCAGTCTGGGGGCCAACAGCTCTGAGGATCTGCCCAGCAGACACAAGAACCAGCTTCTGGCCTGGCGACCTCTCAACCAGGAGCCAGGGCAAAGCTCACAGGCCCACAGACACGTCACATAAACAGGTATGTATGTGCACCCTCGGGTCGAGGCAAATGTGGACACGTTACCTGACACCCTCATTAGGTCGCAGAACGAGGTGACAGAGAGGTCAAAACAGGTGTGTCGAAGATATACACAGAAGGGGCATGATGCTCAGGGTCGGAGAAAGAGTGTTTGCCCCAAAGCAATATTCAGCCACCAAAAGACCCTGCTGAGGGAGGGTCCTCTGACTTCCAGGGGTCAAGCAGAGCTGCCATTAAACCCTAGTTTGCTCCTTCTTTCTTTACTCACCCTCTACCTCCACCCACCCATCCACCGCACACTTGGCTACCTCCCCAAGTTGGGGGAGGGGGGGATGAGGGGGCGTCAGTCTGCAGTGGGAGGGTGGGCGTGGGGGACTCCTCCCAGGGTCAGACCTAGAACTCTGCGGGGAAATGATTTACACCAGCTCTAGTCGCTCCAACGACCAGCATCTCAGGCATCACTGGAATTTTTATAATACTTTTTGCCGCTCTGGAAAAATGTGTCCACCAAGCCTTGATCTCTTGGTTCTTGGTGTTAAAGCAAGTTGATTATTTAATCCTTTCTCTCGTGGAAGGAGAACAGACTGAGCAGCCCATTCAGGCTGTCAGCACACGTTCTTCTAGTCTGTAAGGGGGAAACTTCTCATAAATGAGGGCTCTGCCTTCCGAGATGGACAGGAACAAGCTGGGCTCTGTGTTCAACGTGTTCAGTCCAGGAGGAACAGTAGAAGCTGGGCAAAAATTCATAGGTTGTATTTTGAGGTACGGCTGGCATAGAGGTTAAAAAGTGCTTGACAAGTATTATTAGCATACTAGCGTCGAGGATGCTGGAAAACTTCAGGCCCTGTGGATCGTCACCCAATAAAACATTATGAGGCTGCTTCCCCCATTCCACATACTACCCCAGAAGCTCTGTGAAGGGAAACTTCCTCACTGTGGCCTGTCTTGGGAGGAGGTGCGGAAAGAATAAATGCTGAGAAACAGCTGAAAAAGACTTCAAGACACCATCCAGGCTAACTCCCTAACTTCTGACAGGTAGGTGTTTTTGTCACCAATTTATAAGTGAATGGTAACTGGGGCTGGAGGGGTTCAGTGACTCACCCAAAGTTACATGTCCAGTGATGAAGAAGCTAAGGTGAAAACCCTCAACTCATTTCTGCCTTCTGTGCATGCTCTTTCCCCTGCTCTGCGGCTTCCCTAGCCCAGGGAGAACTTAGGGATGGTTTCCTGGTCAGTGTGGATTTCTACCACTCGGCCATTACCCACAAATTCATCCATCCACCCACTCACCCATCCATCCATCCATCCATCCAACCACCCATCATCCATCCATCCACCCAGCCATCCATCTACCTAGTCCAACAACAAACATTTACTAAGGACCTACTCTGTTCCAGGTTCTGTACCAATCCAGGAGATGTAGGTAGAAAAACAGGTTAAGAGGCAGCTCCTTCCCTTAGGTGTTTGAGGCTCAATGGGGAAGGCCCATGCATACTCACCCACCTGCTAGATTCGGGTTCAAGCTAATAAGAATAGAGGCTTGGATGGGGCAGACAAGATGGGGTGGGTGAGGGGGGACTATGCAGAGAGAGCTGCAAAGGAGAGGGCTTTCCTATTACAGGCATGGGAGGAAAAAGCACCAGGAGTGTTCTGGGAATGCAAGGAGGCCATGCTGCCTGGCTAGGTGGGGTATACAGTAGGTGGTCTGGGTTAACAGAGCACCAGCAGAGACAGATTCAATGCCCTGTGACCTTCTGGCTGACCCCACCCGTTGGCAAGTAAGAGAGATCTGAGGGACAGGCTGGGACATGTGCGGACCTTGACTGTTGGTGTTGGTCGTTGGCACTTGATCCTGTGAGAGGAGTCCTCTCTCTTGTGTCTGAGGCATGAGTCAATCCAGGGAGATTTGTGTAATTGATGCCCTGTTCCTAAGTGTTTCTAAAATGTTCTTTCTGCCTAGTTTGCTTCTAGTACCCACCGGGGGATTCTGCTTCTCTGTCCCTCATGTCTCGTGCCCCAGTATCTACCCGTGTTCACTTCCTGGTTGTTGCTTTTTGGTGGTTGTTTTTGAACTTTGTGTGTGGCCAAGTTATAAACAACTTATTTCATTTCAGAAGTCAGAGTACGCTTACCCGCCTGATCCTATACATGCTTATCTCTGATGGTACAAACACTCCCCTGTGATTATACCTTCCTGTTGCATCTCCCCACGCAGTTTATCAGGAATAAGTCCACCCTTGACAATGACCCGTCCTGCTGGCTCTGTTTCCTCTGTGTCATCAAGCTCCCTGTCGCCTCCCAGAGTGTGGCACTAGCTCGTGTTAGGCCAGCTAACCCAGAGACTGTCAGCAGGTTCCAACACAGACTCAGCTGCAGTCAGAGGCTGGCCGGAGGCCAAACTCTGAAGAGGGACTGCAGCCTTCCTGTGGGTGGAAACGCTTGACTGTGGCAACAGTCAGGGCAGAAGCCAGCGGTGAAGACTTTGGTTGTTCCTGATTCCTAAACCGTCCCCCAGATTATTAGGTTAACTCAGAAAAAGGAAAATAAGGGGTCTTTCCCAAATATTTAAAATGTGAGGGCTACCTTTACTTCATACAAGCGCTACTTAGCGACAGAAAGAGTAGGTACCGGGTAGCTCTTCTATTATTGGATTCAGAACTCAAGGGATTCCATAGCCCACACAAATAAAGGGTTTGAGAACCAGTGTCCTTCAGTGGTTGAAAAAAAGGATTTTTCTTTTTTTATTTAAGAAAGGGAGACAAGTGGTGACAGAGAAGGATATGAGGTGAAGACTGAAAGGCAATCATTTTAGGAGTTATCAGAGAAGAGAATACACAAACCTCAGGACAGTCATTAATGAAAAGTGTATCTATTATGTGTTTTTGATAACTTTTGAGGGAGGGAGAGTGCATATTCTTTTTAGGTAAGTAAAGTAGTCCTGGGTTATGTAGCATCATTTCCTGATATGAGAGAGCAACAGAAGAAACAAACATTCCAGTGGATATGAAAATTAGGACGTTTGAATCCCTGTATAGAGTTGCCAACAAGATACCTCATTAAATTCAACTTCAGAAAAATAATGAATAATTTTTAGTGTACGTCCCAAATATTGTAGATTTAAAAATTCTTTGTTTTCTATCTGAAATTAAAATTTAACTGGATATCTTGTATTTTTATTTGTTAAATCTGACAACCTTACTATTGCAGTAAGAATGAAAACTCTCAATAAGCTTGGCATGAGAATGGCATTTAGAACATAAGAGAAAGGTCAGCAAGAGGTCGTCCAGGGAACACCACAAAGGGTTTTTATAGAGGATGTTGGATAAACACTCAGCAAACTGAGAGCATCTTGCTCCTGTGAAAGGCTGGCTTTGTTTCTTAGCGGGATGGAGGCTGCCTTCAGTAACCCCAATTTATAGCCAGACTGGAAAACTCTCCCGGAGTAGAACTGGTTTCCATGGGAACACCCTGGCTGTCAAATACTCAAGTGCCAGGCGTGCAGAGCTTGTAGTAGGTGCTCAGGGAAGAAGCGCAGGTTGGGTGAGAGAGCTGGTAGATGAATTCTCTTAACTTCAGCATCTAAAAAGCGGCTGACTCTTTAATAAGACTAATTAGCCACCCAAAGTGTTCCTATCTGCACTCACAGGCCAATGTTCAGTTTTTTAAGTATAAAAATGGGCAGATCTTCAGGCAAAGTCAACTCAGCTGGTTAGCGGTAGAGCTGGGACAAGAAGCCCCCAGGCAAGAAACAGTCGTGCTGTGCCATGTGACTTGGCATATATTTCCGTTCAAAAATTTGCTTTCTTACTTGATGACTGAGATTTTCATTCTCTCAGGGTCAAGTAAAATCACACTTTTCCAGACGCATCATTCTTTATGCTTTGTGTATAAGACAATTTACACAGCTTCCATTTTCTCAACGTTTTGGTTTGACTGAGCTGATTTATTTTGGAAAACCATCACACTGCAGAGCCATTCCAGCTACTCTCCTTTCTATCTGCAGATTTATCAATATCTAAATGAGCTTGGCCCCTGCCAATTTAGATATGATTTAGGTGGAAATTGTTTATCACTTCTATTTTTCATGTATCCTGTCTCCATTAAGTGATGGTACATGACCATCATTTAAATCTAATCCACACATTTAGTTGGGGTTAGAATATGCTTAGGGCGTTACCCTGAAGTTCGATTTCTGTTTATTTTATGTTTCTATGTCTTTGATAACGTTTGGAACCATTCCCAAAGACCTTTGGGTAACTGGCATGTTTTAAAAACTACCTAAATCAACCAATGAATCTGGGTCTTGAGCAGAATATCTCCTCTAGGAGAGGGGGTAAAAAAAGCATGAATCAAATTGAGCTTCCTGGTTTTCCTTTGATGCACAGCCCTCCATCACTCAACTCAGGTCTACTGAGCTAGAAGCACCAGGCAGTGCTTTACAAATGTCACCCAAAGTGTGTCATCATCCATGACAAAAAACCCTGATCACACTCATAACTCCCCTACTCTCACAGATGCCTTTGGCTGGAATTCCAGAAGAAACTACCAAGTTTCAGAACTTACCCTGTCATCCTTTAGATGTGTGATGAGAAAAAATGCTTGCTTTGATCTGAAGAAACAAAATCTGCATATACTTGGAAGGTGTATTTTATAAACTCACATAGCAGTGGTATGGGATGGACCTGGGGCTGGAAATACTTTCTGAGCCCCTGCTCCATAGCAGATATTGAGCTAGACAGCTGGGAAATATAAAGATTAATTTGCCTCTCTCTCCTCAAAGGGCCATGAGACATGTAGTCAAATAATTATAACACAAGGCTAAATACAATGCATGCCCTAAAAAAGTACAGAATGTTATAGGATTAAGAGGAAGGAGAGAGGATGGACTGGGGAATAATTAGGAAACAGTATTTTAGCCTTGAAAGTGGCTTTTGACGACCAAGACGAGGGTCCAGGCAAGCCAGACAGAGGGAACAGCATAGGGTGTGTAAGGAAGCACGTGCCAGTCCCATCAGTAGGATGCAGGGGAGTGCAGGGGCTGAGCCTGGAAAGGTAGGCTGGGGTCAGGTGGTGCAGGACCTCGAACGGCTTACTCTGGCATTCAAGGTGCCCTGTGGCAGAGAGTAGGTCATCCTCCACACCCCCACTCTCACCCAGGCCCTCTGGCTTCGTTATCTGCATCCATATCGGGCTCTTTATCCAGATGGCACCCCTCTTGCCCCGTCTATATGTGCAGGGAGCTGCCGTACAGTGGCATTTACTTTTTGACAAGTAGCTCCTGGGGACCAAAACTTATCTTCAAAACCTCAAGAGAGACAGAGAAGGAAAAGTTACTTTCCAGGAAGCCTAACCTTTAAACAATGACAGAGACACATCACAGTCCTGCCCTCCAGGTGACCCTGAAGCAAAGTCATTGTCTGTAAAGGCCAAAGCGAGCGTGGAGGGATAAGAGGAGTCACTTGAACATAAGTGACCTATTGGACCTCGGCTGTGGCCGGAGTGTGACCCCCAGGTGACCATGCTCCTCGGGTGAATTAGGACAGCACACTGGAGAACGTTACCCCTTAGGTCAGCCTTCAGGAATCATCTCCCACATCTTCCACAATCGTGTTCTCCCTCTGAAAACTGCCCCAGAAGTACCTGTGGTAGCTCAGTCGGTGGGCTGCCCTCACTCTTGTGTATGCCTCCCCTTTCCCCTTTCTCCCACTTAACAAAAGAAAGACATACACCTCCAACCGTCCCACATCTTACCACACACACGGTCCCCATATGTGAAAACGTGCACCAAACAACAGTGCAAAAGGAAACTTCAGATCTAAGAGAAAAGTCCCATGACAGCAAAGCAAAAGGAGCTTTCTCAAAGAAAATCCTAACGGGGCAGTGCCAGTCACCAGTACTGCCCTAATATAAGACAAGAGTGCCATGGTTGCCACCAAAAAACAGTTTCTTGAATGGAAAGCAATCAAGTAAACTTTTTTCTCCTGTCAGAAAGCAATTCTAATTTGACCACTGGCTTGACAGTGAGGGCTGGCTTTGCCCACGATGAGATACGGAGAGGGAGAGCATTATCCATCCACTAGGGGGAGCTCAAGTTGCAATTACTTAGAAAACGTGGGAAAGTTCATCCTTTACAACTATGAAGTTGAGGATACAAATCTAGATGTCATCCTTGAAATGTACAGGGGGCACATAATTGCTCACAACTATTTTAGGGGGGTTATGAGCAAAGTCTGAAGATCCCTGGACCTTCAACGTCTCTGCAAACTGACCAGTGTTGGGGAGTTTGTATGAACTGCTGAGCTGAGATTCTAGTTTTGCCCTGCAGAGGGCAGCGTTGGTAAAACGTTACAGGGCTGGAAAATTTTTTTTTTCTAGTGGTTCTTTCTAGGCTAACTTTCCTTATTTGCCTTCAGATAATTTTAATTCAAATAAGAATGAGTTTTAGCATTTGTGGGCTTGAGAAGAGAGTAGCTGTTTGATCAGAACAGAAAGGCCTCTGTGTCAAGCAAATCTTTTCAGAGCTGAAACAGTAGTTTGTTTGTTTGTTTACCAGTTTCTTGATTTCCAGAGTCTAACAGTAACCAATACTAAGTAGGTGCTCAAAAAAGTGTTGGATACTTGGACAGTCATGCTACTTCCAGCTCCAGGGAAGCTTTTAGTTAAACACACAGGACAACTGTGTGTCTACAAGACTCACCCACATGCCTGAAAGCCCACTTCACTCAGATTGCTTGAGCCTAACAGCGCCCAGAAAGGGCAGACACCATCTATAATTACAGAGGACTTTGGCACTGGTTGACACGAAATGACCTAAATGTAACTATAGTTGTTTACAGTTCTCAGTGACTCCAGGGAATTATTTTCTGGTGCCATCTCACTAAGAAAATCATGTGATTTCCTGATAGCGAGTTAATTATTGCCAGGTCTTGAATAAATGGTCGAAAATTTACATTTCAAGCACAGGTAAAGCATGTAGGCAAATAATCCGTGGCTCGCATTGGACACTGCTGTGTCAGGAATTGAAAGCTTCTTCAAAGATGAGACAGGGAAGGAAGATGAGGTTGAAAGAACAAGCATGAAGTAATGAGTTTTGACTCTGAGACTTTCAATTCCTCTTTCCAAGAATGTGTCTATTCCCCGTGGTGTCCCCCTCACACCCCCAGCTAAGTGGCTACACACTTCTCTTTCTAGATGTAAAAACTGCCTTCAGGGAAGTTTTAACTTGTGAGTGTTGGCTGCCTCCACTAGGGTATTTGATATTTGTTTAATTAGAACTGAAATAGGAATTTTTGCTCCCGGTGGAAGAAATTCCAGCATCAGGGACTGGTGTGGGAGGTGGCTTTATCCAGAGGGTGGGCCTTGTTGCTGAGACGTCTGGACAGGTGTAAAAGGAGCGCCACAGACTCCACTCAGCCCTTCTGTCTGCTTGCCTGCACCACGGCACCACCAAGACAGAACATCAATGTCAAGGGATTTGCTGCTCTCAAGGGACTGAAAGTTATGAATATAACCTGCAACAAGAAAAACCACAAGATTGCTTTCTACTACCAGTCCTCTTGTGTTTTCTAAAATTGTCAGCATCTCAAAGTGCTTACATGTGTGCCTGTGTCTGATATGTGTATATGTATGTGTGTGTGTATATACACATTCATAAATATTGTACTATATATAGTGTATTAGGTATACATATATTTAAGCACACAGTTAACTGCAAAAATATAAGGCTTACTATATCAGGAACTGTATATCTTGCCAGGAAGGAATCTATCCTCACCACCACCAAAGGCAAAGAGTTATTGACTAAATGCCCATATTCACATGACATTTCTCTGCGCATACAAAACATCCAGCAGCTCTCCCTGAGTTTACCATGTGTATTAAATACCAGCCTGGGCCCTTCCATAGAGGGAAAGGCAGGCAGGGAAAGGCAGACTGAGAAATGAACAGCGAGGACCAAGCAGTTGACCAAATTAATACATACACACTCCGTGGTTTGTGGAGACGAGCGTCCACACTGCATGACATCATGGCCTTGGTTGTGCCCTATTTCTTCACTTAATATAGGCTAGTTATGATCCTGACCCACTGGTAAGCTGGCTTATTCAGGCACTGGCTTATTCCAGACCGAACCACTGGCTTCCTATTTCCAGATGGTAACACCAAATACAACGGACTGAATATTTACGCCCTCCAAAAATTCCTGTGTTGAAATTCTAACCCTCAATGTCATGGTATTAGGAAGTGGGGCCTTTGGGAGATGGTGTTTTTCTTGCACGGTCATGAGAGGGAGTCCTCCTGAAGGAGACTACTGCACGTATAAAAGAGAATCCAGAGAGTTCCCTCACCCCTTCTACTGTGTGAGGACACAGCAAAAAGATTGCTGTCTATGAACTAGGAAGCAGGCCCTCACCCGACGCCAAATCTGCCAGTACCTTGATCTTGGACTTCCCGGCCTCCAAAACTGTGAAAAATACATCTCTGTTGTTTAAGCCATGCAGTCTAAGGTATTTTTGTCATAGCAGCTCAATCAGACTAAGACCCAAGGTAAAGGCAGTGTTTATTATACATAGGCTTCAGAGTCCCAGAAACCAGTGCTGTCATCCAGGTACTGACGAAAGTGACCAGGAAACTGGTGAACTGGAAGTTTACTGGAAAGTTCCTTCCAGTTTACTGTTAACTGGAAGACTCAGCCCTAGCCCACCTTCAAATGGAGCTGTAGCCAGGGTGTTCCCTAAGTCAAGAGGGTGAGAGGAAGGAGGGAAGGGAAGACGCTATCCTCCGTGTTCCCTGAGAGTCTTTCTGGCCTCTCTTTACCCTCAGTAAGAGGGTAAATACTTACTCAGTAAGAGTATTGCAGAGGATTAGCCCCAGAGATGCCAGAGAGACAGCATCGAAGGCTCTCAGGAGGGAACTTACAAGGTTAAAAGCCACATCCTAAGCCTCAGCAGCAGCCAGGCCAGGCCGGGATAACACCTGCCCCTAGGGAAGAGCATCAGCTGCCCCCGGAGCCCAGAACTTCACTCTTCCAGGCACTTCCTCAGTGATTCAGATCCCAGGAGGTTTGGTGACCCTTGGGTAGGATAACGGTTTTGAAGCTTGTGAAAAATTAGTTGAAGAGGAAAAATGTCAGCCCCATACACCCCTTCCTCCGAAGAATTAAAGGTCTTGGCAAGGGCTCTAAAGGATACAAGTAGCAAAGAGATGACCAGCCACAGAGCTTTAGCTTAGTGTTTTGATTCTTACTTTTTTTCAGATAGTCATCGTTTCTTTTACAGTCTCAAAGGGAGTCTGAAATTCATCCGAATTCTTAAAGTAAATCCAATTTAATTGTATCAGATTTAGAAAAATGAACATATGTTTTACAATATGTTCAGAAGAAGATTGTGAACGATCTATCTTGCTCAAAATAACAATAATAAAGTGACTGAATTAATTAAAGACCATGAACCACCTATTTATACCTATCATGTATAGTATATACCTATAGCTGTATCTCTATTGGCATCTATATCTATCTAGCCTGAAGAGAACGGATACTAACAAGCAGAAGTCCCACCTACTCCTGCTAGGCATTTTGCAGCATCAGTTCCCTTAAACCTCCCAGACAATCACGTGAGGAAACCAAGGCTTAGAGAAGTTCTGGGTTTGCCAAGGTCCAGCAGCTAATAAAGTCATATGGGATAAAATCTAGATCTGGTGAGCCAGCCAGAAGCCAGTGTTCTTAACCAACTGTTCCACCAACTCCCTGGATGCACTCAACAAAAGTTTGTTGAGTGAAAAAAAAGAAGATTCCATGAAAATCTTCAAAAAGAAGAGAAGGATATTGTATCCTACCGGTATCAGCCTTTGTAAATAAGTATCACTGGTAAATACAATATCCATGGTTATAGTTAATATATTGTTTCCATCTGTGTCTTAAAGGGAGGAAGGGAAGGGAGAAGAAAAGAGGAGAGGAGAGGACAGGAGTTAAAGCAGCTTTGAGATCTCTGACACATGTCCACTTTCTGTCCCACTGGGCAAATGGAGAACATGCCTTCTGGGAAAAATGTCAAGTCATTCCCTATTTCTCCCAAGAACAACTGGTTACTTCCTTCAGAGGGAGATGTATGATCCCTGCCAGTGCGGTTAAGCACCTGGCTGCAGGAAGGATTAGACATTTGGAGATGTAATCTACCTCATCCTGAAGACCTGGGCAGGGCAACTGCATGAAGCAGTTCATTGCTCCATAAACCCCAAGGATTTGAATGCTGGCCAGAATGATGCTGAGAAGCTTTCCTCTTTCCCGATGGCGTGGCTGAGAGCCCTCACTCCAGGGACTGGCTTCCTGACCAGATGTTTCTCATCTACACCTGTGGACCTTAGGAAACCTAGGGTGATCTCAGTAGGCACAGCCTTGATTTCCTTCCCATCACCGCCCTTGAGATGTGGAAACTGAATGAAAACCCACACTGGGGCCATCCACTCAAACAAGCGGGTCAGGGAGGGGAACTTCCTCACTTTACGGTCAGCAAGACAGGTGTTGGGTCACCTCCTGGCACATCTGATCAAAGGACAAGATTATCCCGGCAGTGGGTCAGGCTGTTTCTTGCAGGATGGTGTGGCTGGGCTTATATTTCATGGCTCGTCCAGAAGCAGATGGTTTTGATTCTCTAGGGATACCCCCCAGAGCCTGTGCTAGAGTGAGGAAGCCACCCCACTGGGGTCTTGGGACACTGGATTAAGCCAGACCGTCAGACATCTGCCTTTGTGCCCTGCATTTTCTTAGCCTTTCCTAAAAGTACCATTTCTGAACCGGCTTTTCATAGACTGCCACTTTTTGCATCAAGGAACATTATGTCAGCTATAGGAACATTTCTGTGAGAGCCACTGTACCGGTACTATTGAGGATGTGGCCGAACCCAGCTGACAGCATTGATCCCCTTTTTCAGGCGTCTTAGGAGAAATGTCTCTCGGTTTGAATAACCAGGAAAATGTGTATTTCTCCTGAGTGTTAGTGTGTCTTCTCTTCCGGGCATTATGAATCTTGCATCTCAGAGAATTTGCCTCTTTATTTTGGATGCTGGGAAATTCAAAGCCAAAAATGTTGCCCACTTCCAACAACTTGTACAGTCCCACAGGACATGTATTTTCCGTATGTGCTTTGCACTTGTTTTCATCCTATTTTCCTACCCTTGCTTTCTATTTGCCCTAATTGCTTCCTCTCTAAGTTGTTGTTTATCACATTGGATGTATTCTAAATGTTACCTGTATTAGTCAGAGTAGGCCTACTGCAGTCACAAATGACTCCAAAATCTCAATGCAATAAGAGAGGTTGACCTCTCACTTGCCTTAAGTCTAATGCAGACATTGGTGATTCCCCTGTACATGGAGGATGGAGGAACCCAAGTCCTTTTCAACATGTGGCTCCAATGGGTGGAAAGATAAGGAAGGATATCAGATAATCGACTCCTTCAACCTGGAAATGACACACACCATTTCCTCTCACATTCCATTGGCCAGAACTAGTCATCCAGATGCGAAACTTCTGGGAAATATATTTCCCAGTTGGGTAGTCTCTTCCCCAAAACAACTCTATATGGGAAGGAACATGAATCCTTTGTGGTCAGCTACACTTTCTCTGCCACACTCCCTAAATTCCTTCTTGGAACAGGAAAATTAAACCAGCTCAGTAGACTTTAGATGAAAAGGAAATATCTTTTCTCCTTGCCAAAGAACAGAACTATCAATGGAGAAAGAATCAAGATTGGTGAAGATCTATGGCTGGATCCTATGCTGAGTACTGTAGGTGGCACAAAAGTATAAGTTATATAGTTCTTACCTTCAAGTTGACTCTAGTGTTTCATGTACACCTCCCACACTTCTGCTTCCATGGTTAGGTAGAGATGTAGCAGCCCTCAAAATCATTCTGTGGTAGAGGCGTCATTCTACCAGATCTCTTTCCTGCCCTTATCAAACGCTGTAAAGGGAAGGGTCAGATGCGGCAAGGAGCTAGCTCTTTCTGTGAAATAAAAGAAAGCCCTTCTGTAGCTACCTTTAGGGTGGCCAGTGGAAAGTAAGGAGGCAGGGACTCTTCATTTCTGATCTTGGGTAAAGGGTTTAATTTCCTCTTGCCTGGATTCCTAACCATTAAATCAGAGACAATGATGTTTGCCTACCTTGCCCGTAGAATTAATTCGTGGCTGTGCTGCACTTTTCGTCTACAGATGAAAGGCTTTAGCGTGAGCACAGTGGATCATCCTCATACCGTCATCACCATCATCACCATCATTACCTTGTATCCTGAAGATAAAGTGATGGAATTCCCACACAAAGCTTCCAAGAGACTTGACCTTTCTAACCTTTCCACCTCTTCCTCTACACTTTCTAAAAGAACTAATCCACTTTCCATTTCTTTGTGACCTTGCTGTCAAGGACTGAGAAAGTGAGGGTTAGTCACAATTTCTTAGAGATCCGTGTTTCATACACCTGAACTTGATGATGACCTTCTTCCAGCAATCAAGACTAGACATTTCAACCATACCCTGAATCCAGGTGTAAGAGATATATCAGAAGAAGAGGGAAGGGAAAACGTTTAAAGAAACTTTTTAAAACATCTTGGAACTCTTCAAAAAATTATTTCATTTTTTTCTCCCAGAATGTCCCACTACATAAATTGACCTTTTCTGTTTACGTGATGATATTAGAAGGAGGAGTGTTATTTCCTTTGAACTTAGTGCTCTGGGCTGGATCCCAAGTCCTTTGGGAGCTTTTCCGCCTCCAAACTCAATAAAAGATCAAATTCTGGTGTGAAAACTGGGGTCTTCCTGGGGAGATGGAGAGGGCTTTGGACAACATCCTGCTTTTGAAAGTGGGAGCTAAGACCAGAGGTAGTGTGGGTTACGAGGTGATAGGAGCAGAGCCAAGCAAATAGGGTCAGGTTATCAGAAAAGAACCTGAAGTTTCCCTGGTACCTAGATATAGTGTTCCCCATCCAGTACTGAGTTGGGACAATCCAATGGTGACCTTATAAACAGTCCTAATTCCTGGGACTAGTTTAATTGGAGTCTTGATACTTCTGGGAAGCCATTAAAATGGAGTAGTTCGCTAAAGTTGTGTAAACCTTTTCACTTATCATTGATGCAGGTACTTCTTCATTCTAAATTAGCACTGAAACGTGAAAGCTTGTCAGGATTGGAAGAGCTGGAATGATTCAGCTGCCTCTGTGATTCTAGCCCCAGCTTGTCTTGTCTCAAAGTGAACAATGACCAGTTACACAAGGGGACTGAAGTGACTCTGAGCTCTTGGTGACTCACACGCTTAGTCAGGCAGTAACGATAATAGCAAACACGTTCACACCTCTTCCTGTGTGCTAGGCATCGTTCTACTCCTTCTGCATGAAATAAGTCATTTAATCTACAAACGACCCTGGGAAGCAATTTCTATTATTACCCCTACTTTAGAGATGAGGAAACTGAGTCAAGAAAGGTTTAAATGTCTTATCCAAGCTTTCATGGCCAGGCAGAGGCAGAGCTGGGATTTGAACCCAGGCTGTCTATACTTGGAACCGCTAAACTACGGTGACTCTCTGAGTGCCCTTTTCTGTGTGTCTCTGTGTCCTTTCAGTATTTCTCTTTGTCAGGAAGTCAGTCCCTATTCTTGGACTGAATTTAAATAATCTATTTTCTCCACAAGTTGGAATCTTCATACCTACGGAAGACCTGCCAATATGATCAACCACAAAGTAGGAAATAGGGTGAAGCCCAGTAGGATGGACACCACACAGTGACCATGAGGTACAGACAGAAACACATGCTGATGCTGGGGCTTAAAGGAGGGTGCTGAAGGCATGGGTCCAGTCCTTCCATGGCCAAGACAGGGTTTGTTTTTTTTTTAAACTACTCTAAGCCAAGATGGAGATATCTGTTGCTGATGAGAAAATCTCTCAGAAGTAGAATAAACAAAGAGATCTTTTCAACAGATCATGCTGGAACAACTGTATATCTACATGCAAAAGAAAAAGAAATTAATCTAGGCATAGACTTTATACTTTTCACAAAAATTAACCCCAAATGAGTCACAGACCTCAATGTAAATGCAGAACTATAAAACTTCTAGAAGATAACATAGGAGAAAATCTAGGTGACCTTGGGTTTGGCATACATTTTTAAATAGAACACCAAAGGAGAAATCCAAATTGACGTCAGACTTCATTAAAATCAAATCTTCTGCTACACAAAAGACACTGTTAAGAGAATGAGGAGACAAGTCACAGATTGGGAGAAAATATTTGCAAAACACATATCTGATAAAAAGGGCTTGTATTCAAAGAACTCAAACCCAGCAATAAGAAAACAAACCACTTAATTTTTTTTCTTAAATTTATTTTTTTGGCCACACCACATAGCACATGGGGTCTTAGTTCCCTGACCAGGGATCAAACCCGTGCCCCCCTGCAGTGGAAGCACGGAGTGTTAACCACTGGACCACCAGGGGAGTCCCAAACAACCTAATTTTGAATAGGCAAAAGATCTGAACAGACACCTCACCAAAGAAGATATACAGATGGCAAGTAAGCAAATGAAAAGATGCTCCATATCATATGTCACCAGGGAATTGAAAATTAAAACAACTACGAGACACCACCACACACTTATTAGGAGTGGCTAAAAATCCAAAAAAACTAACACCACCAAATTCCGGAAAGGATGCAGAACAACAGAAACCCTCATTCGTTGCTGGTAGGAATGCAAAGTAGTACAGCCACTTTTGGAGACAGTTGGGCAGTATCTTAAAAAGTTAAACACAGTCGTATGTCAGCTATATCTCATTAAAGCTGGAAACACACACACACACACACACACACACACACACACACACACACACACACAGTCTTGCCATACGATTCAGCGATCATGATACTAGGTGTTTACCCAGATGAGTCGGAAGCTTGTGTCTACACAAAAACCTATATGCGAATATTTACAGCAGCTTTATTCATAATTGCCAAAACTTTGAAGCAACCAAGATGTCCTTGGACAGATGAACAGATGAATAAACTGTGATACATCCAGATAATGGAATATTATTCAGCATTAAAAAGAAATGAGCTATCAAGCCATAAACAGTTATATAAGGCAGAACCTTAAATGCATATTGTTAAGTGAAAGAAGCCAATCTAAAAAGGCTACATACTGTATGATTCCAACTATATGACATTTTAGAAAAAGGCAAAACTATATATATATAAAAAAAAAAAACAGTGGTTGCCAAGGGCTTGTTGGAGGGAGAGAGGGCTATAAATGCAGCACAGGTGATTTGGACAGTGAAACTATCCTGTACGATACTGTAATGGAGGGTACATGACATGTATTTGTCAAAGCTCACAGGCCTGTACTACACAGAGTGAAGCCTAATGAAAACTGTGGACTCCAATTAACAAAAATGTACCAATATTTGTTCATCAATTATAACAAATGTCTCACACTGCTGAGAAATATTAATAACAGAAGAAAGTGAAGCAGGAAAGGGACAGGAAAAAGGGGCATATGGGAACCCTTTATACAATCTGCTCAACTTTTCTATAATTAAAATTACTTTAAAAAGTACAGTCTTAATTAGAAAAATAAAGGATAAGAGGGGAAATATGAAAGATAAGAAAGTTAGAGGATTAATTCAGAGACTCTAATATCTGACCCACCATTGTAAGGATACAAGTTTCACATGGGGAGGGATTTTATCTCTTGTTCACTCTTATGTCCCAAGAGCCTAGAACTGTTCTTGGTATAAAGCAGAGCTCTACAAAATATAAAACAATACTAGGTGCTCCAGAAAGAAAAAGCAAAGAAAATGGCAAGGACACATTTATTAAGAAGCTAATACATTTCTCAGAACTGAAGTAGGCTCAGAAACAGAAAACTGAAAGACAAAAGGCCCAACAAGGCATGCTACTGCGCAGCTTCAGAACACCCACAATAAGGAAAAGATCCTGAAAGTTTACAGAAAGGACTAAGAAAGAATGACATTGGATTTCTCGACAACACCAAAAGGTAGAAGGGAATGGAGAAACGTCTTCAAAGTTTTGAGGGAACTCTTCACCAACCTAGAATTCTCTGCCTTGCTACACTATCAATTAAATATGAAAGTAAAATAAAGCCTTTTTCAGGCCAGCAAGTGTTTCAAAATTTCCCTCTACCGACTCCTTCTCAGAAAGTTCCAGAAGGATGTGCTCTACCAAAGTAAGGAATTAGACCACGAAAGAGGAAGACACAGATTCTAGGAAACAGGGGCTCCAACACAGAGTGTGAGCAAAGGGAATTCCCAGGGTGCTGGTGAAGAGAAGTTGGAATCATAGCTGGGTAGCAGACCCCGTGAGCAACCAGTCCCAAACTAGATGTATCTCCAACTCAACCTCCCCCCAAATACCCATGGAAACCCACAATGCCACTGCCAGATGGGAAAGAATGATGGAAGGGAAATCAGAGAAGAAACAGGATCTTCACTGATTGTGGTTAAAATATCTCTTGCAAATTTTATGTTTTAAAAAACCATATGATCATGAGAACCTATTTCTAGGGCCTTAGAAGGGCCAGTGCAAAGGAAGTGCCCTGCAGTTGAAGCTTCACTCGCTCTGACTGGTAATTAGGCAGGAAACTGGCCAGCACTCCAATCCTTCTGCCCCGATGTAAAGTGTTACAACTTCTGCCCTGAGGATGGGGGTGGGGGAGGAATGGGCTTGGGGAAGGTGAAGAGGTAGGGCTGGCACCTGGCTCACCTGAGCTGACCTTGGCTATGTGGCTTAAGGGATGTGAGCAGAGGGCAAAGGAAGGAGCATTCCCATCAGTATCACCCTGGAAGCACTTTCCCTGCCAGCTGGCAGGGGAGGGGGCAGGGTGGGGGGAATTGAAGGGAGACAGGAAAGAAAGGAAAACCAGCCTAAGTCTCCTGGTCCCCAGCAATTACTAGTAGGCACCAAAGAAGGTCTCTTCTGGCATTGAATCTTTGTTTCACATCACCAGGATAAATCAATTAATTGATTTACTACCCATTTTTCTAAAAACAGCCATCTGTCCAGTATGTGCCTGAATTTATCCATTCTGTGCATTGTGACCACAACAGATGGCCACAAATTGTCCTTTGGATCTGTCTCTCCCATCATCAATTGTATGTGCAAAAGAAATAAAAAGGATATTATTGGTAGGCCAAGGAAAATAAAATGAGGAAAATGATTCAAGGCAGAAAGTAACATAATACATTCCATGGTCAAACAGAAATTATTCTTGAAAGTCTCTTTATTTCTGGCTCTTGGACGAGCAAATATTTTTAGGGGCTTACTTTGTGCCATTTGTATTATCTCCTTTAATCCTCACAATAATCCTGAGAGGAGGTGTGATTATTTGTATTTTGCAGATAAGGACACAAGCCCATAGTGAAGTAAACCAAAGAGGTTGGGGGCCCTGGACAAGATAACACACTAACAAGGGTTGCCTGACTCCCAAACTGTTTTCTCACCACCCCACACTGATAACTGAAAACTGCTCATAACATCAAGTTCCCAGGCTGGCCAGAGTCCTCCCCACTAAAGGTCCTGGTGTCCAGACCTGTCATGCTCGGAGCATCCAGACCTGAAGAAGGCAAAGAACCCAGCCGGATACCTCCCTTGTACTTCACAGGGCTGCTCTATGCTTGCTGACTGATCCCAATGACTAATGGATATATTTTATTCTTTTCCAGAAGAATTACCACTATCCTCAGAAGCAAACCCTAGAGCTAAGAAAGTCTGTAGAAACCTTATTTTAGAAACACTTAAAAAAAATAAACTTGTTTATTTATTAAAAAAAAATAAATGTTTATTATTTATTATTTTTGGCTGCGTTGGGTCTTTGTTGCTGTGCACGGGCTTTCTCTAGTTGCAGCGAGCGGGGGCTACTCTTCATTGCGGTGCGCGGGCTTCTCATTACGGTGGCTTCTCTTGTTGCGGAGCACGGGTTCCAGGCGCGTGGGCTCCAGTAATTGTGGCTTGCAGGCTCTAGAGCGCAGGCTCAGTAATTGTGGCACACGGGCTTAGTTGCTCCGCGGCATGTGGGATCCTTCCAGACCAGGGCTCAAACCCGTGTCCCCTGCATCGGCAGGCAGATTCTTAACCACTGCGCCACCAGGGAAGTCCCGAGAAACACTTTAAAGGTCCATTTTCAAACTGTAGATTAGGGAGCTTTAAAGGTTAATAGTGCTGAGGTAGATGAGTGGGAAAAAAAATCCTTTCATTTTTGAGCCATTGTAAGTACACAGAGGCATATTTTCAC
Source organism: Aethalodelphis obliquidens (assembly GCF_003676395.1). Classification (NCBI taxonomy): domain Eukaryota; kingdom Metazoa; phylum Chordata; class Mammalia; order Artiodactyla; family Delphinidae; genus Aethalodelphis; species Aethalodelphis obliquidens. The sequence goes on along the minus strand of NW_020837960.1, from coordinate 15,729,144 downwards.
TCTATACCCCTAGGAAACAGCAAAACGCTGGCTTCCTTCTCTGATTTCTTGTATCTGAAACAAAAGCTGCTATTTCTTGCTTGCGTGCCTGGCTGTCGTTTCAAAATGAAAGCAGAACGTTCCCAGCCTTCAGGAAGCTCCGGGAGCCACGGAGAGCTGGCAATTCTGCAATCGCAGTGAAGAAGGGTAAGGGAAACTCCCAGCAGCTCCCCCACACACGTCACATACTCCTTTTAAAATGAAGCACAAAATGAAGACTCAGAGAAACACAACTGCAGTTACAGACTGAACTACCTACCTGTCCTCGTTTGCAGTCCACTGTGTACGTGGTGTTGTGGCTGAGGAGAGGAAGAGGCCAGGGGCAAGAGCTCCTTGATTTCATCAAAGCTTTAGAGACGTTTCTCAAAGGATAAACTGACTGTCTTATTTTTCTCGAAAGAAATTATTTTTACATAAAACATATGTCAGGGAATGGAGACCTTTGCTTTTTCCCACACAATCACATGTAGCTATTGTCTCTGCGGCAGGAAAATGTCCTTGACCTGCATGTGTTGTCTCATAAAAGAGTAAAGGCCATCGTGATGCCAGACCCATGCCAGCAAATTCTGAATGACTTTTCAAATGACAACAATAATCATCACGTTTGAGTGACATCTTTCTCAAAGGTACCCAGTGAGTGATAGCCTTGTCTTTAACTCTGACCTTTCTAAGACCCTAAATCTCCTTGGCCACAGAACTGTGAGGCATCTGTTCCTGTGTCTCCCTCCCTAGGGCCCCCTCATCCCACTAGATGCCCAAAGCAGTCTGATGGCTCTGGGTTGCTCAGAACCCCCAAAGCAGGGCACAGGACTGGTACAGCTTTGCTACTCTATGGCTAGCAGGATTGGCCTCGCCTGGGGGCTGGTCAAAAATGCAGCATCCTGGATCCCAGCCCTGACCTGCTGAATTGAGCCTGCATCCTAGCAGGACTGCTGGGGACTTGCGGGCACATGTGTGTTTGTGAAGCACTGGTCTACCCTATACCCATGGAGGAACAGTGAGTCTTGTCAGCAACTTGCGTGTGAGGCAGATTGCGACACATCTCCGGGCCCCGGTTCTCTCATTTGTGAAATGAAGAAGTAAAACCATCTTCAAGTGGCTCCAGAGTCAGGCCATACACTCACCTCTGTGTCAAATGAGTCAACCCCTCCAAGCCTTAGTCTACTCATTTGCAAAATAGCAATATTAAGTACCCATCTGATGGGGCAGTTGTAAAGGGGGAGTGAGAAAATCTGTATTTGTTTCCTATTGCTGCTGCAACTTTACCCCAAAGTTAGTGGCTTAAAAAACAACACAATTTTTATCTTACAGTTCGGAGGTCAGAAGTCTGAAACGGGCTTCACTGGGCTGAAATCAAGGTGTCAGCAGGGCCAGGAAGCTCTGGAGGAGAAACTGTTTCCAGTTTCTAGGGGCTGTCCACATTCCTTGGACTATGGCCCCCTCCACCTTCAAAATCAGCAATGCCCAGTAGAGCTCTCACATCATATCACTTCAACCTTTGCTTCTGCCGTTACCTCTCCTTCTCTGACACTGACGCCTGCTTCCTGCTTTCACTTATAAGGACGCCTGGGATTACACTGACCCACCAAATAATCCAGGATGATCAACCCATCTCACAGTCGGCTGATTAGTAACCTTCTTTCCATTTGCAGCCTTAATTCCTCCATTGCTGTCTAATGGAACATAGTCACAGACTCCAGGGATTGGGACATAGATGTTTTTTGGGGGCCATTATTTGGTCACTACACAGCATTAAGGGGTTATTACTGTGCCTGGCAAGTAGTCAACACCCAATAAATGTTAGGTGTTTTTATCTGTGATTCTGCCCCACTAGTGTAGGAGCCGAGTAGTGGACTGGTTGTGTTTTCATGATGAAATGACCAAGATATTTTCCATAGAAGTGTCCTCTGATTCTGGCTTGTCTTACCCTCTCCAATTTTGGCTCCTGTGGCTGGACACACACCCCTAACTAGGGGCCTCCCGCACCCCTGACAAACCAGCCACATTCCACGTCTAAAGCTTGAAAAACTTTCATATATCCACTATGCGTGGATGATAAGTTACAGCCTCATGATGTAGTTACAGAATCCCCTGAACCCACTTATCTGAATTCTCTCCTGTAGACCACTATCACATTCATTCATTGGGGCAATACTGAGTACCTCTCAGGTGCTGGGTGCCAGAGATGAAACAAGGCTGAGTGGGCTTATCTCCACCTCTCGGTAGAACCCTATGTCCCTGCACAGATGCCTTGGAAGGTGCCAACAGGCTTCAGAGGGAAGCTGGGAGGCCCTGGGTTCTCCAAGCCTGGCTTCAACAAAGCAGAGACTTTTGCATGGCCTTCAGTGCAAAGACCTTAGATCAATTCTTTGTATTACACTTGGTTGCCTCTTGGCCATATAACTTCTGAGTGCAAATCACTGAACTCTTCAACAAAGTATTGTAGAGAATAAATCATAATGGGTTTTAAAAAAAAGCAGCTTCAATTTTTTTCTGTTTCACATAGTCCAGTACCTGGCACACAGGAGACACTTGTAAATAAGTAAATCTCTAGGTGTCTGAAAACCACTAGTCTAGGATATGGAGCCCTTTTCCAGCTGATTCTCCAGGGTTTGCCCCTGGGGTTGCTGACGCCCTGGGCCCTCTGGTCCTGAGTCTCAAAATGCCTTCTCACCTCCTCTCAGTTGTGCAGCCGCCCCTGCGTGCCGTGAGCAGCTGTCCCGCCTCTGTCCTTATCAGTCTTGACTTCCTTTGTTTTCTTTCCACTTCTAGGCAACCCCCCATCTTTTGCTCCACTTCCGGTATTTCTGGAGCACGTTCGGCCCCTCTTACAATCTTTCTGTCTCCTGTTAATTACATCCTGGTTCATCATCATAGTTGCAGTCTCAAAACCCCTGTGATATAATTCTTGCCTTCTTCAGAAAGTGATTCAACTCTGCCCTCCTTCCTGGGGGAGAGGAGAAATCACCCCGTTCCCCTTGCCAGCCCTGCCCTCTCTCCCCTCTTACCATAGAGCAATAACAATATCTAACCCTCACACAGCTCTCCTCGATCCTGAGTCATTTGAAATAACTTAAATTAAGCTGTCTCATCATTTCCTTCCAACCACTTCTAATAACACCTTATATTTATAGTTCTTTAGAGTTCACAAAGCTCTTTGACATTATCGCATTTAATTTGAGCCTCGAGCGTCCTTATGAGGTAAGCAAGGTGGTGAATTTTATTCTCATTTTGCAGAGAAGGAAACAGGCTCAGAGCGAACGAGCGCTGCGCTCAAAGCCACTGCTGCCTTAAGTGGTAAAACCGGCCCCAAGTAGAGATTTTCCGAAGCGCAGCACTCTCTGCACCGTGTATTCGGCCTCACCTCCAAAGATTAAGAAGGTTCAGGGACTGTTTCTTTTTTCTTTCTTTTTTTTTTTTTTTGCGGTACGCGGGCCTCTCACTGTTGTGGCCTCTCCCATTGCGGAGCACAGGCTCCGGACGCGCAGGCTCAGCGGCCATGGCTCACGGGCCCAGCCACTCCGCGGCATGTGGGATCTTCCCGGACCGGGGCACGAACCCGTGTCCCCTGCATCGGCAGGCGGACTCTCAACCACTGCGCCACCAGGGAAGCCCGACTGTTTCATTTTTGTTTCAGGAATGGATTTGGCAAAAGAACAAGACAGTGCAGTTAATCCTGGCTGCAGCTGCTGCGTGCCCTCCTTGCCTTAGCTGCATGTTGAATTTGGAACCTCAAACAAAACGCAGTAGGAGGACAAAGAAATCTTCCGTTTGCATGTTTGCATTCTATATTGTTTCCTCCTTTGATTTCATTGAAAGGAAAGAAGCAGGAAACCTGCACTTCTGTCATTGTTACCATCACTTTAATTATACCATGCCACTTGAAAATTAAGCCAGCTTTGTTACGAAAAACACATTTCTTTTGAGGAAATAGGGCAGCCTTTTGGAGCCAATGAAGATACAAAGTTCTGCAACATTCTCCACAGCACACCCTTGAGGTGCAACAGAAAAGAAGGATAGTTAAGACATTGCATCTTAATTGTCTGGTAACAGAAGTAAACTCTCCTAGTCTTAAGACTCCAAATATTAAGAAATACAAATGTAGACTGTAAGAGATCACGAGACAGTCAGCCCGTGTCCTTTCTGTTCTCTCTCCTGCGCTCTCCTTGGAGAAAGCTATACAAGTTGGGCTGTCCTCAGAACCTTAGAGACATGTGAAGTACTTAGGATCTTCAAAAGCTTTTTTTTTTTTTTTTTGATATTGATACTAAAAGAAATAACAGATTGCACTTTCAGAGCCAGGCAAAAGGGATGGAAACTATTGTATTCTGCTTGGGAAAAGTGGTTCCTAAAAACTAATCAGTTTTCACATCAGCTTTCCCTTTACTGAGTCAGGCTGGGAGCAGAATAAGAAATAAATGGTTCCAAACTTGAATGCCAAACAAGAAGCACTCCTGACTAGGGGGAACTGATTTGAGTTAATGAATGTAGAATACCTTTCCATTAAAGGCAGAACCCTGTGGTTTGGATGAGGAACAGAGGATTCAGTGTGATTCAGCCATGGCTTAAATAAATATATACTCTAACTCTCTCTACTGAAGGGCCCTAGAAACGATGATACCTCAGTAGCAATAAACACACTGTGTGCCCAGATACTGGTTTCTAAATGCCATTATACTGGACTCCTTGAGAAAAGGAAGAGTTTCAGGGCTAGGATGGTGGGGGGATGGAATACAAGATGAGCCTGTGCTATGCCAGAAAGCAGAAAAGCAAAGACTTACAGGCATGTGTAAAAAAGATCATGCAAAGACATATGAGTCTTAAATGCATATTGCTCAGTGAAAGTAGTTGGTCTGAAAAGGTTACATTCCATTTACATGACATTCTGGGAAAGGCAAAACTATAGAATGCTAAACAGAACAATTTGGGGTGGGAGAGGGAATTGAATAGGGAAACTATTCTGGAAAGTAAAGAATTCTGTGATAACACAAAAAAACCACTTTGAGGGGTATCTGTTTCCCAACTTCAGATTTTACTGTATAGGATTTTCTAAAAGGAAAGAACACACCCCATACTTATACATGTATGTGTTATAGAATATATATGAAGAACTGAAAACTGCAAGTGTTGGTATATGGCGTTTGTAAATGCACGCAGATAATCACCTTGATGGAAAGAGTATAATAAAGTTCCACTACATATTGCAATTTGTTTAATAGAATATTTGATTCAGACATCACCTTAGGTTTCATACTGCATTGTAAATAGACTGATTGAAGTTTAATAACAAGTGCAACTTAATTAAACACATAAAATTTCTGTCTCCATCATGTCCTACCCCATTGCAGCAAAAGACTTAAAGTCTCATAACACCTAAGGGACCTACGTGTCACGGACCCTGGGGCACGAAAGGCCAGAATATCATTGATGAGGCTGTCACTCTGCTAGCACCTATTCAGAAGCCTGGAACCCACCTGTAGTGTCTCTGAGAAGGGGGACATTTTGATTTAATGTGACAAACTCAGATGGGCCCCATCAAATCTTAGGAGCCCATCTTTCATGGTCCCAGTTGTAAGAATGTCTACAAAATATGAAGAGATGAAATATCACCTGAAGTCTACAGAAACTAAAGTCTGAGGCCTCACGCTTTCCCTAGGCTAAATCTCATGGTCCTCTGAAGAAGAGCTTCCCCACCCACGAGCATGCCTCATCTGGGGCACACGCACACATACCCATACTCACACTCACACTCACACACGCTCACATACGTTTCCCCCTTTCTTCCCTTAATACTCAATTCCGAGGCAAACTCTGCATTGCACCATTTATTTTCATTTTCTTTTGCCTACATAAGTGGCATGGGGCCAAGCTTACTGATAACTGCAAACTTATGCAGAGTCAGTATTTGTAAAACCTCTCAAAGTGTCTCTTATCACTATCAAAATAGACTAGGTCAGCAGCCTGAAAAGGAAGTAAAACACCGACAAAGAAAGATGATCTCCTTAAACCAGCGTAAACATCCTTCTTTATTTGCCATGGCCTCTTATTATCATCACTTTTCTTTGCTGAAATAGCATGATTTTTTGTGTGTGTGTGTGTGAGTTGTTATCACCAATTACCCCAGAGAAAGGATAGCATTTATTTATCATTCTTTATTTCTACTTAAAAAACTTGAGGATCTTAAGAGTCCTTCTGCTTTTTTTATCACAACCTCAGTTTCAATCTCTTTCCAAGATGCTGATTGGCACCTTTGTATCATGTCTTCCCTTGGACAATTTTACCAGCAAACAGTCTAAAACACTAACAGAACCTATTATTTTTGTTTTCCTGGTGAGTCACACAGCTAATTAAAAGCATGTCAAGGCCAGTGCAAGCGTGGATGACTGGATGGTTGATGAAACAGGAAGTTGTTTCAATTAAGTGAAGGGTCACATGGCCTTATGTTAAGATTCCTTTGGCCACTGTCCCTTATAGTTCAAACACATATTTAAATGTGATAATTCCCCTTAAACAATTCAAGCAATTTGGGTTTGGATACAAAGCAACCAGAAGAATGGAACTGATAATTGGAAACCTTGTATAACGCAGGGAGCTCAGCTCGGTGCTCTGCGGTGACTTAGATGGATGGGATGGGGCTGGGGAGGGGGGAGGGGAGAGGGGGAGGGAGGTCCAAGACAGAGGGGATATATGTGTACATATAGCTGATTCACTTCATTGTACGGCAGAAACTAACACAACATTGTAAAGCAACTATACCCCAATTTAAAAAAAGAAATGAGGGAAAGTTCACTCTCTCTCAGTGCTCTACAGAATCAGGGAGTGTCAGAGCAGGGAGGGACTTTGCGGGGGTTATCAAGGAGAAGCCTTTTATTTTATAGATGAGGAAGCTGGGAGCCAGGGAAGTCTGGGGACTCATGTAAGGCCAGCAGTTAGTTGCTGGACAAAACAGATTTGGCCCAGTGTTTTTCCATTAAATGATGGATTTGTATTATTTTTGGCTATTTTGACAATAAAGAGATATATCTGTTAATTAAATTGCAACCTTATTATAGTCGTAGTGCTGGGTATCATATACATCTCCTAGAAAGATATGGGCAAAGGGCATATGGCTCTAGGCCTTAAACACTGATTTCTGGGAACATGTAGGTGCACTTAAATTCAGAGAGGGATTCAGAAGAAGAAAACCAAGTTCAACATTTTCTGATCTCATTGAAGAATAGACTGCACTAGAAACCATCTTGTCCAACAGAGGGGGCAGTCAAGTATTTCTGGGAACCAAATGTTTTCTGCCTTTTCTCTTGGTTTTAGCAATCTTCAGATACCACTGAAAAGGGGGTCGATGAGAAGAATTCAAGGCAAGGAGATCATTATGGTTAAGCGGACAACCATTCTGGAGATCCTAATATCTAAGTCACTGGAGAGGGCAGGAATCGTGGTCAGGAGCCCTCGTTCTGCATCCTCCGCTTCCCAGTTTCAACCCACACCCACTGTGCCTATTAATCTTACCCACCTTCTCCCACATTATACTAACACCATCAGGCTCCTCCCGTTCACCAAGTAAGGAACCATTTAAACATCATTTTGGGGAACTCCCTGGCGGTCCAGTGGTTAGGACTCAACACTTTCACTGCCGGGGGCCCAGGTTCATCCCTGGTCGGAGAAATAGCATCCCGCAGGCCACGTGGTGTGGCAAAAAAAATAATTTTAGTGTTCTCCCATACTTTGTCCAAGTTTGGGCATACAGAAAGCCCTTAATTTGTGTTTTAAGTTTGGTATCAACTATTTAGTTGATCTGGAGAAACTGAACCAAATTCGGGTCTGCAATTTGGAGCCATGAGGTTGACCACACAGCAGAACAGAAACCCACACCTGGAATCTCCCAGGTCTTCTAAATGTGAAGCCACACTCTTTGTGTGTAACTATTTCTGTGGCTCAGACCCAGTTCTCACTGCCTCTTATTGAATCTCTCGTGTATGTTTTCTCTTTCTCTCAGGTTAGTGGTGCTTCCCACAGATAAGGCACTAAAATATCTCAAGTCAGTATATCACTTTTTCTTTACAGGTCACATTCAGCAAACAAGACACACTGGTCAACATAAACTCTACTTGCGTTAGATTTGGTTTCTGATTTATCAGCATCAGCATCAGGATAATTATGGATTTGCTTTCAACAGCAGAATTTGTATATCCAGTGGGTCTGTAAATTCATTTCAATGAACATTCACTAAGCACCTTCACTGAACGCACTGTTCTGACAGGCACTGTAGAAAATATGGTCTCTTCAGGTGATAGAATCTAATTTATTTAACCTGTCGTGTTATTAGATGTAGTTCCTGTAATTTGCTCATTTTATCTTGTGTTTCTCAGTTTTTTAAAACATCAGAGCAGCAAGTGGTACAGTAGCTGCTTAGTTAATTTTTTATGCATGTTATTCTTCTGCTTAAGAGTTTGTAAATTTACCAGTTCATATGCTAATCTGCTATGGATCTGTGTTATTTAATAAAAAATAAATCTGAAAATAGTAATATTAATATTTATCAATGTTTAATTGGCTAAAGTCAACCTTATTATGATCTTATATATTTTTTACATTAAATATCACTGTAAACAATGAAACCATAAAAAGTTCCTGAGCATTTTGAGTCAGATTTTTCAAATCTGAAAGGAATGAATAAGCCTGGGGAATCAGCACTAATCTTTTAAAAATCAGGGTGCTTGAAGAAGAGCCAAAATTATAATGAGCTTGAAGCAAATTATCAAATTAATCCTGGTTGATGCAATGACTGTCTTAACTCATGAAGCCACCTGTCTCCATTTGAAGATGTCAACATCAAAAGTGAAACAGCATTTACTGAGTGCCCGCAGTGCTTCAGGCAGTGAAGAGGAAAGCAAAATGAAAGGGCCTCACTTCAGTGAGCTTATCATTACAGGGGAAGTAACAGGGAGGGTATTTTAGGAGAGAAATAAATAGAAATAACAAGATAATATTGAACAAGAAGAAATTTTAGCATGAGCTCAGGAAAATAATTCCTATATCAAACTTCTCAGTATAATTGCTGGAGCCATTATGCTGCATAATATTGTTGGAGCCATTAGTATTAATCATAGTAATCATCATTTATTATAAGTGCAGCATAGAGAACAATTCTGCAGTAGTAGGGAGATGGAACAGATAGACTTGAAGAGCTACGTCCCTTCAATTCCACGATGCTGTGCCTACTATGAATTCTAAGAACAGAAGGTCTTAAGCACTTCATTATCAAAGAAAAGTGCCGCCTGATCACATCCAAGCAAGTGTCTTCTTTGAAATTCTACTCCTTTAATGAAAGAAGATAATTCTTAATATAACTGACTCAGTTGAAAAAAACACTAGATCCAAGAATGTTCTGTTTATTGTTTGTTATTGGGAGCATGTGTATCCATCTCCCTATTTTTTTCCTCTTTAAGAAGTAATCTGCAAAATAAGTTTATCTTGTTATTGTGTATAATTATTTGTTTATCTTGGAACTGTGTGCAAAATAAATCAGGTAAAGGATAAAGAATGGAACTATAGTAGAAAAATTAAAGAAATTTAGATTTAGTAAATTGATTTAGATTACTTTTAATTGAATTTTTTACTGAGATAATTGTAGATTCACATACAGTTATAACAAATAATACAGAAAGTACCTTCTACTCAGTTTCCCTCAACACTTTGCAAAACTCTAATATCACAACCAGGATACTGACATTGATACATTCCACTGACCTTATTCATATTTCCCCAGCTTAACATGTACACATTTGTATGTACTCAGTCCTATACAATTTTATCACATATGTAGGTTCATGCATCTATCACCACAGCCAACATATAGAACAGTCCATCACCACAAGGATCCTTCCTGTTGCTCTTTTATAACAACATCCAGCTCTCCTCTCCCCCCATTCTTAACTCCTGGCAACCACTAATCTGTGTTCCATTTCTAAAATTTTGTCATTTCAAACATATTGCATAAAAGAATCATACAGGGGCTTCCGGGAAGATGGCGGAAGAGTAAGACGCGGAGACCACCTTCGTCCCCACAGATACACCAGAAATACATCTACACATGGAGCAACTCCTACAGAACACCTACTGAACGCTGGCAGAAGACCTCAGACCTCCCAAAAGGCAAGAAACGCCCCCCACATATCTGGGTAGGGCAAAAGGATAAAGAATAAACAGAGACAAAAGGATAGAGACGGGACCGGCACCAGTGGGAGGAAGCTGTGAAGGAGGAAAAGTTTCCACACACTAGGAAGCCCCTTCGCGGGCGGAGACCGCGGGTGGCGGAGGGGGAAAGCTTCGGAGCCGCAGAGGAGAGCACAGCCACAGGGGTGCGGAGGGCAAAGCGGAGAGATTCCCGCACAGAGGATCAGGGCCGACCGGCACTCACCAGCCCGAGAGGCTTGTCTGCTCACCCGCCGGGGCAGGCGGGGCTGGGAGCTGAGGCTTGGGCTTCGGTCGGAGCGCAGGGAGAGGACTGGGGTTGGCGGCGTGAACAAGCCTGCAGGGGGTTAGTGCGCCACAGCTAGCCGGGAGGGAGTCCGGGGAAAAGTCTGGAGCTGCCGAAGAGGCAAGAGACTTTTTCTTACCTCTTTGTTTCCTGGTGCGCGAGGAGAGGGGATTAAGAGCGCTGCTTAAAGGAACTCCGGAGACGGGCGCGAGCCGCGGCTAAAAGCGCGGACCCCAGAGACGGGCATGAGACGCTAAGGCTGCTGCTGCCGCCACCAAGACGCCTGTGTGTGAGCACAGGTCACTATCCACACCCCCCTTTCGGGGAGCCTGTGCAGCCCGCCGCTGCCAGGGTCCCGGGATCCAGGGTCAACTCCTCCGGGAGAACGCTCGGCGCGCCTCAGGCTGGTGCAACGTCACGCCAGCCTCTGCCGACGCAGGCCCGCCCCGCACTACGTGCCCCTCCCTCCCCCGCGGCCTGAGTGAGCCAGAGCCCACGAATCAGCGGCTCCTTTAACCCCGTCCTGTCTGAGGGAAGAACAGACGCTCTCCGGCGACCGACACGCAGAGGCGGGGCCAAATCCAAAACTGAGCCCCTGGGAGCTGTGAGAACAAAGAAGAGAAAGGGAAATCTCTCCCAGCAGCCTCAGGAGCAGTGGATTAAAGCTCCACAATCAACTTGATGTACCTGCATCTGTGGAATACATGAATAGACAACCAATCATCCCAAACTGAGGTGGACTTTGAGAGCAAGATTTATTATTTTTTCCCCTTTTCCTCTTTTTGTGAGTGTGTATGTGTATGCTTCTGTGTGAGATATAGTCTGTATAGCTTTGCTTCCACCATTTGTCCTAGGGATCTATCCGTCCATTTTTTTAAAAAATTGTTTTTCTTAATAATTATTTTTTATTTTAATGACTTTATTTTACTTTATCTTCTTTCTTTCTTTCTCTTTCTTTCTTTCTTTCTTTCTTTCTTTCTTTCTTTCTTTCTTTCCTTCCTTCCTTCCTTCCTTCCCTCCTTTAGACAACGAATCATCCCAAACTGAGGAGGTGGACTTTGAGAGCAAGATTTATGATTTTTTCCCCTTTTCCTCTTTTTGTGAGTATGTGTGTGCTTCTGTGTGAGATTTTGTCTGTATAGCTTTGCTTCCACCATTTGTCCTAGGGTTCTATCCGTCCATTTTATTATTTTTTAAATTTTTTTTAATAATTATTTTTTTATTTTAATAACTTTATTATATTTTATCTTACTTTATTTTATTTTACTTTATCTCCTTTCTTTTTTTTCCTTCCTTCCTCCCTCCCTCCCTCCTCTCTTTCTTTCTTTCTTTCTCTCTTTCTACTTCTACTAATTCTTTCTTTCTACTTTTTCTCCCTTTTATTCTGAGCCGTGTGGATGAAAGGCTCTTGGTGCTGCAGCCAGGAGTCAGTGCTGTGCCTCTGAGGAGGGAGAGCCAACTTCAGCACACTGGTCCACAAGAGACCTCTTAGCTCCACATAATATCAAACGGCGAAAATCTCCCAGAGCTCTCCATCTCAACACAATTACCCAGCTTCACTCAACGACCAGCAAGCTACAGTGCTGGACATCCTATGCCAAACAACTAGTAAGACAGGAACACAACCCCACCCATTAGCAGAGAGGCTGCCTAAAATCATAGTAAGTCCACAGACACCCCAAAACACACCACCAGACATGGACCTGCCCACCAGAAAGACAAGATCCAGCCTCATCCACCAGAACACAGGAAACCTACACAACCCTCTGAACCAACCTTAGCCACTGGGGACAGACGCCAAAAACAACAGGAACTTCGAACCTGCAGCCTGCAAAAAGGAGACCCCAAACACAGTGAGATAAGCAAAATGGGAAGAAAAACACAACGCAGATGAAGGAGCAAGATAAAAACCCACCAGACCTAACAATTGAAGAGGAAATAGGCAGTCTACCTGAAAAAGAATTCAGAATAATGATAGTAAAGATGACCCAAAATCTTGGAAATAGAATAGACAAAATTCAAGAAACATTTAACAAGGACCTAGAAGAACTAAAGATGAAACAAACAACGATGAACAACACAATAAATGAAATGAAAAATACTCTAGATGGGATCAATAGCAGATTAACTGAGGCAGAAGAATGGATAAGTGACCTGGAAGATAAAATAGTGGAAATAACTACTGCAGAGCAGAATAAATAAAAAAGAATGAAAAGAACTCACAACAGTCTCAGAGACCTCTGGGACAACATCAAACACACCAACATTCAAATTATAGGGGTTCCAGAAGAAGAAGAGAAAAAGAAAGGGACTGAGAAAATATCTGAAGAGATTATAGTTGAAAACTTCCCTAATATGGGAAAGGAAATAGTTAATCAAGTCCAGGAAGCACAGAGAGTCCCATACAGGATAAATCCAAGGAGAAATACGCCAAGACACATATTAATCAAACTGTCAAAAAGTAAATACAAGAAAACATATTAAAAGCAGCAAGGGAAAAACAACAAATAACACACAAGGGAATCCCCATAAGGTTAACAGCTGATCTTTCAGCAGAAACTCTGCAAGCCAGAAGGGACGGGCAGGACATATTTAAAGTGATGAAGGAGAAAAACCTGCAACCAGGATTACTCTACCCAGCAAGGATCTCATTCAGATTCGATGGAGAAATTAAAACCTTTACAGACAAGCAAAAGCTGAGAGTTCAGCACCACCAAACCAGCTTTACAACAAATGCTAAAGGAACTTCTCTAGGCAAGAAACACAAGAGAAGGAAAAGACCTACAATAACGAACCCAAAACAATTAAGAAAATGGGAATAGGAACATACATAGCGATAATTACCTTAAATGTAAATGGACTAAATGCTCCCATCAAAAGACACAGATTGACTGAATGGATACAAAAACAAGACCCATATATTTGTTGTCTACAAGAGACCCACTTCAGACCTAGAGACACATACAGACTGAAAGTGAGGGGATGGAAAAAGATATTTCATGCAAATGGAAACCAAAAGAAAGCTGGAGTAGCAATTCTCATATCAGACAAAATAGACTTTAAAATCAAGACTATTAGAAGAGACAAAGAAGGACACTACATAATGATCAAGGGATCGATCTAAGAAGAAGATATAACAATTGTAAATATTTATGCACCCAACATAGGAGCACCTCAATACATAAGGCAAATACTAACAGCCATAAAAGGGGAAATCAACAGTAATACATTCATAGTAGGGGATTTTAACACCCCACTTTCACCAATGGACAGATCATCCAAAATGAAAATAAATAAGGAGACACAAGCTTTAAATGATACTTTAAACAAGATGGGCTTAATTGATATTTATAGGAAATTCCATCCAAAAACAACAGAATACCCATTTTTCTCAAGTGCTCATGGAACATTCTCCAGGATAGATCATACCTTGGGTCACAAATCAAGCCTTGGTAAATTTAAGAAAATTGAAATTGTATCAAGTATCTTTTCCGACCACAACGCTATGAGACTAGATATCAATTACAGGAAGAGATCTGTAAAAAATACAAACACATGGAGGCTGAACAATACACTACTTAATAACGAAGTGATCACTGGAAGAAAGGCCCTTTTTCAATTTTACTCTAGAGGCCTAGACTATTCTTAAAGCCTAAAAGATTTTAACATCTTTTTGGCTTTAAGCATATGCAATTTCTTTCGAGAATTAAATGTGCCAAAGAAATTTAAATTTCTTAAATGTAGGCTAAGGGGAGACTACTTATTATTTTCACCACTAGGTGAAAATTGTGCCAGTTTTATTTTCTTGGTGACTGGAAAATGTCTCTCTAATAAAATCCATGTTTTTCTCAAAGTTTTTTTTTTTTTCCTGCAACAGGTTGATTCTGTCCCACTGGGCTAGAGAGTATTGTTAATTATAACAATAAGATACACAAAGAAAAAAAAATCTCAAAAATTTTCAGATCAGGAAATGCTTAAATGTTTCCAACAAATGTTTATCAGGAAATGTTATTCCAGAATCAAAACATTTCCTGTCTGATGATTATGCCATGGAGAAAAATCATGTGATGCCAGTTATGCGGTCTTATAAAAAAGAATTTTTATGATGGGACATATTTGTTTGGAAAAAAAATCCATTATAAGTAACATGAGATAGATGAGAATTGCCCAGAATCATACTTTTTAAAAAAGTTGATTATTCACATTAAAATCTAAACCTTAAACCTTACAGAAAAATATAAGGAATAAAGTAGAAATTCACCAACATCTCACTACTCAGAGACGACCACTCTTAATATTTAAATGAACATAATTCCAGGCAGGTCTTGGTGCATATATACACAATTGTGTTCAATTTTATGTAAATAGTTTTAATGTTACGTATCATATCAGCAACATATCATAGATATCTTTCCCTGTCAATAAGTCTAGAACTGCAGTGTAAGTTCATAATTGTGCATATGTATCATGTGTATCCATTGGGACATTCCAAGCTTCAGCAGCAGCTCTCCAAATATCAAGTCCTCATGAGACAATATGAAAAAAGCCTGAAGAGAAGAAAGGAGCAGCTGAGTGGGTGGAGAGGTCTTTCTTCAGCGTGACCTTCCTCATAAGTGTCTTCATCGGGGACTAGTCACCTGCCGACCCCAGACACTGCCAATGAGAATGGATTGATATGACGCACTCACACAAGCCAGGATTTCTTCTCTGTGACTGACCGCATCACTACCTAAACAAAAACAGGGTTCTGTGAGCAAGAAAAAAGGGAAGGAACACATGAAGCAAATTTAAACCCATGAATTCACAATGATACCAACAGACAAACTCATTTGGTCACCATTGGAGACTGTTAGTGAAACAACTCATTATTTTGTAAACTAGCAAGTTAAGAGAAAGAATTAAATGCTTATCTTGCTCTCACTGGGAAACCAAATCATCAAGGAAAGTAATTTCCGTTTATAGAAGTATTCCAGCTAATAAATGGAGGAGAAATGATGGAGTTAGGAGATCACCATTTATAACACTAGATGTTAATCTAATTCAGTTGACTGTGCCCAGTATAGTATGGATATAGGCATTGAGCATCAACAATTACTAACTTCACAGAAAGAAACAATCCAACATCACATGCCTCCTGATGGAAGGACACGCCACCATCTAAGAAGTCATCTTGCCAAGAAAAAAAGAAGAACCCAAATCTAACCAAGACTCTAGATTACCAATTTATGAAAAGCATGAAGAGTGCATTCAGCAAAAACCAGATTTTGGAAAATCCAGAGGACAAATAACCTAGTTTCTTTAACAAATAAATTTCAAGGAAACAAAAGGAACTGAAGAGGGAACCTATGGATTAAAAGAGACTTAAAAGACATATCAACCAATTGCAATGAGTAGACTTTATTTGAATCCTGAGTCACTGAAACTGTTAAAAAATATATATGGTACTTGTGAAGGTAATTAAAAATTTGAACTCTGAAAAGATGTCCCATGATCAAGGAATTCATGTTAGTTTTTGAAAGTATGATAGTATTTTGGTTATGCTTTTTATGAAAGAGTTCTTATCTTTTAGAAACATCCATTGAAATATTTACAGATGAAATGATAAGATGCTTCAAAATAATGTGGTGGTGGAGAGAAGTATTGATAAAACAATTTTGGCTGTGAATTGCTAATTGCTGAAGCTGAATGATGAGTACTTGGGGGCTTATTAATCTTTCTGCCTATTTTTGTATATGTTTGAAATTTTTCCTAATAAAAAGTAAAAGAAAGAAAGAAGAAAAGAAAGGAAGGAAGGAAGGGAGAGAGGGCAGCTTTTAGGTAGGCAACCAACAGTATTTGCCATACTTGAATTAATCTAATTAGTTTGTCATAGAACATATAGGCTGTTTTCCATTTTTTCCTAATTATAAAAATGCTGTGACATACATCCTTCTGCATACATCTTTTCATATTAATAGATTCCTAAAGGTGGGATTATTGAGTCAAAGGACAAATTTAACACATAAAGTCAAACTGCCTTCAAAAGGGCTCTACCAAACCACACTTTCAAATGGATTTTTAAATTATTTAAATAATATCATTGAGATTCTTATTAGGATAGCATTAGACTTACAAATTTATCTTAGGAAAATTGACATCCTTACATTATTGAATCTTCCCGTCTAAAAACAAATAGCCAAAGCAATCTTGAGAAAGAAAAACGGAGCTGGAGGAATCAGGCTCTCACACTTCAGACTATACTACAAAGCTACAGTAATCAAGGCAGTATGGTACTGGCACAAAAACAGAAATATAGATCAATGGAACAGGATAGAAAGCCCAGAGATAAACCCATGCACATATGGTCACCTTATCTTTGATAAAGGAGGAAGGAATATACAATGGAGAAAAGACAGCCTCTTCAATAAGTGGTGCTGGGAAAACTGAACAGCCACATGTAAAAGAATGAAATTAGAACACTTCCTAACACTATACACAAAAATAAACTCAAAATGGATTAAAGACCTAAATGTAAGGCCAGTCACTATAAAACTCTTAGAGGAAAACATAGGCAGAACACTCTATGACATACATCACAGCAAGATCCTTTTTGACCCACTTCTTAGAGAAATGGAAATAAAACCAAAAATAAACAAATGGGACCTAATGAAACTTCAGAGCTTTTGCACAGCAAAGAAACCATAAACAAGATGAAAAGACAACCCTCAGAATGGGAGAAAATATTTGCAAATGAAGCAACTGACAAAGGATTAATCTGTAAAATATACAAATAGCTCATGCAGCTTAATATCAAAAAAACAAACAACCCAATCCCAAAATGGGCAGAAGACCTAAACAGACATTTCTCTAAAGAAGATATACAGATTGCCAACAAACACATGAAAGGATGCTCAACATCACTAATCATTAGAAAAATGCAAATCAAAACTACAATGAGGTATCACCTCACACCAGTTAGAATGGGCATCATCAGAAAATCTATAAACAACAAATGCTGGAGAGGGTGTGGAGAAAAGGGAACCCTCCTGCACTGTTGGTGGGAATGTAAATTGATACAGCCACTATGGAGAACAGTATGGAAGTTCGTCAAAAAACTAAAAATAGAAGTACCATATGACCCAGCAATCCCACTACTGGGCATATACCCTGAGAAAACCATAATTCAAAAAGAGTCATGTACCACAATGTTCACTGCAGCACTATTTACAATAGCCAGACATGGAAGCAACCTAAGTGTCCATTGACAGATGAATGGATAGAGAAGATGTGGCACATATATACAATGGAATATTACTCAGCCATAAAAAGAAACGAAATTGAGTTATGTGTAGAGAGGTGGATGGACCTAGAGTCTGTCATACAGAGTGAAGTAAGTCAGAAAGAGAAAAACAAATACCGAATGCTAACACATATACATGGAATCTAAAAAAAAAAAAAAAAGGTTCTTATGAACCTAGGGGCGGGCGACAGGAATAAAGACACAGATATAGAGAATGGACTTGAGGACACAGGGAGGGGGAAGGGTAAGCTGGGACTAAGTGAGAGAGTAGCATTGACATATATACACTACCAAATGTAAAATAGATAGCTAGTGGGAAGCAGCTGCATAGCACAGGAGATCAGCTCGGTGCTTTATGTCCACCTAGAGGGGTGGGATAGGGAGGGTGGGAGGGAGGTGCAAGAGGGAGGGGATATGGGGATATATGTATACATATAGCTGATTCACTTTGTTATACAGCAGAAACTAACACACCATTGTAAAGTAACTGTACTCCAAAAAAGATGTTAAAAAATAATTTAAAAATAAAAAAACAGTATTCCTCTCAATTTTGCCTTCCTCTGTCTCAGTAGTTTTATAGTTTTCTAACTGATTTTTGTATATTGAGTTTGTAACTGGCCACATCACTAAACTCTATAATTTCTAAAAGTTTTTCAGTTTATATTCCTGGGTTTTCAAGGTATATTTTGGTCATGCCAAAAGTAAGAGCAATTAAGGTGGTGGTTGACAAAGAGATCCAGAAAAACTCAAACTCAGCTCTTGACCTGCTTTTCTTTAAGGTCCCCAAGAAAAGTACATGCACGTGCACACAAAAACAAAGCAAGGCAAGTGATCACTGTTATTATCTGATAACTTGCCCTGGGCACTAGTGTTGAACTCAGGGAGATCAGGCTACACCATTACCCTGTATATGCCTACATGACAGAACCAAAGCAGGCCCTGAAACCTGTCCTGGATCTTGGCTCTTGCCCCTGCAATGCGGGCTAAGGACAAGCCAGAGCACTTGGCCAGGAGAAGCATGTACTAGAGTAAAAAAGCATTTGCTACAATACTTGGGGCAATTGGATTCTCACTGAGCTTGCCTTTCAGGCACAAGGAATGTAAAGTCACAAATGGAGTTAGTACGTTGGCTGTCTCACAAGAGGAAGCTCTGACTTTTTTTTTCTCAAGCCTTAAAAAAATGGAGCCACAAGAGCCACTCTCAGTGCCTCCCACTAGACAGGATGGCACAATAACAGCTTTCTCTGGGGGCAGGCAACTGTAAAGTGCCTTTGAACTAGATCAATCCAAAAAACTGGAATGGAACAATGAGTTAGGGAAAAGAGGCTGTGAGCACCCCTTAGCCAAAAAATCTAGTTGCATCATCTATAAATAATGGTAAATTTTCTGTATCCTTTTCAGTCTTCAATATTCCTTACTTTACTTTCTTATCTAATTGCATTAGCTGGTACTTCCAGAATAGCATTATAGCATTAATTAGAGATAAGTAGCACCACTGTTTTATTACAATATTTAATGGACATGCTGTTAGGATTTCACCATTAAACATGAAGCTAGTTTTCAGTGTGTGTATGTAGCCATTTAGCAAAATTTCTTTTATCAGAAATGAATATTGACAATTGAATTTTATCAAAGATGTTCTCAGCATCAATCAAAACATTGCTATTGCTTTGACCTATTTTTTAAAATGTACTACACCTTCATTGTGCTTCGCAGATATTGTGTTTTTTTACAAACTTAAGGTTTGTGGCAACACTCTGTTGAGCAAGTCTATTGGCACCATTTTTTCCAACAGCGTTTTCTCACTTTGTGTCTCTGTGTCACATTTTGGTAATTCTCACAGTATTTCAAACCCTCCATCAACAAAAAGATTACGACTCACTGAAGGCTCAGATGATGTTTGTCATTTTTTTTATCATTTTTTATTTCAGGTATGTACATTTTTTAGACATAATGCTATTGCACGCTTAATAGACTACAGTACAGTGCAAACACAACCCTTATATGCACTGGGAAACCAAAAAACTCATGCAACCCACTTAGGCATACCTTGGAGGTTGGGTTCCAGATCACCACAATAAAGCAAATATTGCAATAAGGTGAGTCACATGCATTCCTTGGTTTCCCAGTGCAAAAAAAAGCCATGTCTACACTATACTGCAGTCTTTTGACCTATTATTATGGAAAACCATGTGAATATTTTCTCAAAATCTTCTCAAATCCATCTTCTCCTCTGTCTTTAAGCCCACCCCACTGTCACACTGAGTTCAAGGACTCCTTGTGTCCTGCCTGGGCTGATGCAATAGAGCCTTAACATGGTCCCCCTGGCCCCAGGCTCACCATCCTCCCCACTGCACACTCCTGGCACCTTGATCTTGGACTTCCAGGCTCTAGAACTGTGAAAAACAAGTTTCCATTACTTATAAACCATCCATTCTATGGTACTTTGTTAAAGCAACCAGGACTGACTAAGACAGTAGATAAACTTGACAGATGTGGTGATGGGAATTTTAATCTCTAAAATAGTGACCTATAATGTCTCAGAGTAAAACTTTCTAGTTCAAAGAATTTAGCAATACTAAGTCAATAGATCAAAGTAATCAAAGATTTTGGAAAGGAACTTACATGTGATCTAGTCATCTTTCCCTCCTGCTTTTAATTTTGAACTCCCTGGGGAAAATTATTGGTCCCAAATAAAATGGAAATATTTAATGAAACACACTATTTTGTACACAGATTTTCTAAAAAGAAACAGTTTTTAAAAAAATTTTTAGTTGATTTACAATGTGTTAGTTTCAGGTGTACTAAGTGAATCAGTTATACATATACATATATATCCATTCTTTTTAAAAAGAAACAGTTTTAACTTCTGAGAAAATATTCACACAGTTTTTAAAAAATGATAATAATACAGAAAATGTTTTTATTGTTAGATAATTGTCAGGATTCAGCTGGAATACAGTGTAAGGAATGTATGACCTTCAACTGTCCATAATGTGGAAAAAGGGAAACATGCAAGGCAGGAAGATCTGGCCTTGAGAGTTGATAGGAGTGACTTAATTTCTTGGAATCTGAGTTGCTTTACCTGTAAACTGAGGATAACCTCTTGCCTTACAGGACTGTTGTAAGCTCTAAATGAGGTAATATAGGTAAAGCTGCTGGTATAAAATAGGTGCTTAAAAAATTGTAGCTCTCATTATTAAACCTATCAGTTTGAGCTTTTTCTGAGAACAAACATATTAACTGATAAATTTCCTCCACTTACAAAATATAACTAGGGGGAAAAATGGGGCAGGCACATGGGACCTCTCTGTACTATCTTTGCAACTTCATGCGAATCTATAATTATTTTAAAGTAAAAAGTTAGAAAGAATTTCTTCTACTTAGAGTCCTATGAGAAGTACCTGTACCTTCACATCTTGTTCAATGGCGTTGCTGTTATCGTTCATGTGGTAGATAACGAAATCCTGCTATTTGTCCTATGAGTGGCAGGATGGATTAGAAGAAGCACTGCAACTACGATTCCAAGGACTTGAGACAACTTACTTCACAATCACGGCATCTATAAAATGAAGATTTATATTTAATCTCTCTCAGCTCTATGATATTCTAAATCTGATGGTACAAAGCTACAGTTACTGCAAAGAAACATTATATAAATTACCAAGATTTGCTGAATAAATGTCTAATGTTAAAAGTGACTAAACAATAAACATTTACTTATTGCATAGTAAAAGTTAACATAATATAAAGGTAAAACGAAATATTATATATATTTCAAGATTGTAATATTTAAAATGTTATATAAATCCAAATTATTGTATTTAAGATATTACTTAAATTCAAAACGTGGTGAAATCAGATGCCTGCCTGCAGAGCTGATGGTACTCTAAGGAAGTTGGTTTCTACACATTTTTTTTTCTACACATTTTTGATCATGTACTCTGATCACAAAATATATGCAGTATTGTCAGTCTCCATATTAAATACTAGTAAAGTTTGATTTCTTAATTTAGATAAAAATAGAGATATTCTAACAATTTCTTCCCACATTCCAGCTGCTCTAGGGGTCAGATTTGTTGCAGGAAGTTTCCTATTCTATATTCCAGGACTACACCTGTTGAATCCTCTGTTCTGATCATTCTTGCTGTAATCACATCTTAACATTAAGTTCCCCATTAGCAATTGGTTTCAGTGGTAGATGTCAGAGAAAGTCTATGCTATAAACTGTCTTTTCGTTTTTCATCATTTAGGAGTAATCTCAGGACTAAAAACTTCAGGACTTTTAAGAAGTATCTATCTTATTTTAAGAATACCCTAATTTTAAAAAATAAATACTAATTTGTAAAGCACATTATTTCTGCAGGGAAAGGATTATTATACAGGTTGATTTGTAAATTATGTGTGACATTTTGTATGAAAGTGGTTTTCTATAATTTTGCTCTCTAAATGGTGACTCAAATCCCTTAAAATGCCTTAAATATAATGTAGTCTGGATACAGGGACAAAGTGGAAGGAAATATTGAATGTTTGAATTAGAAAGAATTCCTAAACTTGTTTAATGATGAATTTTAGCTTTGATGGTGATCAGAGGAAAAGTCTTTTCCTGAACAGAAAAATAAGTGATTTTTTAACGTGGACGCAGCGTTATGCTGCTTTGCCACAAGGAAAGGAGGAAGAAGAAAACTGGTTGATCAGGGTATAAGAAAAGGTGACTTAAAGCCTATCTGGATTAGTATCAACCACACTTAAGAGGTGCGTCTATCCAGGCTGTCAGGCCCAGAACTGGCACAAATCATCCAAAATGAAAGTAGACTATGGATTCATGCTCCTATTTAGGTCTTTTAATGCAGTAGGAAAACATATTTGAGGAACTAAAGGCACATAATCAATGTCAATTTGATTCCACAAACAATTCTTAAGCATTTTGTGATACAGGTATTAATAAGGCATGATCTGTGCCCTCAAGAGTTTCACAATCTAGTGAGACAGACATATCACAAATAATTGTTGTATAAGGAAGGTATGTTTAAGTGATAACCCCACCTCATCTGACTACTCTCCTTAGTCTGGCCACCCTCCGCCTTAGATAAATACTGTTGAAGGAGCTCCTTCTGATTATCCTTTTCGAATGAAAACTCTAAGCTGTCCTTTCACTTATGGCTATATCACAGTTTACATTAAAAGGTCAAAGGATAACATTGTTTCGGGGGAGAAGTTCTTCGTATGCAATGCCGTGCATGTTAGATTTCTGCCCGGCTTATATCCTATAAAATCGAATAAATGCAAGCCTCCTTCTGGGGCTCAAAGGACTATGCGCTGATAGACATAATTATCTGCCAACTATAGCAGCTGCCATAAAAGCAGCTAGACATTCTGGAATGATGCTTTTCCAATGAAATGACAAAAGCCAGACCAAACAAAAGACTGACATGGTCATTCTGGGTTGAAATCAGTTATTCCATCCAGCTGTTCTACTTTTGGCAAATCATTTGAACGTTGAACCTGCGTCATTAAAAAGCCAGTGTGAAAGCAGTCAGCTTTACTCCATAGGAACAGCTAATAACACCAGCTGTGGAGCATTTTACCAAAACCCACTGGGGCCGAAGTAAGTGTAGTAAAGTGGGAGAAATTATTGCACATTATCAGGCTGTGATGCATTTTACTAAAATCTACTAAGGCCAAGAGAAGTGCAGTGTAATACAAGAAATCACTGCAAATTAATAAAGAGAGAGTGTGGTTGTTCCAGAAGACCTTGGTCCCCAGGTAGGCAGGTCATCCCTTCAGCACCCATCACTCATTATTTCGGCCTCTGTATTAGAAAGGTACAGCAGTGAGGGGAAAGCAGGGAAACCGTGGGGAGAAGTGATCTGAGCTCCTTGATGGAGGGACCACCAGTAGAAAAGCTGGCACAGACGGGGGGAGAGGGACTGTGTAAGAGCTTGCCGCATCATCCGCGCGCCTCACCCTTCCGGGTCAGGCATCTCCAAATTCCCAAGACTCTGGGGACCAGAACCCTGGAGAAGGTGGGGGTTTCCCACGGCGGAATCCCCGGGGAAACGGCGGAGATGGACCCAGCGGGAGAGCTAGTGTCCACTCCTAGGGGTCTGATCGGAGCCGAGACAGTCGGCGAGAAAGGGGCGGGGGCGGCAGGGGGCGGCAGGGGGCAGCGGAGAGGAGGGGCGAGGCGCCGTCGCCCGGCCCCCTCCCCTCCCCTCCCTACGGGCGTGCACCCCTCCTCTTTCCCTCCCCGGTCGGTCACCCGAGCGCGTCCCGCCGAGGCCGGGCTACTTCAAGGGGAGGCGCCAACTCATCGCGGCGGCGGGCAGTAACGGCGACCTGGGAGGCGGAGCGGATGTGGCTCGGGCCTGCGTTGTGGTAAGGACATAGGGGATGGCGTAGGAAGTCGCGGGGGGGGGAAGCCAGGCTAGAAGCCGGCCGCTCTCAGACCTCCCCAGCGGCGAGCCACCTCTCCCCACACCGCCCCCGCCGCCCGAGCTCCGGGCGAGGTTTCGGTGAGGAGTAGCCCCTGGGGCGACAGCCCCGCCCGCGCCGCGAGCCCAGGCGTCTCCGCGCGTGCGCAGGTCGTCTGGCGAGGGCTGGGAGTGGGGCTCTGGAGCGACACCCTCGCCCAGGCCTAGGGCCGAGGTGTCGCCGCGCGTGCGCAAAGTCGCTGGCTGGGGCTGGGCGCGCGGCTCCCGGATTGTACTTCGACCCAGGCTGCGGGCCGAGGCGGCGCTGCGCATGCGTGAGTTGCCTGGCGGAAGTGGCGCGCCGCCGCGAAGGTTGTCTCTGGCTTCGCACCAGGGCTGTTGCCTTCTTGGAGGCCTCTCCTCCTTCGGCCAGCGCAGGGGAGGCACCTGCCTCGGAGTTCCTTTCGCACTCTCCGACCTCGTTAGGCTGCTGTTTTCATTTATGTCGCCTAGACCCTCGGCTCCCGTTCTGTGTATCTATATTCACCCAGCTTCCGGCCCCGGCTCGCTAAACTCATTATTACGCGTTCGACATTTGGTCTTGATGTCGAGGGATAGCGCAGAAAGTTTGACTAAGCTCGGCGAAGCTGTTTTCGAACTGCTGTGGAGGGATGGGGAGAAATCACCGTAAATCTTTATTTTAAGCCGGAAGATACTACCCTGCTTAGCCCCGGAAATAGGGATTTTCAGACGCTGAAAACTTTCCAAGTGCTCTGCCCTGGCCGAGAAAGAACTTCCTGCCTGAGTTAGAAGGCTAGTTCAGAGTGAACTTTTTGCTTTTGTTCTTTGGGAAATTACATAATAAGTCGGAACAGTTAGAGCCCAGGACTGTAACAAAATGCATGTCGTAGAGCTGCCTGATGCCGCGCTTGGCGACTTAATTGAAACGACGCTCTTTCCCCCAGACTGGGAATTGACAGTCCCTGTTTAATGTTTATTGAGCCTCCTGGCTTTGCACCCTTCTAGTACTACGTTCCTGCTTGGCTTTACACCTTCCTGGGCAGTGGTACTTAAGTCAGTTTCGTGACTCCTGGGGATGTTCTTGGAATGATTTTTAACGTCATTACTGTGTGCTTTGTAATCTTATATGATGTGATGATACGGACATTTGGAGGCTAGAATAGAAGAAGCCCTTAACTATCAGAGAATCTGAGTACTCAAAGGTGAAATGTAATCTCTCTTAACCAGGGCACTAGGCAATATACACGTTATTAAGTAGTAGGTAAAGGCAGGTGGAATGCTATATTCTTGCACACCCCACTCCTTCCACGCAGGCCTTAACTGCTGTTACTGGGTTTACCAAGCCGGCCTCCACCCTTAGGCCTGTGCATTTGCTATTTTCTCGATGCTCAAAGCTCACTTTCCCCCTCCACCCAAATCTGCATGGCACCCAACTTCATTCAGATCTCAGATTAATTGCCATCAGTTCAGAGATGACTGCCTCATCTAAAAGAGCCACTTCTCTCACTGTCCATCTCCTTATCCTGCTCTATTTGGCTTTTGTAGCATTTATCACTATCTGATACTCTGGATTTGTATGTGTATGTGCTGTCTCCCCCATAATGGCAGCTCAGTAGATATTTGTTAACTGTATAAATGAAATTGGTATTTGGCTCCAGAAGTACTTTATACTGAAGTCGCAGTGTGCATTCATTCATTCAAAAAACATTTACTGAGTGACCACTTTGTATCAGGTTGTCTAGCTGTTTAGAGTATGTCAGTGAACAAAATAGACAAAGATCTCTTCCCTCTGGAGCTTACATTCTAGCAAAGCATGATTAACAGTAAACATATTAATTATTTATTGGGTTAGAAAATTATAAGTGCCATAAAAAATGAAAAAAGGAGAGCAGAGAAAGGGGACTGAGTACAGGTGTGCCTTGCAATTTTCAACAGCATGGTTATGGTGGGTCTGAAGGATAAACTGAAGGTGATGTTCATGATGGAGAACTGGTTTTTAGAATTCAGTATCTTTCTGGGAGAACTTTGTTTGTTTTACCATTCTCTGCTATGTGTTTCATGGGGCCCCACAGGATGTCCATTGTGACAAATGTAACTGTCCTTTGTAGTATATAGGTGAAAAAATATTTTTTCCAAAAAGTTCACATTATTCAGGATTTTACTTTAATGCAGCAAATTAAATGAAGAGACTGGGCTCTTGAATGGAAAAGACTGGCCAAACGAATACTACAGATGGGTTGAAAAAAAACATGTATATTTTCTTCACGTTTTACTGCACTTTGCAGTTGCTTCTTAATGTCCCGCTGACTGTGGATGACTAGGTGAAGTTGTTTTCTAAGAGTGGTTGTTGATTTTCTTTATTTGGAACTGTGTTGAAGATTCACCTGGTATGATGTCATGCTTTAAGTTACTAAATTATTGCTCTTTGAGATTTCTGAAGGAACCAGACAAGCCTAGCCAAATTGCACTCCGTAATTAAAGGATGCTTAGTGAAAGAGGTTGATAGGAACAATTTTAGAAAGTGAAGTGTTTTTCCCTTTGGGTCCTTTACTTAAGTGGATTACAAACACTGTGTTTAAATATCAAAAGCTATTAATCTAAAACTATAAATGTAGAGTACCCATGGGATTTGCTTATGACTTTAGCAGTTTGTCATATTTAATTTTGGTTTTATCACGTGGTTAAAGTGAAATTAAAATGCCCCTAAGATGCTGTTACTTTTGAGGTTTACTGGAGTTGACTTACTATAAATCAAAATTGACCAGGAAAGAGATATGAGAATATCTTTGGAAGAGAATGGAATGATGGAATGGAATGATCAGCGTTGTAGGTTGGCATCAGGGACTCCTTTTCATGAAAATGGAGGGCGAAATGAGGATACTTACTTAAAAGGAGCAAATAGCTTCCCTCCCTGAAAGGGATATTCATAGTGTCCTTCAATGGAAGGCTGATATGATCCTTCTCGCTTTCATTATCCAGAAGGAACATGTGTCTAATTCACACAGTGACCTCATCTTAACGTGAAAGTCTCCAGGGAATTTAAGGTGTAGTAGTTTCTTTCAGCATGCCTGTGACACTGGGGTGTGTCTTCTATGTGTCTTCAGCCTTGCTAATCTAACCTGAGCTCATATCTATTGGGTTGGCCAAAAAGTTCGTTTGGGTGTTCCCGTAACATTCTATGGAAAAAACCCGAACGAACTTTTTGGCCAACCCAATAGTACCTCTGTCTCCCCGGGGAGCAAGACATTGACAAATACCAGAATGTGAGTAAATCATGAATTGTGACCCCATTATAATATGTTCTGTATTACGCTGAATGTATTTGACTGAACAGTTTGAATCATAAATGGAAATGAGCCAAGGCCAAGAGGGGCTACCATGTTGAATGAATATTTACATTGTGGGGCAGAGATGGTTAACAGTTAGTATTCTATTTAATAGGCATGTTAAGGGCTTTAAAAAAAATTGTATTAGATATATAAGAATCTAAAATTCAAATGGATTTACAAATGTCTCAAGTATCAGTTCATTTTGGCTAGTATAACAATCTAAAAATATTTGTATAGTTTACGTTGATTATTTTTCGTATTTGAAAGTGACACTTTTTGCTGTGCTTGGCCGAAAAGACCAACTTTAATGAGCTCAGTAATATTTTCGAACTAAATGCAACTTTGGTTTGGATTAAAGCTCTACTTCATCACTCTTGGCGAAGTTTGGAAACCTTTGTACAGTGAAATCATTAAAATAGCAACTATGTTTCTGTGTTTCATAAGTCAGTTTGCTGTTTATCATACACATATGGCAATACCATTCCCACTGAGGTTGTGCTTTAGTTTTAGTTCGGCTTTTAGTTTTTTAGTTTTGTCCATCCTGTTTATAATTGTCCCACTTTAGTTAGCAGCTGTGTAGGGTATCTTACTGTTATTTGTCATTGACTTATGGCAGCTCATTCAAGTGGAGGTAAATTATGCCTATCATCCTTTTTTGCAAGCGATAATTGGGATCATGTTTAATTATTTTATATTACATTTATACGTATTTATATTATTTCTAGCTTTCTGATGACATACCATTTAATGACTCAGCTAAGCATATAGGTGGGAACCCTCATTATCCCACTGACATGTACTTGGTCTGGAGCTCGTTAACACACTGATACTGTAAACTGTATGCTGGTGTCCTAAAAGACATTGGTTTTCCTTCATGCCTTGTTTCTTTGATTATAAAAGCATCATCAACTGTGTTGCCCAGATGGGAGAATTTGTTGAGAGCATTGAGTTATGTATTGCAAGAAAACTTTTCTATACATTATGTGTCTCAAGCATAGCTTTAGATTTGACCTCATACTGTTAAGTTGAATTTTAAAATATACATGACACTGGACTTTCTCTGCAAAAATTCTTCCTTTTTTCCTTCTGGGATCACTTTTAGAAAACAGATACCAGCATTTAGAAGCTTCTAGTTAATTGCAAGAGAACAATTTCCATGGAAAATGCCTTCTCTCAGATACAGTGTATCTAGTTTATTAGCTCTTAAGGCCTTTGCATACTACTGGGTTGGGGTAATATTGACACAGGCAGCTACCAGCTGGATATCCTTTTGCTCCCAAGTTACTTCTTTTTTTTTTTTATGTATTTGCTTTCAATTTAGTGCCCACTGCAGGCACTAAGTCAATGTTTGTTGAATGAATTAGGCAAATGAATGTCCTATAATCAGTTTAACTCATTTAGGTCAGAAGCATTATTAAGTAATACGACACATTGTCATATTAGCAGACACACTGATTAATACTGATTACCATTAATAACATGTAGAGACTGCTTATTATATGCTTTGTACAGGGAAATGAATTATTTGTTCTTTAAGAGGATTAGGGATGGGTATGTTTATCTTGTTCAGTTACTGAAAGACTGTCATCTTGTCCACTGATCTTCAACTGTGTAGTTATTAAGAGTATAGGGAAAACTCTCAAAATACAATATGTACGAAAAGGAATTATCTGTCCCAAACAGGGATAATATGGAAATAAATTACTGGACTCTACAAGTTTAGAAAAACAGTCAAAATAGGAAATGTCATGCAAAAGATTACCTTAGTTGATACATATTTGGTTTTGAAAATTAGTCTTGTGGGAAGTCCCTGATGGTCCAGTGGTTGGGACTCTGTGCTTCCACTGCAGGGGGCATGGGTTCAATCTCTGGGCAGGGAGCTAAGATCCCGCATGCTGCATGGCATGGCCAGAAAAAAAAAGAAAAAAGAAAATTACTCATGCAAAAACTTGGAACATTGGCTCTTGAGTGTCCAGTTTGGAGCCTCTGAAGGCAGAGGTCAGTGCCAGGAGCTTCTGGCTGAAGAAGGTACCTATTCTCCCATTTCTTTTTATATTGTAAGGCAAATATCAGTACAGTAAGACTCTATAATAACATAGTTCTTTTTATTACATTGAAACAAAGTGAAGAAATGCATAAGAAACTACTTTTCAAAACACAAGGCACTTTTTAATGTGAGTAATTAAGTATATATATGAGCCAAGTCATGTATCCCAAAACACATGTAAGGAAAAAAAACAATAAAGCAACATACAGTACATATCATATGGGATGATCTTATGCCATGACACTGTCACCATGAAGAAGAGCTTCCCAATACAAATGCCAGCCTCTGCCCTGGGTCTCCCTCCTGTGCAGAAAAGGGGGAAATTTGTAAGCAGATTAAGACAAGAAGTAAAAAACACAGTCTGATACACTTTTTTCTATTTCATATTTTTCTTCCATGGCATTTAAGATACTGTACTTTTTCTATGTTATTGAGTTATTATCTTCCTATGGTGTTGGTAAAATTTTATTTTACTGACGGTGAAAGAAATTGTGGTTTATGAGTTGTCATTATCAAGGCTCTGTTGAATTCCTATGTTCGCAGTAAAGGCAGTGTTAGAATGGTGGTATTCTGATTCTACAATTTTGTTTTCCTTAATATTGGGTAACCTTATCCTCCCATACTCAGATGATTAATTTAAGCTTAAAATCTTGAAAACTGTCTTGTTAATTGGAAAAGCCATATCACACCAATTTATTGATAGAATTACATGGCAAATTTTGCCTTTGACATTATCTCCATCAAAACTTTCTTATGAAACATTTCCATCAAAGTCCAGCCATGTGTATGTCAGTATCCATTACACGTTAAAATAGTATGGTTTTCTGCATGTTTTAAAACTTTATCAAATAGTGTATCATATGCATCATTCTGTGACTTAGTGATTTTTGATCAGAATTGTTTTGGAGACTTATCTGTGTTGATTCTAGATAATTTATTTTAATTGCTGTGTGGTATACACTTTCCACAGTTTATAAATTCTGTTGATGGAGACTGTTGATCAATTCTATCCACTATTTCTTGTTTTTTGCTATTGCAAACAATTTTGTATATGCACTAGAGCTCATCTAGGCCATTGTTTTCTAGACTACAAGACATGACTTATTAATGATATTGAAATCATCTTAGTGGGCTGAAACCAACATTGAAAAAATGAAATAGAAAAGGACAAAATAGGGTAGGGTAGAATAGAATAATGTAAAATAGAAAAAAATAGGAAAGAGGATATCCCTTAGCATCTCATATAGGAAGGGTAAGAATTATTTTGTGAAACTCTTGTTTCAGGTACATATATGTATCAAAAAAGATTGAAAGACACTGCTCTGACCTAAATATTGTTGAGTTGCTCTAGAAGTGATTGTGCCACTTTACATTCCTTCTAGCTATATGAGTGTGCCTTCTGATCTTCATCCTCACAAACACTATGTATTATCCCCTTTAATTTTGCCGATCTGATTGGTGAGATCTATCTGATTGTGATTACATTTCCATGATAAATTCCATGGATATGTTTGTTAATTTCTTCTTCTGTGAATTGCCTGTATCCTTTGTCCACTTCTAAATTGGATTGCCTTTTTTGTTCTAATTTTTAGGTGTTCTTTATACATTATGGATACTAATTAGATATCAGTTATATATGTTGAAAATATCTTCTCCCATTCTGTGGCATGTTTTTCCCTTTGTCTTTTATTATGCCAAAGTTTTAATCTTTAATGTAAAATTTACCAGTCTTTCCTTTGTGGTTTATGCTTGTGTGTCTCATTTAAGAAATCTTTCCCTGCCCTGAGGTCATAAAGATGTTTTCTATACTTTCTTCCAAAAATTTGAAAATTTTGCGTTTTTCCCTTTCCAAATGGTTTCCCTTGCATTTTTTTATGTTGAAATACTATAGATTAAACGTTAAGTGTTGTTTTGTAAGTTTCAGCATCCAAGTTGTTGAAGCCCTTTCCCAAAACTTATAATATCTGAAAGTTATATTTTATAATATTAATTCTTTTTATAATTGAGCACCTCTGCTGCTGACTTTCTAACAGTAAATAGAGCTGATACAATTTTTTAACTGTATTTTTCTGAGATAAATACTGGCTTGTTAAAGTTTCAAGATGGTATATTCTTGTCCTTTTCTTTTGTTCTCTAATAGAATTTATTTATGTATTTCCATTTTCAGTCACATTTACCTTACCCTAGACGACAACTTCACAAGGATCTAGAAGGAACAGGGTTAAAGATGACTGAATACTGGGCTCCAGAAATTTAGAAACAATCAGGTACAAACATTTTTGGTGGGAATGTTCCTAACCAGTCAGTACAAAGTAAAACCATCTGGAATGTACACAGGAAAACTTAAAATATCCCTGCATTACAGGGGAGGGTCCAAGAGCAAGGACTTTGGAATTAGTCCTGGCTCTGACCCTGACTGACTGGTGACTGTTAGTCAAAGTATTGAAATATGTCCATTAAACAGAGGCAATGATTACACCTGTTTCTTTTTGGCTATTGTAAAGATTAAATGAGATAATATAAGGCACTTAGTGCTTGGCACCGGGTAACTGTTTATTTTAACTGTTATTATTGTTGCTGTTATTTAGAATTCATGTTTATCACATCATGGATGTGGTATTCTGTACGCGTATTATGGATTTTTAAGACGTATATGTTGATATATTACTATAACGTTGCTATAACAATAGCCTGGTGATATCACATATAACAGGTTGAGATAACTATAATCCTCACATATATTCCGCAAACTATATTCCTCAAGTAGTGCAAATTGGGAAAGCTAGTTTTCTCTATTTTATTTGTATCACATTGGAATAATGTTAAAAAAAAGCCAACCAGGGAATTCCCTGGCAGTCCAGTGGTTAGAACGCCATGATTTCACTGCCGAGGTTGCAGGTTCAATCCCTGGTCGGGGAACTAAGATCCCCGCAAGCCAGCCGCGCAGCACAGCCAAAAAGGAAATAAATAAATAAATAAAGCCAACCATTTTCCACAATGCTACAGATTTTGACATCATTTTTTTCACAGTACTGTATAATAGTAATTAATCATGAATCATTTTTAAATCTTCAAGGACATTCTGACTGACAAAAATGAAATGATGTTAATATTATCTTTAGTGTTAATTGAATTTTACTGAATGTTATTTCTTTGCATATGGTAATTTTCATATGCCATACATGTAATTATGTCTTAACCTGATTAGTCAAATAAACGGAATGACCTGCTTTTCACCATTCTAATTTTTAAAGAGTTACTCTACTTGAAACTGATCAAAGACACTGAAAAGAGCTATTTATTTTTCTCCTTAAAAACCCAAGGTATGCAGGTGTTAAAAAATTTCTATTAGCTGATATAGAGTGCTTTCCAGGATACATTGTTAGGTGAAAAAAAAAAGCTTGCAAAAGGGTATGCAAAGTATGCTATATTTTGTACAAGAAAGAACTGGGGAATAAAAACACATACATATGTCTGCTTATTTTTGCAAAAGGAAACAGAAGAAGAAACCAGAAACCAGTGAAGCTGGTTACCTACAATGGTAGAGGGATGGGGTGGGGAAACAAAACAAAACAAACCCCAGGATTACTGTTCAGTGATCTCAGCATATTAGCAAGATTTCCCTTCTGCTAGGGACACAAAGGGGTCCTAAAGTCCAGTGAGGGGCAGTCACTTCTCTAATTAGATCCCTTTTCCTTGTCTTGTTTGTTTCCTTTTTGCCTTTGAATTCCCTTCCTCTACTCTTCTAATTTCTCTTCTCTTCCTCTTTCTTCTCTTCCCTCTCTTATCTTTTTATTTTTTATTCCAGTAAACTTGGGGCAGGTATGGAAAAGGTATTTCCAGTTAAGATGAGGCCAAAAAGAGAAGAATCCCCAATATAGGCTGTCTGCAATCTACAAAAAGCTGTATTCAGAAGATGCTTTCAACGAATATCTTGTGTTCTGCTCTGAGCCATGTGTTGTGGTAGTTATAGCAATGAATGAGTCACGGTCCTCTCTCCTAAAGAGCTTGAAAATTCATAGAGAAGACAGATGATATAGGAATAGCTGCTGCATGAAATTATTTTTCCATGATGGCAACCAGATCAAGTTTTAGAAATTTATAAGTGAGAAAAGTCTAAGTGATCCTTTTCACAACAAGCATATCTTTCCCAAACATTAGAAATAATGATTTGTATTACTTGCCGTAGTTTGAGTAGTAATTATTCTGAATATATTATTTATTATTCCTTATATGCTGAGAGACCTTTTACAGCTGAAGAAAACAGAATTTTACCAGTATCCTCAAGTGAATATAAAACATTGATAAGGAACACTGTTAAGACTTAGCCTTATTTTGGTTATTGTTTTTATCTATTGCAAGGCTCTAACTGCTTGTAGGTAGTATTAGATAAAATGTTCTGATTTTAGGCATTTGAAATATGGGTTGTATGTGAGTAGATAGGAGCCAGCCTAATGAATCAGAATATCAACATTATTAAACATGATTTCATTAAATTGCTTCTGAGGGGAGAGAGGATATTTATTCATATTTATTTTTAGTGATAACTGTGTAATGATTTAACCACAGTCCAGACATACTGCCTGTTATGTGATAGGGCTGCTTCTGCTGTTACTTGTATGTGGTAGAAGGTAGTCACTGTGGAGCTGGTTCATTAAGGCAAGCACATTCAGTGCTATAGCTACATACTGGATGGCTGTTGTTTCAGATTTTTTGTTAAGATAACAAGTCACATTTGTTCATTCATTCTTTCATCCTTTTATTCTTTTCATTCATTCCCCCCTCCCTCCCCCTTAGCAAATCATACACTCTTCAGTGGAGCTGGGAATTGATAAGTCTACTCTTCACAGTGATTTGGAACTTTCCAATCCCAGGGGAAATTTGACCAAGGTCTACAGTTTATTTTTTCTTATCTATAGGAAGTCAACTCTGAAATGAAAATTTTCTACTCATTCCCTAATAGATTTAAGAATATAGGTTTATCTTGGGATAATTTTTCCACACCTCAGCAGGAGGATTCCCATAGGAGAACAACAGTTAAAACATCTACTGGGTTTTACAGCTGTTAACTCCCATGCCCCAAACTTAATTCCCTTACTTTCCTTCACCATATTTGAGCTTAGCTTATTTTCTCTGTTAATTAGAAGTCAAGTAATTTTAACCTGCCCAGTTTCACTCGACATATGGGATCTTGATTTTACCACATACTTTTTCCCCAAGGACTGCACAGGACCATGGAAGACCATATGGAAGAAGAACTTTTCCTTCTCTATGGAAAAAGTGTCAAGGTTAGAAAAATCATGCCCTTGGAGCATATATTTTCTGTCACATAAAACATACTTCATCAAAGCTCTATTGGTCATCCAATAGGAAGATCAATGAGATAGTGTCTGTCTTTGAGGGGCTCTCAGTATAGTGACCGAGAGGCTGGCCCATCACTGTTATGGGTGTAGAGAATGCCAGAGGGACCAGCAGGGGACTCTGGGGATTGTGTGAGGAGTAGAGAAAGGGTCCCCAGAGGCGGTGACGTTTGAGCTAGATGAGGAGCCACACCACCCCTACTTTCACAGAAAATGCTGTCCTGCAAAAGGGTCTGAGTTGAACAATGTTTGCTCCACTGCCAGAGCTTTTAAAAAAAATGACAAAATACTTAATCTTAGATGACATGTTCTTAATTCATCGCAGATATTCTTTATTTCGTTTCCATCACATCTGAATATTACAGTCAGCCAGCTTAAGTCCGGTCAGTGTGCAAGTGATGTTAAAAGTTTCACATCTTTCAGCATGCGCATCGATCTCTATCTCATGTTGATTTTATGAAATTTATGAAATATCTGCTCTTCACTGCTGACAGCTTAATATTAACTGCCACCATTCACTTTCATTTTTCTGTTTTCCACTTTTTAAAAAATAAAATGCGGTCAAAATTCAGTAAACGATGTAAATCATCATCACAGCCAGTGTAGTGTACAAAAACAGCACAGCTTCTGAACTGAACCATAGTATTGCTGCGTGCTGACTCGAAGTGCTCATTTGTGAGCTCCTGTAGGAAAGTAGCTTACAAAAGCAATGTATAGAACCTGAAAGTCTTATAGAATGTTCATAGAAAATTTCATTATTTTTCTTCTGGGCACAGATTTTGTAAAATAAAAAACTCATGGAATTAGCAAAGAAATTACTTTATTACATGGTGTTATGCTGCCAGGAAATTCTCAAAACGTGAGGTGTTGGCTGTTCTTTAAGAATTTTTTTTTTTTTTGCTAGGCATGCCCAACATGTAATTTTAATTCTGTTTTTATATGCGGTATTTTAAATTGAACTGTGACAACTTAATAGTTGTCCATAGTTAAATGAAGTATCATAATCCACCTGGTTCTTCATATGGATGGAGAAGCAGAGTTAATACAGGGAGCACACACTCAAAGCAACGATAAAATGCATTTTGGTCTCTAACTTTATGGAGATGTATTTCCTTAATTATGTTTTCCTTGAGCTAATATTAAAAAATTTTACTGCTTTGCATTTCCCAAACAGATGCCAGTGAAAGATGAGAGAGGTGGCTTGGATGTGAGTAAAGCAGTGAAGGTAAGCTGGCCTGGGGTTAATTCTCACCTACGCTGGTGACAGGTGCAGGATGGAGACTCCAAGCTAGGATGCAGATTCCTGGGACACGACCTTGATGACGTATATTGCCGAGCTCTTGCTCCCTGGTAGTGCTTTTTTTCCCCCACAGTTTTTTTATTGCCCACTCTTGGCTTCTGCTCAGCCAGTCCCTTACTTAATAGCTGGGCGCAGAGGTAGTTGTGTGCCTTCTGCGGAGATGCCTGCTATCGTGCAGGCTGGCTGTAGTGTGACTGAGGCTCCTAAAGTGTGTGCGTCCTTATATTACGTACACTCTTACTATATACAATGTATATATGTATACAGAGTATACATATATGCTATATATGTACATATGTATACAGTATGTACAATGTGTATAACTATATATGCTCAAGATTATGCCAGACAGAAGAATGTATTTTTCTTCTGTGAGAGAAGATACTCAATTCCTGGAGACTGATATTAAATATTTACTTCAAAAAAGTATAAACATGAGCATTTTATAAATGAAGTCATTGGTTCCCTATGAAGAAGTTTCCCCACAGACTTAGAAACATGAATTTTTGATGACTAACCTCCAGTAGCCAGCCTTCTGGCAGAGATTTAAAAAGCAATGTATTCACACCTGTTGTATTTAGGTTATATTGGAATTATTTGTTTTCTATTAAATTGTGAGCTCCATGAAGGAAGACAACCCACAGTGGGCATTACTGCCCTGTTCATTAAGGACTTCATGAGCACAACAGCCAAAGCCCTACAAATGCAAGCAAACACTAGGTCTGCCAGGAGTTATCACTTTTTTTTTTTTTTTTTTGCGGTACGCGGGCCTCTCACTGTTGTGGCCTCTCCTGTTGCGGAGCACAGGCTCCGCGGCCATGGCTCACGGGCCCAGCCGCTCCACGGCATGTGGGATCCTCCTGGACCAGGGCACGAACCCAGGTCCCCTGCATCGGCAGGCGGACTCTCAACCACTGCGCCACCAGGGAAGCCCAGGAGTTATCACTTTTTATGTGAACTTTTTACTTAGCAACAGATGATTTGTGGAAAGAAATCTGGCTTACCCACTGAGAAGCTGGTGATCTTGGAATATTTCTCAGTCTCTCTGGCCCTCAGGTTCCTCATATGTAAAATGAGGATAGCAATGTGTATGTCCTGCACTTGTGAAGATTAGAAATACTACGTTAAGAACTCTTTTCACCAGCACGTTAGCACGTCTACATGAAATATTTGACGCCACATCCCAAACGTTGTTCTTCCTGAAAATTATAGACTTAAATCAGAAAAAAAATATTAAAATGAACACCTCACAGAAAGTAAGATTCCTTCATAATATAAGGAGGTGGGTAATTTAAAGTAGAAGCTTAGACTAAAAGGTAACAGAACAAGATTCTGTCATTAGCCCCACAGTGGCCTTAGGTGCTGCCCAAAAGATAATAGAAGACATCATTCTCCAGGCAGGGTCTTACAGTTTGGTGGTGTCATGGGGGGAAGTGGCCCGATTTGGCATTAGGGGAGCTTCCCCTGGTTCAGGCTATGCCACTCACGGAGGGTGATGCTGTTAGCAGTGACAAACTGCTTCCCCTCTGTGTTAGTTTCTTAGTATTAGTTTCTGCCCTGATGAAGTACCACAAACCAGGTGGTTTAAAACAACAGAAATCTACTCTCTGACAGTTCTGGAGGCCAGAAGTCTGAAATCAAGGTGTCCGCAGGGCCACGCTCTCTGAAGGCTTGAGGGAAGAAGCCTGCAGCTTCTGGGGGCTCCCGGCACCCTTGGTGTTCCGGCACATATAGCTGCATCACTCCAGTCTCTGCCTCCATCTTCACTGTGTGTCTTCACATAGTTAACTTTACATGTCAGCTTGAGTGGGCCCCCAGTGCCCAGGTTAAACATCGTCTCTGGGTGTGTCTGTGAGGGTGCTTCCAGATGAGAATAGCACTGGAACTGGTGGACTCAGTAAATGGGTGGGCTCTTCCTGGTGTGGGTGGGCATCATCCAATCTGTTGAGAACCTGGTTGGAACAAAAGGCAGAGGAAGGAAGAATTCATCCCTTTTTTCCTGCTTCGCTGATTTACCTGGGACGTCTCATTTCATCCTCTGCCCTCAGACTGGGATTTACATCATTGTCTCCTCTGGTTTTCGGGCCTTTGGATTCGGATTGAATTATTCCACCAGCTTTCCTAGGTCTCCAGTTTATAAATGCAAACATAGGACTTCTGAGCCTCCATAATCTTGTGAGCCAAGTCCTATAAATGAATGAATGAATGACTGGATAAATAAATAATTTTTTCCCCTGACTCCTAAGGTGAAAAGCACAAATATCCTTTCTAAAACAAGTAGCTAGTCTGATCTGCTCTCTACTAGACATATATCTGGTAAGACTGATTTAATATCTGGTGGGAAAGATAGGGCTTAGAAAATCCTTTGCTCCTTTAAATTAAGCTAGAGTTTGGTGATTATTGAGAGAAATGGCTAGACGTGGCATTTGATAGGCATGTTGGCTATTTATGCATCTTATTATAATCTTAAAAATTTTTGGAAGTTGAAAAGTATGTAAGTAAAAATGTTTCCAGTGTAGCAAATAAGTAAAAGCTCTCTTTAAAACAGCTTTATCTGTTTTAAACACCAGGGACTTGCCTGGTGATGCAGTGGTTAACAATCTGCCTGCCAATGCAGGGGGACACAGGTTCCATCCTTGGGCCGGGAAGATCCCACATGCTGCAGAGCAACTAAGCCCGTGCGCCACAACTAATGAGCCTGCACTCTAGAGCCCGTGAGCTACAACTACGGAGCCTGTGTGCCACAACTACTGAAGCCCACACGCCTAGAGCCCATGCTCCGCAACAAGAAAAGCCAATGCAATAAGAAGCCCATGCACTGCAACGAATAGTAGCCCCCGCTCGCTGTGCACAGCAACGGAGACCCAATGCAGCCATAAATAAATAAATAAAAACAGCTTTATCATGTCCACATTGAATGCTCTTATGGGAGTGCAAATGCTCATGATCTTAATGCATCCTGTTGTGGGTTTGATTGTATCCCCCCCAAGTTCATATGTTGAAATCCTAACCCCCAAACGTGATGGTATTGGTATTAGAAGGTGGGGCCTTCAAGAATTGTTTAAGTCCTGAGGGGAGAAACCTCATGAATGGGATTAGTGCTTTATAAAAGGGGCTCCAGAGAGATCCCTAGCCCTTTCCAGCACGAGAGGACACAGTGAGAGGACACAGTGAGAAGACTCTGGCTCTGAACCAGGAAGGGCACCTTCATCAGAACATGATCATGCTGGCGCCTTGAGCTCAGACTTCCCAGCCTCCAGAACTATAAAAAATGAATTTTTCTTGTTTATAATCCACCCAGTCTATGGTGTTTTGGTTTAGCAAATTGACCGAGATACCCCATTATTTTTGAAGGTGACCTTTTTTGGAAATGGGGTCACTGCAGATGCAGATTGTCTAGTTAAGATGAGGTCATGAGGGTGACCTAATCCAGCATGACTGGTATCGTTATAAAAAAGGGGAAATTGAGACACAGAGACAGACGCATGTAGGGGAAGATGATGTGAGAGACACAGGGAGAATTGGGCCGTCTGCAAGCCGAGGGGAGAGACCTGACAGATCTTCCCCTTACAACCCTTAGGAGGAACCAGACCAGCTGATACCTTGACTCTGAACTTCTAGCCTCCAGAACTGTGAGAAGATAAAGTTCTGTTGTTTAAGCCACTCAATTTGTGGTACTTTGTTTCAGCAGTTGTAGCAAACGAATACATGTCCTTTCTGGGTGTTTTCGTCCTACCAATCCCCAAACCTGAGTGGGGGGATGAGGGAACCCACCAGTTGCTCAAACTGAATGGTCAGAACTGACCCATGAACTGAAACCTTCTGGACTTTTTCCTTGGTGTCACCTTTGGCATTGTTCTTTCCCAACTTGTTTTGCTAAGACTTGGGCAGCAGATGAAACAGCAGTCTTCTCCCTTTTTTCCTGCTTTCATAAGCAGCTTAGTTTCCAGAGCTACATTTAAGATATAACCGACACTGAAAGTGCTTGCCAGACATTCACCTCCCCAGAGTTCAGCCTTGTGTGATTCCTGTGTCCTTGAGGAAAATTAATAGGTGAGATCTGATTCCATCCAGGACCTCTGGCTCTTGGTTGCAGTGAGAGGGTCCTGAAGCAATCAGGCTTGTAAAGGCAGTTCCCAATATAGATAGGGTTTGTTCCTCCTCAAACCAATGCTAACTCTTCTACAGAAATGAAGGGGGCAAAGAAAATGTATTTTTTATTATTAGTCAATATATATATAGATTTATTTTAT
This sequence comes from Aethalodelphis obliquidens, assembly GCF_003676395.1. NCBI lineage: Eukaryota > Metazoa > Chordata > Mammalia > Artiodactyla > Delphinidae > Aethalodelphis > Aethalodelphis obliquidens. The sequence goes on along the minus strand of NW_020837960.1, from coordinate 15,688,626 downwards.
TTACTTATTTTTTTAATTCTTTTTCAGCCAGTACAGGCTACTCTGTCATCCTTGAAGATGTTGGATGTGGGAAAGTGGCCAATTTTCTCCCTTTGTTCTGAGGAAGAACTGCAGTTAGTTCGTCAGGCCTGTGTCTTTGGCAGTGCTGGCAATGAAGTTTTATATACTACAGTAAATGATGAGGTAATGTTGAAGAAAAAATTACATTTTCAGTAATGGATTTGCTGAATTGAAGATCTTGGGGGAACTAAGGAGTTAAGGAAGGAATTAAGGTAAAAAAAAATGCACGGAGAGTAGATTCTTATTTATTAAATAATGAAGCAGTTTCCCTAGGGGAACTGTGCCTGTTTGAATGTACAGGTTTGTCAGAAATAGAACTGCTTGAACTAACTCTGGTTTTTCCCACAGATTTTTGTGCTTGGCACAAACTGCTGTGGCTGTTTGGGATTAGGTGATGTCCAGAGCACCATTGAACCTCGGAGACTGGATTCTTTAAGTGGCAAAAAAATTGCCTGCCTCAGCTATGGGAGTGGTCCACATGTTGTCCTTGCAACAGCAGGTAACCTAGGAACACAGGGTGGAATTTTAGCCATAGCTTTCTTTGTTGAGGAACAAGACTAGGACCACTCCTTACACTGAGAACATACTTTTTGATTGGCGTTCTGCCTCTGCCCTGGGAACTTGACTGTGCTTTGGACAATATGAAATATCAGTATCAATATCAAAGTAAGATAATGTAGCAGACGGAATCTAGCAGTTATTGGCACTTTGGGTGTAAGAATGACAATGCGATAAGCCCAGTGAACTCCTTTTGTTGATATGTGTAATTATTTTGCATTAGAATGCTGAACTCACTCAGGACTTTTTGAACTTGAGATTCTTGATCTATGAGAAGAGCGATGAAAGCTAGATTCGAAGATCCCCTCTAACTGTTAGCGTTCTGTGATCCTGACTTTAAACAGTGACTGATGGCTCTAGTTGGTATTAATAGTATAAAGAATTAAATATTCTCATGGCTATTTCATGCATTCAGTCTTATAAGACAACATAATTAAAACATACCTTAGAGTTTCCCTCAAGCTGGGTATTCATTTTATTAGTGTTCTTTAAATGGAAAATAAATTTTATAAATACTCTTGTATATTTATTTCACATTTTAAAAATAAGTTTTAGGGATTTTTGGTTGCCAGTAGTAGCAGGCTGGATTATTCAGACCATTTCTGCACTGAAAACAAATACAAATTCTATATAAAATATACTTTTTTAATTTTCTAAAAGCATCAAAATACTGATAAGGCAGAAAGGAATTATTAGACCAAATATATTTAAGAGAAAGTATGAACTAAGAAGTTAGAGGGGACCTTGAAGCTAATTTTGCCTTAAAGCCATCTGCCTATGCACTTAAAGAGTGTTGTGGTCTGATGTACTTATGAGGTGAAGGGGTCACAAGTCAAAGACCTCACATGTTAGGCTGGGACCACAAAGGGCTACACTCTCAGGGCAAGGATGAGTCAGTTCTTTCATCTCGAAGGGACTCAATAGAAGAATTCCTTGGCTCTGAGCAAAGCAAGGAGAAAAAAAGAAAGAAAACCTCTCCCTGAGGTGTTGTATCCATGGATTTGTATTCCAATTCACCTTAGATTGGATGGTCCAAGAAATCTCAGGCCTTGGATTTATCAAAGAGGTACCTTTAAAGTGCCTTAAGAACATGAGAGAAGTTAATGCAAATTCTTTCTAGACGAAAGTACCTTCATTCTAGGCCTGAAGGAATATAATGCCATCGAAAAATCATTTTTCAATGGCAATTAGTAGCACATAGTCAAAGATAAGCAGGTACAAGGAAACAAGGCACCCTGAATAAGAACCTGCAAAAAAGACAGCAAAAAACAACTACTAAATATCAGATATTAGAATTACCAGATACCACTTATAAGATGGCTGTACTTATTATGTTTGAAAAAATAAAAAATGAGCTTGAAGATACCTGAAGAGGTCATAGAAGACTTGAAAGAGAACCACATAAACAATATAATTATCAAAATGAAAAAATCAGTGGACAAGTTTTGCAGCAGTTTGAACACAGCAAGAGAAAATTAATAAACTGGAAGGTAGATCAGAAGAAATTATCTGGAATGTCGCACAAAGAGACAATAGGGTAGAAAAATACAGATGAAAGGCGTATATACTGTATTATTCCATTTATGTTAAGTTCAAAACCAAGAAAGACTAAATCCTGTTATCCAGGATGTATATGTGGAGGGGCTTTTGGGGTGATCATAAGATTGTATTTCTTGACTTGAGTGGTAGTACATGGATGTGTACTTTGCAATTATTTATAAAACTGTGTATATACAGTTTAAGAACTTTTCTGAATATGTATTATACTGCACAATAAGTAATATAACAAAGATTCAAAAAGTTAACTTGGAGATCATTTTATAGATAAGGAAATTAAGGTTCAGAGAAGTTAAATGACCTTACAGTCTGTCTAATTTCAATCTGTTTTTTTTTTCTCTTACTTTTAGCAGCCTTTTCTCTGTTGTTTATTAAAAACCTATCTTCTAGCTATTATAACTGAATCCATTTAAATTTTATCTTGTTGCTTTGAGGTAGAATGTAGTTAAACTTCCCAAATGTATTCTTTTATAAAATGAGTTTTGTGGAATAGGGAAGTTGATTAGCTTTTGCATATGAAGTTTTAGTTTCCATTTGTGGAAGTGTGTAATATATATATTTTCATATAAGAATAGATGTTTTGAAAGTTGGTTATGTTTCTTTTTATTTTCAGAAGGAGAAGTCTTTACCTGGGGTCACAATGGTTACAGTCAGCTGGGCAATGGGACAACTAATCATGGTCTAGTGCCCTGTCATATCTCTACTAATTTGTCAAACAAACAAGTCATTGAAGTGGCCTGTGGGTCTTACCATTCTTTGGTGCTAACATCTGATGGAGAGGTGAGAATAGTCAGCATAAATCCCACTGATCATAAGATTTCAATAAGATTTTAATTTCAGTACATTATATAGATTCCTGTAGCAGTCCTGGAAATATGATCATTTGATTAAAATAACCACCTACCTCAAATTCAGTCTTACTCTTGTTAGCAGTTCATAGTCATGGTGTTTATATTATGAAGTGTGCCTGTATGTAGTAAGGATTTCTATAACTGCAAAATTTAAAAGGATGTATTGTTACTTCTATGTTGCTATACTCAAGGGGATTATTTGCAAAAAGAAAAATCCCCAAATGCTGGAAAATATGGCTGAAGCAAAGTAGATATTTTTATAAGGATTATATGATATTTGATTATAATCATTGCTGTTTGTGTAGGTAATGCCAGTAACCAAATTTTATAAAGTAATATGCTTTGGGACTTCCTAGGCGGTCCAGTGGTTAAGACTTTGCCTTCCAATGCAGCGGGTGCGGGTTTGATCCCTGGTCAGGGAGCTAAGATCCCACGTGCCTCGTGGCCAAAAAACCAAAACATAAAACAGAAGCAGTATTGTAACAAATTCAATGAAGACTTTAAAAATGGTCCACATCAAAAAAATCTTAAAAAAAAAAATAAAGTAATACATGTTGTAAGAATGCATTCTATGGAAACTTCCCTGCCTGTGTTGTGAGCATTTATGGTTATCAAGCACTTTGAGGGCAAAGATGAGGCACCGTAAGTGCCAATTGAGACACTTTATATATTAGTGTGTTTCACTTATTGATCTCTTCTTTCAAATAGGTATTTGCCTGGGGTTATAATAACTCCGGGCAGGTAGGGTCTGGATCAACAGCTAATCAGCCGATCCCTCGAAGAGTCACTGGCTGCTTACAGAATAAAGTAGTTGTGAACATAGCCTGTGGACAGATGTGCTCGATGGCAGTGGTGAACACTGGGGAGGTAAGAAAGTTATTTTCTGTGTCGCTTAAAAAAGCCTGTCTACCTTCTCAGTGTCATACTGACATGGAATGCTTCTGTTCATCTTTCGTGGGCATTGAGTCTCTCATCTTCTCTCAGGTCTATGTCTGGGGTTACAATGGAAACGGGCAGCTGGGACTCGGCAGCAGCGGCAACCAGCCAACCCCCTGTAGGGTAGCAGCTTTGCAAGGCATTCGTGTCCAGCGGGTATGTCCACTGTTGCTTCACATGCTGCCTGTTTTTAAGGCTACAGGGGCAAGGATACCAATGTACTTAAAAACTCAGTTGTCTTAGCAGGATGAAAAAGTAAGCTGCTTGGCTATCTTGACTGAAGTAAAGGTTAAAGCTCTTTTCCTGAATTTAGTTGTAGATGTTTATCAGAAAATTTATATTTCCAGTGCACTCTCATACATAGCTGTTGGGATGTAAATTTTTATCATCTTTTCCAAGGAAACTTTGGCAGTATGTATCAAGAGCCTTAAAAATATTCATACCCTTTGGTCTGTAATTCTACTTAAATTTAGGGCATTATCCTAAGGAACCAAAGAGAAAGTGACTTGCAGAAGGTGTAGTAAAGATATAGCAAAAAAAAAAAGAAAAAAAAAGAAAGAAAAAAATTGATAACAAATAATAGCAGCACAATTTACCTAACCAAACAGTAAGTTAATGGTTAAATAAATTAATATCAAGACTAAATTTATATTAACAGAGATGATGCTTACAAAGGATTTTTAATGGTAGGGAAATAATGCTATATGCAATGTTAAGTAAAAAGAAAGATATAGGACTACTTATACAGATATGATCACTTTTTTAAAAAGCTATCAGTGCATATCTCTATATTTATATATAAATAGAAAAAAAATCCTGATCTTGAGATGACTTTCATAATTATACTTTCCTATATTTTTTTCACATTGAACATCTTTTACTTTTATAATAAAAGGAGAAAATAATTCTTAAAAAATAGAAGTGTCTATTTCTTATTCACTTCACACCCCTTGATCTCTGTGAGCATAATGAATGCCGTATTAAAGGTGAATAAACTGGACTCTTTGTCACTGAAGGACTCATGTTGATCTCACTGCAGTTTTCACCACACACGGGGCCTAAGCTAGATCTGGAGGGATGTTGGTTAACCTAATGCCTGCCTCTCTGGCAGACTGCCTCTTCCCTTTTTTTTTTTTTCATTTTTTGAATCTTAACCTATCTTGTGAAACATGTTTCTTTCTGTTTTCAGGCCTGAGTGGATTTGGTTTTTCTCTTTCCAGGTTGCCTGTGGCTATGCACACACGTTAGTATTAACAGATGAAGGTCAAGTGTATGCTTGGGGCGCAAATTCTTATGGCCAGTTGGGCACTGGCAATAAAAGTAACCAGTCCTACCCTACTCCTGTTGTTGTGGAAAAGGACAGGTAATATGTGCATTTTCAAAATAAGTTCAGTGTTCTTTCGTGATTAAACTAAACTTAGGCATTGTATAGAATTATGGGCAATTGACTGCTAGTATTAGAATATTCTTGAACAAGACCATTCATTCCTTTTTAAAATTGGCTTTAGAATTTTGGGGCAAGTTGATTGATGTTAAATATTTTGTTTTCACATACCCGTATTTCATCTATACCTCCAATAGCTACTTTACACAAACTACAATGACTAAACCTCCAACAGCTTTTCCACATTATTCTTCTTGCTCAAAAAAGACCTTTTCCCCCGCATTCTCATTGTTTTCTATTTCACATTCTTAAGAAGAAGTTGATAACGTTGGAGGTCTATCTTCTATGGTTTAGGAAGATGAAAGTATCTCAGATGGGGGCCGCTACTTATAAAATTTGCCAGTTGAAAAGAATAGGGCTGTTTCATTACTTCAACTCCCAGGCTATCACTGTGAAGCAGAGCAAAATGGTTAAAAAATTAAAACTGAGTTGTGTGCACTTGTTTGCAAGGTTGTATTAAGTGAGTAGCATATCCAGAGTTTTCCCCCAGATTATCCTACTATTTTTGAAGGTCTCTTGAAATTTCTCAAACATGGGTATATCACTGCCTTTTCACTCTTCGTTGCTTGACACAGGAGCACAGAACAAGAACATTTTATTATCTGTTCTATTAGGCCAGGGTTGAAATCATTGTGGAAGTTAATATTGCTGTTTTCATTTTTATTTTACATATTAATTTTTGCTATATCTGATTTTAAGTAAATATATGGACAAATTATTTTGCATTTGTAGCAGTTCTTTTATATGTTTCTACTGGAATATTAGCAATGAAAATGAAGAACCAAATGGTCATTTTCAGCTCCCTTGATTTTCATTTGAGTATTGTGAACCTGGCTGCTTTTATTTAACCTATGTTAAATTGGTTAAAGAACCTTTTTTCCCCCCATATCTTACAGTAAGACCCTAGACTCCTTAAGAATTGGGGAAGAGGAAAGGTAATGAAGGTCACGAGCTGGCAGGCACACAGGAGATGCAGGCAGCCAATGTTACTTTCGTTTCTCTTAAAGGTGGTTCAGAGCCGCTCAGTAAAAAGAGAAGAGACAGTCTTGAGGCTTTGAATAATCACAAAAATGCCTCCAGCTAGCAAATCCAGTCGGTGGGGACTTTTGGTGTTTAGACAAAATAGCGAAGAAGTGTTAAAGGATCAGAGGTAACATGGGTATAAAAACGGACTGTCTGTATGGCGCTTTACCATTTTTCTCGTGCTGCCACATTTAAAATAAACTGAACTCCTCTATCTGGACTCACAGAGTCCGCTGCCGTCTGCCCACCAGCGACGCGCCCCACCTTGCGCCGCCGGTCCTGACAGCCCCAGAGTGCGTGCCAGGTCTTCTGACTGTGGTCACGCTGGGACAGACAGACTGTAGGGCGGCTCAGTGGGAAAGAGCAAAAGAGGCAGAGAAGCAGGGCCCGGAAGTTATGTGAGTGTCAGGGCACGTGGCACTGGAGAGTTCTATTGCTTTCTGTCTTTTTCAAAAACTTCATAACTCAAAACATTTCTTTGAATTATATATGTAAAAAAAAGTAGAAATAGCTAAATACTTGCACACTTGGTCTTGTCCACGTAAACACGATTTTGGCTACGGATGTCAGGGGTGCGTGTTTTGAATGAGATGCTCCCGCTTTTCTCAGTTTTCCGTGCTTGAATTTCAGGTGGTGGTTGCTGAGCTTGCAGGCTCCCCATCGCACAAATATTGCAAGGGAGGAACCTATGGGTTTGCTGGGACTTGTTCGGCACCTACCCGCCCTTTTCAGTGACTGAAACTTTGCAGATATGTTATGACTTATCTCTCGGGAACTCCTGACTCTTGGGGCCCATCACGGGGAGGCTTGGCTAATCAGAACGAACAGCATTGAACTTGGGGCGGGGTGGGTCGTCAGGTCTTGGTTACGTGTTCACAGAAGCAGAAAGGGGAAATTTGTCTACGTGGAATTATTTGCTCAAACAGCAACCCAAGAAAAACCTGATTAAGTCTATTTATGGTGAGGAATGCTAACACTGTTTATGTTCACATAGAAGTGATTTTAATAATTAAAATGATTCTCTTCTCTAACCCAGTCATTCCCAGTCTTTCTGAATTTTCAGTACTTTGATTTACCAGCATGTCTTTAAAGTTCCCTAAAAACACAGCTTAAGTTAGATTGATCTAAAACTAACTTTGCCTTGAATTTTTGTGTATTTTGTGACTTCTTGAGGTCATTATTATGTGTTGGCCTCGTACAGAACCAGGATTGGGAAACAGTGCTCTGGTCTTCTTATAATCATGATTTCTTCTCCATTATTCTCCTCCCTCACAAATTACCTTTTTTCTTTCCTCGTTTTCTGTTTTGCATTCTGTCTCACTCTCTGCTGTTTCATGTCTAGTGCTTCTCAGACATTAAGCTGTGCCATTGTTGCAGATCATTCCGTTGAGGTGACACCAAACCTATTTATTATGAACATATAGTAATTTTTTCCATTAAGAATGGCTACAAAATAAAGTGTGAAATATGCCAGACATCCTGACAGTAAAGGTTAGCTCAGTTTATAGTCATTGTCTGTTGCATGTATGACTGGAAAATCTGAACTTCCATATTTGCTTCTTGGTGTGAATCAGATGTAAGGACAGATGACCTCAGGCAAAGGCAGGGCGCCTTGGCTGATGGTCGAGTCCCAAGCTGAGACCTGAAGCTTCCCTCTAAACCTTCTCCATTCTCGGTTGCTCTAGCAGCTGCTGCAGTCAGCCAAGCCTCAGCCCCACCCCTGACTTCCCGCATGGCACTGGCTGCTCCAGGTAAATGCCCCAAGGCCAATCTCAGGGAGGGCCAGCTTTCCCAGCTTTTCTGCGTCCTTAACCCCTGTGCTGTGGAAGCAGTGTCCCACCTCCTCTAATGAATGGCAAAGGCTGTTCCCCTCTCCCGGAGGCTAATGGTGAACATTTCAGAAGTGAATGTGGGAATGAAGTTATTTTGATTTCCTGATGTTGAGTAGTTTAGCATAGAAGGACACAATTGTGTTCCAATCAGTTACATTTTTCATGGAACGTTATCAGGGAAAAGAGAGGCTGTCATTGTAAGTGGTCTCCCAAAGTGTGAAAGAACATTCCTGACCAAGGACTTTGTGCATGATGACATTGAGGGGCAGTGAGTACATCTGTTGATTGGAACAGAGAGTGTGTGGGCAAAGGTGATTTGAGAGAACGCTGGACATAGATGGAAGGCAAATTAGGGAATGCCTTAAGGTCATGTGTCTGGATTTTTGTCTTATGGGAAGTCAACGAAGGTTTGAATGTAGTGATGAGAATGGTGTTTCAAGAGGATCATTAACCTGCCAGCATTGTGCGATTTAGGTCGGAGGCAGGGAGACCGAAGAGTTGTGTTGGTCCGGGTATGGGTGCTTGATGAGGGTGTGGCAAATGGGAGGCGCTACAAAGAAAGAATTGCTGTTATTCGTCAAGCGGATGTTCTGAAGAAAGAGATACATGAGGAGGGAGAAGTAAAAGATGACCCTGAAGTTCTGAGCCTAAGTCAGTGAGGATGCTGGTACCATTGCCCGAGACAGAATCAAGATGGTACTTCACTTGGGGAAATAGTTTATTTTCTTTAATTCTGTATGGTGGCTTAGTCTGAGAGAAAATAATTATTTTCAACTCAACAAAACAGTGGTTTCCACTAGGAAGTGTTCTGAGAACTACCTGCCTATCAATCGTGAACTTACTGAAATAGGGTCTAACATGTGGTTGATCCCAGAAAACTGCTCTCTTGGGTTCCGGATGATATAGTCCGGTGAGTCAGAACCACTGCACTTACTGTTTGCAGTGTGAGTTGGGGTGACCCACAGCAGGTTTCATTTAACCCTAAAATTGGTAAAGTTTTGATGAAAATATTTATTGACCCTGGGTTGAGATGGCCCAAATCTTTCTGATCTGCTTTAGTAAGTAACGTTTTAAGAAAACAATTAAATCACTTTTTTTTTTCATCTTTGTTTTTGGTCTCTGCTCTCTTGGATTGTATTAATACTTGAATTTCAGAACAGGATGGTACATATTTTTCTGGGCCTACTGGCTAGAAGTGGTAACAAGCAGACCTTCCATAAGTGCCACTGAGGCATAGCTTACATATAAATAACTGTTGGGTGCCTGACAGTTGAGACGCTTAGGTGTCTTAAGTCTTGTTTTTGTTTTTACTCAGTTAGACCTAAGGGAAGAAAAAGTCACCTTGTTTCTTCTCCTGTTTACCGTGTTTACTTGGTGTGTGTTTGTGGACCTAGAATTACAGAGATTGCGGCCTGCCACTCTACCCACACGTCTGCAGCCAAGACGCAGGGAGGGCACGTGTACATGTGGGGCCAGTGCCGGGGCCAGTCGGTGACCCTGCCTCACCTCACCCACTTCTCCTCCACCGACGACGTGTTCGCCTGCTTCGCCACGCCCGCCGTCACCTGGCGCCTCCTGTCCGTGGGTGAGCTGATTGCTGTCCATCGGGGTGGTGGCCTGAAAGCTAGAACGAGAACTTCTGGTGTTTTCATTTTTTGATAGTGAGGACTTTGTTCAGTGCAGTATCAGGCAATTTATTTCCCTCTAATGAGCTCCTGTGAAAGGGAACTCATTGGATCGATTCATTTTTCTCAAAAGTATTAGAAATCAGTATCTCATACTAAATTAAAAGTCCTTTGGATTGCTTTCTGATGGGATTGGGAAACTATAGCTTTTATTTTTAGCTGGTATATTTACTCAGACTTTCAAAAATTTTATTTAGTGTGGTGGTTTGGGACTGTAGTTGTTTTGCCAGATTTATAAGCAGATGTGTCTGAGGTTCTTATCCTTAATGATTGCAGCAGCGGGAATCTGTATTTAGGAAAACAGCGCATAGCTCAGTGGGGCAGTTATTTGGGGAACTGGTGTTTTCGTGTCAGCAGAGCCGTGCTGGGCCTGCATCCTCCTTAGAAAGTGCTGGTGTCGCCCCCCGCCCCCCAGAACCTGACGGCCACCTCACCGTGGCTGAGTCCCTGAAGAGAGAATTTGACAATCCCAGCACCGCAGACCTGAGATTTCTGGTGGATGGAAAGTACATTTATGCACATAAAGTCCTTCTCAAAATTAGGTAAGGAATCATTTATTCCAAGAATTGAAATAAATATGTTTGTTGTTTTCTAGTTCCAAGGAACTATGTTAGGCACGTCTGTGATTCTGAAAAAAGGTAAGGCTCTTTTTGCTCTTATGAGCGTGCCGTGCAGTGGGGTAAACACATTATACGTGGCATTTCTTCTGTATTCTCTGTTTTCTTTTTTTTAATATATATCTTTATTGGAGTATAATTGCTTTACAATGGTGTGTTAGTTTCTGCTGTACAACAAAGTGAATCAGCTATATGTATACGTGGTTCTGGAGGCTAGAAATTCAAGATCAGGGTTGTTCATAGAATGAGTTCTTTCTGAGAGCTCTGAAGAAGAATCTGTTGCATGCCTCTGTCCCAGCTTCTGGTGGTTTGCTGGTAGTCTTTGGCGGCCCTTGGCTTGTGGCAACGTAACTCCAGTCTTCACATGGCATTCTCCCTGTGTCCAAATCCCCCCTTTTGTAAGGATACCAGTCAGATTGGATTAGGGTCCACCCTAATGACCTCCTTTTAACTCAATTACCTCTGTAAAGGTCCTTTCTCCAAATACTGTTATAGTGCGGTTAGGACTCCAGCCTATGAATTTTGGGGATACAATTCAACTCATAACAGGAGGAGAAGAAACAAAATTACTCAGAGTTTATGAAAATAAACCTACCTGATTTCTATAAGTGCTGCTCCGCGGACGTGGTGTGGGAGGGCCCCTGGGAGTTCGTGGCCACAGAGGCAGCCGCCCCGCAGCAGGTTAGCATTTGTAGCCTCGTCGAATAAACGACTGCGGACTTCCGGCCGGCAGGGGAAGCGAGGGGCCCAGGCAAGGACACGAAGTTGCGTGGTGCTGTGTTTTTCCTTTCTCCGTGTTAGTTGTTTCCTCTTTAACCGCCACGGGCTCTTGCGCAGAAGCCAGGACCTGATATGCTTCTTTCTTCCTTCAGGTGTGAGCACTTTCGCTCTTCGTTGGAAGACAGTGAGGATGATATTGTAGAAATGAGTGAATTTTCATATCCTGTTTACCGAGCCTTCCTGGAGTACCTGTACACAGACAGCATCAGCCTGTCCCCCGAGGAGGCTGTAGGTAATTGCCACCAGACTTGACCAAGAGATTGGCAGAAAGGTGCTTCGTGTAGAGCCTAAAAGGAAGTGGCTGTGAGGGTAATCACAGAAGCAGTTCTCCTTTTGTGTGTTGAACCCAAATGCTTTTCCCTTGTTCCCACTTCACACAAAGGTTGACTTGATGGATAAAATGAGATATGGATGAATTATGAAACCATCAGCACTGTGGGACAGGTGCCATTCTTCCTGAATTACTAGATACTGTACACGACTTTTTAGCTCCCACACAGCTGCTGCCTTCAAGATATTTACATTATAAAAATGATAAAATGCATGTAACAGACAGCCCTGCTGGTCTCCGTAACTGTGACTGTCCCTTCGGGACGGCCCACTGTGATCTGGTGCATCACTGCACCTCAGGGTTACTGACGGCAGGAAAGCAGCACAGGGCGTCCAGCGGGCACAAGGTGAAAACATACTAAATTTCAGTTTACAGCTGTCAGCTATGTTGTTGGCCCATGGGACAGAAGAATTAAGGAGTTACTTCTGTAAGGAACTGAAGAAAGAGTTCAGCTCTCAAATCTTTCAATTAAATATTCATTTTACACGTATAAATCCAATAACACTTTTTACCAGATCAGCATTTAATTTTCCTCAGGTAAACAAAAGTCTGATTTCTTAAGTTTTATAGTTTTCCTTCCTTTCTCCCACACTACCTGAGCGCCCGGGGCCCACTATGTGCTGTGCTCCCCTCTGCATCTATGAATGAGACAGACCGACGCCCTGCTCCTGTGGAGCTGCTGCTGGGAGGAGGGAGGCCAGCCCTAAACAAAGAAATAAAAGCAGTCAGTTGGGAGGTCAGGGAAGGCCTCTGTGAGGACATGTGCTGAGCAGAGAGCTGGGGGAAGCATGCAAACGCCCAGGTGAAGAGTGTTCTAAACAAGGGAGACAGCAGGTGCAAGGGTCTGAGACAAGAACACAGGTAGCACATGGAGGAGGGGGGAGGGGGAGGGGAGGAGGAAGAGTGGGGAGGGGGAAGGCCCGAGTGGTTTGGAGGGAGAGAATGAGACCGGCAGTCGGAGGAATTGAGGCCAGGCAGCTGGATCTGGGCAAGACCAGGTACAACCTTGGAGGCCACCGTGAAGGGCTCGAGTTTTATTCTCGGCGTGATGGACAGCCTTGGAAGGTTTTGAGCACGAGGGTTGCGTTATTTAGGATTTGCTTTAGCAGTAAAATGAAAAAAGGAAGTGGCTTAAACAAGACAGTTTCTCTCTCTCTGTCACACAGGGATACAGTGCAAGGCATCCTTACATGTGGCCCCTGCACTCATGTCCAAGACCACATGTGCATTACAGGCAGCAGGATGGAGGAAGGGACAGTGACAAGGGACAAAGGGCAAATCCCAGTGTTGGTTAAGGAAGTCCCACTTCTTTTAAACCATGGACCAGAGATAACCAAGGCCTTAACTCAGCTGCACAGGAAGTTGGGGGAGGTGGTTATTTCTAGATGGTCATGGCTCAGCCACGTAGTCTACGATTTTGGAAGAAAGGGAGAATGGGTTTCTGCACATATGAAGGGAGAGGCACCAGCAGCTTATACTCCAGGGGTGAGAGGATTTGTTTTTAAAAGATCAGTAACTGTAATGGTTGAGGTTTAAGATGGTGGTGCCCTGGGTTAGGGTGGTCTAGCAGTGGAGGTGTTGAAAGAGATCCGATTCTGAATATATCTTAAATAGGGAGCTGACAGGATTTGTTGGTGGATGGGATGTGGGTTTTGAGGGCAAAAGAGAGAAGGATGATTGCTCTGAGGTATTTGGCTTGAGTGTGGAGAGCACCAGGTTTTGCTCTTGAGTTTGAAAAATCAAAGGAGTTTGAGCTGCTTTTCAGATGTCTGCGTGGCAGGTTTTTTTTTTTATGGGCCCGCCCCTAACATTTGCAGGGCCCTGGGTAAGAGTCTAAATGGAGGCCTGTGCACCATTTGTCTAAAAATTTAAAGTTATATGTCAAGCTAAAAAGCTTCAGATAAAATATGTTCAATCCTCATACCTTGAAAAATATACCTTATCAAGAACTGAAAGGCCAGGTAGGAGTTTCAGCTGGAATTTAGAGTTGTAGGACTCGTGGAGTTCTGTGCTGGGACACAGTGGCACAGGAAGGACAGGCCTCTGGCCTCCAGCTCAGGACCTGCCCTCTTTCTTTACCCACCACCGGTTACATCCTGCATCCCAGGGGTGTGTGGGCACCCAGCCTGCATGTCCGTGCTCCAGTCCACCCCCCCGGCCACCCCTGGGCGCTGGGGGCCTGCACGTGGTCTGCAGGGGAGGAAATACCGACATATGTGGCTTCAGGGCTGATTATTCAGGGAACCCCAGGGTCCCAGGAGCACAAAGTGTGGTCTAGGAGTGGGCACTTGGCTCCTTGGCCAGCCTGTGGAGAGGGGGGTGCCTAGAACGGGTGCAGAGCTGGGCCCCCTGGAGTGGAGGCTCAGGGCAGTACCTGTGAGTACACGCATATGGGAGTCTGATGGCTCGGAGTGTGTGGGGCTGTTGATGTGAATTTGGGAGTTGTTGAGAACTGACCAGAAACAATCGGGCCATTCACGACTCTCAAGATTTCAAAAGATTTCAGAGGGCCGTAGGCCTTTCTTCTATAATTTTGATAATATTTGTCATGTTATAGTGAAAGCAAGTTTCTACCAAACTTAGTAGAAATTTCTACCAAATTCTACCACATGTACAAAACTTATTAGCAGATATAAAAACAGTTAATGTTGTAAGGTTGATGAAATCCTGGCTCTCTGTCCTTTGGGCCCTCTATGAAGTACCTTCCGTGAAAGGTTATTGTAAAGTAACCTTTACGTGAAGTAAACGTGACAATATTCTAGAATCAGGATTCAGCTAGCCTTTGGATCAGGTGGCAACCAGGACTGAATTAGACCCAGCGAATGTACCACTCCAAGGGTGCAGTAGGGCTGCTGAGCCCATGGTGCTTGAGCCCCAATCACACAGGGGCCAAAAGCACCCTCACAGTATCTCTATCCAAGCCACATAACCTGAGTGCCACTCATTTCACCAGTGACGAAGTGTTTGTAGCATTCTTTATGCTAATTAACACGTCCTCTAATGAAGATTTAGGTAGCCATAACTGAAGCCCCTGACAAGGGCCTTTCAAATGCAAACTGACCAACCATTCTTTTTTTTTTTTTTTTTTTTGCGGTACGCAGGCCTCTCACTGTTGTGGCCTCTCCCGTTGGGGAGCACACGCTCCGGACGTGTAGGCTCAGCAGCCATGGCTCACGGGCCCAGCCGCTCCGTGGCATGTGGGATCTTCCCAGACCAGGGCACGAACCCGTGTCCCCTGCATCGGCAGGTGGACTCTCAACCACTGCGCCACCAGGGAAGCCCTTGGCCAACCATTCTTGATTGGAGTGCTTCATAGTATCCCTTGGGGTAGACTAAAATTAACTTAACCATCTAAATCACTCTATGTTGAGTTATTGGAAAGCAGATGACAGATAATATAACAGGAATCATCAGTTTTTACAGATGGTATTAAAACTGAGGGGCTGGAGATCATTTAGGGAAATAGTGAAATAAGAGTCTGAATATTGAACTCTGGGGCATTCAGATATGTGGAAGTCAGGAAAAATGGTCCAGCCAGGAGACTGAAGAGTAACTAATGAAGGAAGGCATTTCAAGAAGGGGAGCATCCTTAACCCCATCAAATTCTGTGTAAATGTTGAGTAAGATGAAATCAGAGGAGAGCCCCTTGGATTTGGCACCATGGGAGCCATTAGTGACAATCACAGGTGTGGTGTCAGGGAGCAGAGGGGTTGGGCTTCTGCTTAAGGTGAGGATAGGAGGTGAGAGAACAGAGGCAGAAAACAGAGACCTCTCTCCCCAGGAGGCTCGCTCAGGAGAGGAACAGAGAAATGGGGCAGGGTCGCAGGAGGCCTGAAAGGCATTTCTTTTCTTTTTGAAGAAGATGGGCACTATTACAGCACGTGTGAATGCTGCTGGAGAAGATGTTGATAATTCAGGGGGAGGGCTAACTAGAGCATTTCTAAGGAAAAGACTAGGGCCATTTTCACTTGCTCCTGTTTTCCATAGCTGCTTGTTTGTGTATTGCACTCGCTCAGTGCAGCTGCGTTCTCGGGTAGAGCCACATGCTCAGAGTAAGCCCAAGTCTCTGTTTCCACAGCCCTTCACTGAGGATTATATTCAAAATCATCTCTGACTGAGTGAGTTTAAATCAGGGTGCTTGAGATCACTCCCCTAAGAAACATCTCTTTCCACCAGGATTGCTAGATTTGGCTACATTTTATAGAGAAAATCGTTTGAAAAAACTCTGCCAACAAACTATCAAGCAAGGAATCTGTGAGGAGAATGCCATCGCGCTGCTCTCGGCCGCCGTGAAATATGACGCTCAGGTAAGAAGAGCATCCTTTTTCAAGGAGCTCACCTTCTGGAAGAAATGGTTAGCTGTCTACTTCATGCCTTAAACTAAAAGAAAGTCTAAGTAAATTAAAGATCTGAGGTATACAAATAAAGTACCAGAAAAAATATAAGGGAATGTTTATATAAAGTTAGGGTGGACCTCAAGGGCAGAAACCATAAAAGAAAGGATTGATCTGATCTCGAAAAAACAAAAATGTTTATACACAAAAAAATAAACAGAAAAAACCAAAGTGAGTGATACTCTGGGGAAAATATTTGTAATATCACGAAGCAAGTTCACCATAGTTAATACATAATTCTTAAAAAAAAACAAAAAGAAAACATGAGCAGTTTGATGGAAGAAAATGGACCAAATGGATTTATGAACAAATGCAAAATATAAATGAAAATAAGGTATAATTTTTCAAGTGTCAAACCAGGGAGTCTATTTTTAGAAATAGTATAGGCTCAGGATAATGGGTGTTCTAAACTGCTGAGGAGAATGCAAATTCGTATAATCAGTCTGGGGGTCTGTTTGGTAAAATATGTGTTAAAAGCTTTAAAAATGTAATTCTTTAAGGAATTCAGTTATAGAAACTTATCTTAAGGAAGTAACCATGGATTCAGACAAAGTTTTATCTTCAAAGATGTTTCCTGCAGTGTTGTTTATAATTTTTAAAAATTGGAAAAAGTCAGTGTGAACAGGAAAGGATTGTTTAAACTAAAAAATGTTAATACTATTCAACATATATCATTGACTGAAGAACTGTGCTCCTATTTTTTTAATAAGTATATTTATTTTTATTTTTTAAATAAAAATAGTAAAAAAAATTTTTTTAAGTATAAATAGCTGAATTTAAAAAGACCAAAATTTATTATCTACATAGGAAAAAAGACTGAAAAATACAGTCAGTGGTTATCTTTGAATGGTGGGATTGTGGATGATTTTTATTTCCTTACCTTTGCTTGTTTTTCCTGAAGTTTCTACAGTGACCATGTATTGTTTTGATAATAAAGAAAGGAAAGAAAACTTGTCTTAGAGTTAAATCTTTAGGAAACAGGCCATACTTTTTGGAGTCGATTTCCTTAAGGATATCCTTTCCTTTGGTCAGAAAACAGGGACATTTTAGTCGTGGGCAGAAAAAAGGTTATAACTTCTTTTCTGCTTATATAAGTAATAGTGTGCTTATTAAAGAAAATTTGTAAAATACAAAAAGTATGAGGAAGGAAATGACTCCTCAACCAGAGGACACTAACATTTTCATACAGCTCCTTCTGATTTTTTCCTAGGTTATGTATTGCGTTGGCCAAAAAGTTTGTTTGGGTTTTTCTGTAACATCCTATGGAAAAACCAGAACGAACCTTTTGGCCAACCTAATATATATTTCTAAATACTAGATTTTTTTCACTTAACATTTAAAAAAATCTTACCCACCTTGAAGCATTGACATTTACAAGCATAGTGAATGTTTGTCTTTCATCAAGGTAATAATACTTTGCGCACTTACAATAGGCAGAAGGCTTCATGGCCAGACAATAACTGTGCTTTTTCACGAGTTTGTTTATGTCATGCTGATAATACTGGACTCTGGTGGGCTGCCTCAGATGATGAGATTGTGGGCATATAGTGTTTCCATCTGAACTAGAATTAATGTCCAAGACTTTTTCATATTCCCTGTTTATGTGAATTATTTGTATGGTTACCATTCAGCCCTGTTTTCTAGAAAGCAGGCTCCCTGAGCAAATGGCAAGGACTTTGTTTTGCTCACAACCATATCCCTAGTGCCTAGGATAGTGCCTGACACATAGTATGTGCTCATTAAATATTTGTTTAATGAATGTCCAACTTTGCCTGTAGAGGCACTGTATTTTACTACAGGCTGTCTGTGTGTGGTACCCTAAATTAGTGTAATAGACCACAAGTAAAATAGACTCAATGTATACTTAATATAAAAGTTTTTATAAATAAAGAACAGTATATTTGAGTTGACTAGTATTGTTACTTGCTGACTCTAATAAGCAAGAAATGGACCTTTTCAGCAAATTATCCCTCATGCTTGACTACACTTAATACGTAATTAATACACACCAGGGATTATTTGAAGCACAGTTCATATCTCGTTTAGTTCTCAAAAGAACCTTGTTAAGAATATATGTATTATTATTATTTGTTCCAGTTTACAAATGAGGAAGCTGAATCTCAGAGAGATTAAGTAAATTCTTAGTAAGCTAATAATTGTAAAGCTGGAATGCAATCCAGTATTGGACAGATTTCAAAACCACACATTTTACTACAATTCTCTATTGCCCCCATATTTTAAAATCAGCAATGTTTATTCATTGATTCAACAAATATTCCCTGAGTGCCCATTAAGTGCCTGGCGTGGTTCTAGACACTAAGGGTACATGAAGTGAACAAAACAGACCAAAATCTCTGCCCTCCTGGAACTTTCTGGTGAGGGCAATAGATGACGAATACAATACATGGTCTGTTAGGTGGTGATAAGTGATATAAAAAAGTAAGTTAGAGAAGGGCAGTGGGGCAGTGGGGGGCAGGCTGAGATTAAAGCTGAAGTTTTCAGTCGTGGTCTGGGACGGAAGGAAGGTCTCACTTAGAAGGAGACTCGAGCAAAGACGTTAAGGAGCATGGCAGGAGCTGCGTCAGGAGGGCAGCAGAGCCCCGGGTCTGAGGCATATCAGAGTCTCCGCAGGCTGGCCTGACTTCAGCTCTCATTTCTCTCAGACCAAAAAAGTGTCCAGCCACCTTATTTCTGATCTCAGGTTTGAAGATCTAATCAAGAGAATCCCTACAGTACTGTTTTTTGGCCTGGTGTACATTACAGTAAGCCAGAAATCACCACTCTGTGGAGTTTCTCTTAGCAGAAAGTCGTGATTTCTTCAAAGCATTTTCCCACTTCAGATTATTGAAGCTATGTGTGATCTGATGAAATCTAATCATCCCAGCCTTTATCTTCTTGTAAAGGAGAAAGAGCAGTGGCCCGTTAATGACTGCAGAGAAGCATTTCCCAAGATGACTGTTTTATGGCTTAAGCTTTTCTCACAAACTCCTTACAGGTAAAACTACTTAAGCCCCTAGAAGAATATAAAAGAGGAGTGTTGGGCTCAACATAAAGAAAATCTTTTAAACAATTTACTCAGTGCATTCATGCAATAAATAAATATTTATTAAACAGACAAACAAGAGGAATGTCGTACTCTGCATAAATATTGAAAGTGGAATGAACAAAACATCTAGGCGCCTATCTGGGAAAAAAAAGTCTCATTTTCTGCATTGGTTAGTGTGGAGGCACTTGAATGCTTTACTCTGTTAATTAAATTTTTGCAAGCATAGATTCATATTAGCTATATAGTTTTACAGCTGTTCTTTAGGCATTGCTGTCCCATTGCCTTCTGCTGGCCATCAAATCCTTTTTCCTTGCCTATGTGTTTTAGGAGTTTTTGTGCTACGTTGCATTGCATTGGGATATGTGAACTTGTTAAAACAAATTTGTTCGTTTTATTTGTTAAATTTCTGTTGTCATTCCTAGGATTTAGAAGAATTCTGCTTCAGGTTTTGCATAAACCATTTGACTGTAGTAACACAGACGTCAGGCTTTGCAGAAATGGACCATGATCTCTTGAAGAACTTTATCAGCAAAGCAAGCAGAGTTGGAGCCTTTAAAAATTAATCCTCACCTGCAGGAAAGAATTTTTAGCATTTCCATTTTCCCTGCAAAAGCCAGAGAATAATTTCTCTTTAATAGTATTTATGATGAGCTACATTTGGCTGAATACTTAATGTTCTGTCAAAAGAAGGATGGTGGTCAGTCTTCCCCACCTTTTGAAATCCACAATCTAGAGAAAAGGCATTAAATGCTCTCTGATCAGATGGGACTAAGCTCAAGGGAATAAAGTTGAAATGTCTTACTATACTTACCGTTTCCTCTTTCGAGTCACTTAAGTTGGAGACTTTTGGTAGGTACATGGGTCTAAGTATATGCTATTCTGGCCAGATTTCCATATTCAACAGGCTGATACCACATAGATAGCTTGACAAGGAATGCTGTCACTACCACACCTGCAGCATTCAGCACAGTGTCTTGCATAGAGTAAGGCACTCAGCTTATACAAATCTTAATTATGCCCCGAGAACAGCTTTATTTGTGGGATACTGGATGAAGGAATAACTTTCACAAAACAAATTTAAAACGTCTGAGGCTCATATTCTTCTGTACATCGTTCTAAGAAATAGTGGCTAATTTAGAGCGTTAATTGGAATTCACAAAAGGCCTTAGCAATTAAATTGTCAAAGACCCAAGGGCTAATTTTAATTCTGTCTTTACTCTGAGTCATTAATTTCTCACACGGGGTTATCGAATAAGAAGTGTACTATCTTTGAGTGAATGTTGTTTCTGGGCTCATTTGCCTTACATAATTGCACAATGTCCTTTACTTCTGTGTTAAGAGAGATTTGCCTCTGTAAGTAGAAATGATTTTGTTTTTCTTGTAGTTGACTTTTATGTCACTATAAAACAGGTCTTTTAACTTGGCACAGTGTAATTATAAAGTACTAGCCGAAAAGGAACTACGCTTACATTTCATGGACAGCACTAGTAAGAAAGAGATGAATTTATACCGTTTAGATCAAGTTACCCAACTACAAATGAGAAAATGGAACAGGATGTAGGATGTAGAGTCTCCTAACATGTACTTTCACAATATGATACTATGTAGGGAAACAAACCTCTTTTGGAAACCTTGTTCTGATGCTGAACCGTTTGATAATAAAGTGCTTATTTGCAGATAATAGAACAAATGTGTGTGTGTTTTCATTCTTCAGAAGCAGCAAGATTCTGTCAACCTTATGTCTCTTCGATGTACACAAATCCATTTGATATAAGCTTATTTTTTAAAGCAGTTACTCAGATAAGGCATCATAGCGAAGCCTACCCTAAAACGCAAATGGCTTCTAAACAACTAATTCTAATCAACTGTTCGTATGATTGCCCATGTTCTTTATTGGTGAGGTCACTTTTGAATCCTTAGTTTCTTTTTGTTTATCTGTTTTTGCAGACCTTGTCTGGTAGAGGCAGAGGAGTCTCGATGCCTCCAGTTCTAAATCAGAATCCCATTTTTGGAACTGTGTAGTATTTGTTATTTTATTGGGTTGGCCAAAAAGTTCGTTCTGGTTTTTTTCCGTAAGATGTTACAGCCTTACACCATTTGTCTGTAGTTTTAGTAGGTTAGCTGTTCTCTCCAGCAAAGAAACATTGAGGCCTGGGTATTACCAGTCGCCATCAGTTCTCACAGTCAGACGTCCACAGGCTTCATTTCCGACTCGTTCTCCTCAGCCCACTATGCTCACTGTCACTGACCAAAAAGCCTTTATATTTTACAGAGTCTTCCCAAACCTCCTCTTCCTCTTTCTTGCCCTTTTCTGACAGGGTCTTCTGAATTCAATGCCTTTTTCTTTTATGAACTCATTTCATGGAAATACTGGACCACCCAAAGGGAACAGGTAAGTTTATTTAGGGATGTAAAATGGATTACCCTCCACGAGACTCCCCAGCGGGTCACTGCTCTGCCAGAGTACACGTTAGTAAGAAGGGGTGGGTGGAGCTTTATCTAGATTTCCTCTAAGCTTGTTATGTGTAGGCTGCACTGCTCTGTATCTCCGTGCTGCTTATCTCTGGGCACAACAGAATAATCTATGAAACTTTTACAAAATATAGATTCAAGGATTCTAAGTATGTTTACGAAGCTCCCCAAGTAATTCTGATGTTTAGCCAAGGATGAGAATCGTTGGTTTAGCTCTTAAGACCTGGGATGCCAAACAATAAGGAAGGGCTGATTTTAGACCAGTTGGAGATGACAGATGAGTCCCGTGGTTACATCTCTCTGAAAAAACATGCTTTCTCTCTGGTCTTTGAGGATAGGCTGGCCATCAGTGCTCCTATATGAAGGATAATATCACTTTATTTCCTTCATTTCTTTCTAACAGATGAGTGTTTGTAGAGCTCAGAAACCCTAAGTTTAGTCAGGGATATGTGGGAGGGAAGGTCCATTTTCATAATGACACTACATCAGAAGTCAGTGGATCCGTTAAGTTCATCTTACATTTTCCATCCTTAAGTTTTGTTTCCTCTCTGCTCACACAAGAAATTCAATGTTTTAGTGCTTCCAATATAATTTCACCCAAACTTACACAGAGAGAGGTTTAGGTTTTACAGGAATAAAGTAGCATCCTCATCTGCTGAGAGTGGTTTGTGAAGATACCATTCAGTGCTTTTTAAAAAGGGTTAAATGTTTTCATCTGAGACCTGAAGAAACTGCCAGTCATTCTAGACCATAACCTGGTGAGTGTTAGACACAGAATTCTTGACCAGTGATGATGAAAAAGAGGCAATTACAAACTACATAGTCTTATCTATCTTATGAGTCCTCCCTGTGCTATTACCACAACAAACAGGTTGGGAGAACTGTAAAGAGAGAGGAAAAACCATACCGTGCTGTCATTTGTAATTCAGTCTTTGCCAAAGCATAAAAACATAAACCATAATGACTTTCTCTCACTAAATTCAGTTAAAATCATAACATTTTGTTTAGAAAGTAACTGATATTGGTCTGTGGAATAAATTTAACTTTCACAGTAAATTGTCATCATACGTCAATACTAGACTGTAAGTATAGTTCCAAGATAATGGACACAAAAAAGTATTTCTAAGAATAGATGACTATTCCAGCTTATTAAAAGAGTTGTTTTAATTCCTTTCAGACATTATACAGTGTTACTATATTTCTATTTAAGACCCCATACTTGTGGAAATTTGCTATGTCTAGAGGCAAGGTTTCAGGTTGTCCTGTAAAACATTTATTTAGTCCAAAGGAAAATTCTACCGAATAAATCCTTGCCAATGCCACGTACGCTGTCTGGCCCAAAAATGAGGAACAAAAATATGCTTCTACGGGCAAGCTTCTAGGAAATCATCCGGACGGTCATAGAACTGATACTCCCCGCCGCCCACCATTTGTACCAGAAAACTGTAATGAATAAAGTAAATACTGAATTTGAACTTGTCCCTTTCATTATAAGGACCTTTAATTACTGGAATACTAAATTAATCTCCAGAAGTGATCAGTTTTCTATCATCCAGACTAAAAATTTCTAATGTTATAAAGGCTGCTTGATTTTTCCCTGACCTAAGAGACTGCATTTCATGGAAGATCTGCATCCAACGTAAATACAGTCCCAGTACTGAGGTATACCTGCTGCTTTTCCTGCTGGAACTTCCTTATTTGCCTTTCTTCCTTCAGGGACAAACATGCTGCTGTTCCAGAAGGAGGGACGTTTACTGTCCACCTGTTTTTGAGAAATCATATTACTTCAACTCAAGATTATCCCTTGGTACCAGACGGGTTTCTTCATTTTTTTGGAGTTTAGTATGATCATATGGTACATATATTATATAATATATGTACGTGATAATAACATATATATAATATATAATAATATAATATATATAATATTATAATAATATATGTACATATATATATATACATCTACCTAAGCAGGGCCTAGGTTAGCTCCCCCAAATCAATGCATTAATGGTGAAACAAGACTCTTCCCACAAGTGGGATAAAGCTTCTCAAAAGCTCTATGCCAGTTTAGATATGCTTTTGATGCCCTATGCCAGGTTAGATGTTTTTGATGCCATGTGACTTTTGGCACCAAACACACAGAACCACTTGGTTTTGAAAGCTTTTTGGATTTCAGAACTGCAGATAAAGGACTGCAGACTTATATATATATGTGAAGGATGCTTGGAAGGAAAGGCCTTTATAAACTCTGTGTTAGATGAAAAGAGATACTTGCCCCCCTGCCCCAACTCCTTTTCTTAAAACTCTCCATCTTACTATGACATCTTATGTTTCCTCAGACACACCCGATGCACACCCACCTCTGAGCACTGGCTTCTTCCTCTCTGTGTTCTGTTCTACCCCCTCTGGTGCCTGGCTCACTCCCTCACCCTCTGCAACACTTGGCTCAAATAGCACCTCGGCAAGTCTTGCCCTGACCACTGTCCTTTAAGTGTTAAAACTCCTCTCCCTACCGGTACTCCCTGCTCTCCCCCCGGCACGTCTTTCTCCACAGAACTTATTACAATCACATATACTATATTCCTCCTTTATTTATTCGTTTGCTCTCTTTTCCCGAAACTAGAATTAGAATGTAAGTTCCACAGAGAGGGGGAATCTTAATTTTATTTACTTGTTGTATCACATTTTAGAATGTGCCTGAAATACAGTAGGTACTCAATACATGGCATTTTCAAAGAGAAAGAGAATATCGTTTCTACATACTTGGAAAACATACAGAAAACATACCTTTTTTCCCCCCTACATACGGGCTTCTTCTAGATGCTACAACTATAGTAGTAGGTAAGGCCAGCCAGGTTGATGCCAGGGTGGGTAAACAGGCAATAGGCAACCCAAGTAAGGCAGTTTCTGACGGTGATGAATGCTGTTACACTTTTGAAGGAGAGTGGCACAGTACAGAGGAAGGATTTTAGCTTGGGTGTCAAGGAAGGCCTCTGAGCTGAGCCCTGAAAGACAAGAGGAAACCAGCTAAGCAAAATCCTGGGGGAGGAGCACGCTGGACAGAAGGAACAGCAAATGTAAAAGCCTGAGGTAGGGATGGGCTTGGCGTCATAAGAGAAGACGGCCAGTGGGGGTAAAGCACAGTGAGCAGGGAGAAAGTAGCCCGAGAACAGGACGGAGAAGAAGGTAGGGGCCGCTTCCCAGGCCCCGATCAGGAGTCTGAATACTTCAAGGAGAGGAGCAAAGTGAATCAATTTATATTTTAAAGGGGTCTTTAAGGAGTAGAAAGGTAAAGAGGAAAGAGAGGGAAGTGGAGACCAGTTAGAAGTCTTTAACAGTGGTCCAGACAACAGCTAATAGAAGACTCAGGATTTTATCTTGAGCAAGTAAGTGTTTAATAACATGGGAAAAGACTAGGGTAGAAAAGGGTGTTTTTGTTTGATTTTGGTTTGTATTTTGAGAAGCTGGGTGGGGAGGAGGGGTAGGAATCAGCGGCTCTGTTGGCTGTGAGAGCTCTGACCTCCATGAAGAGGTCAGGCTGGAGAAATAAATCTGGGATTCATCAGCATATAAAGCCCATTCTTAAAGGCTAAGAACGGATGAGATACTAGGAGAGAATTTAGATACCGAAGAGAACGTTAGTGCACTTAATACAAAGACCACATCAGACCATTAAGACTCTTAACAACTAATTTATTTAAAAATAGACAAACTATTGTTAATCGTAGAAAATAGTAACAGCGATTTTAAATGTACAGTTTTAACCAATACAAAAAGCAATAAAGCAATATCTGAAGCCTTATTTAAGAAATCTCAATACATGATCTCTGAAGTTCCTTAAGTTCTGACACTAATTCTAACATGAACTTATTAGCAAAAGACTCAGAAATGTGGTAAGCCCTTGACCTAAAAACTAACTGATTTGTTTGATATGCATGCAAAAATGAATGAGGAAATGAGATAAAGCTTTCTAGTGCCTTTGCTATCAAGATAACTGTCAAAAAAATAAGTTTGCAACTTAACTGAGCACAAAATAAAGTTTTTTTTTCTAACAAATAAGACCAGGTTTCTTTTTAAAAAGAACTCTGAGTTTAGACAAAGTAATTTTCCTAAAAGCTAGTAGATGCTACCTTAAATACCACCTATTTTAAATTATACCATCTCTAAATAAGTTAATCACACAAGATATTTAAATACACCTTTAGGTGTTGGAGGGGGGAGCGCCTCTTTTCTAATGCAGCTGTTTTAAATTGAAGCTTTTGCACAAAATCAGAGAGAAACATTAATGCCTATCCCAAAGACCTTTTGTTACCCGCGTTTTGGATGAGAAATGATGCGGCTTTGAAAATGCCAGTGTTAGACCATGCTGAATTAAGAAAAAAAAAAGGACAACTGCTAGTTCAAAAGATACATGGAAGATATGTACCATTCCAGAACAAACACACCCTCTTCCCTCATTCAGGAGGGCAGAGTAATTGCTGAGATGTAATTATATAACTCTCTAAGAAAAAAATTAAGGCTCCTATAGTTAACAGTCTGTTTGTGGAGTAAAATTATTTTGTGTCTTGATGCTTCGGGACCCAGAAACGTTAGAAAGTGCACTTGGGATATACTGTATTAGGGTCCTCTGCAGCAAAGCTCTAGCTGAACACTTTATTTTCCAAGCACTAGATGGGTACTTCATGAATTCAGTGATCTGAATGGTATAAAAACCAAGAGTACTATTAATAACTCTTTATTTTAAAACATGAGTTGGAGGAAGAAAAGAATAAAT
The DNA here is from genome assembly GCF_003676395.1 of Aethalodelphis obliquidens. Taxonomy (NCBI): domain Eukaryota; kingdom Metazoa; phylum Chordata; class Mammalia; order Artiodactyla; family Delphinidae; genus Aethalodelphis; species Aethalodelphis obliquidens. The sequence goes on along the minus strand of NW_020837960.1, from coordinate 15,662,266 downwards.
TTTTACAAGTCCTGAGGTATGAAATCTGTATCAGTAGTATGACAGTATCTCATATGTTTATACTTTGCTTTCTGTTTGTATTTAAAAACTAATATTTATAAAACAAACACACAGTACATCCATTTAGTTTCCATGAGTAAACTAAAATCTAATGGGTAAAAATTAGTAATTTTTCCCTAGTTTCTAATATATGTTTTAGCACAAGAGCTCAGGATCATTTGGGCGAATGGGGGCAGTCAGCCAAATTGCATTTGGAAGACAAGACGCATTTTCTAAGGGTGTTCATGTTAAGTTAAAAAAAATAAATATAAATTAATAAAAATAAGAGCAAACATCACATACATGCCACAAGAGAAGACAAAGTACTCAGATAGGCACAGGTTGTGAGGACTCTCACTCCCAGGGGATCCTGCCACCATTTGTAAAGCAGAGCAATTATAAGTAAAACCCCTACATACGAACGAGTTCCATTCAGAGCGTGCTTCATAAGACCAATTTGTTTGTAAGTCCAGCGAAGTTAGCCTAGGTACCCAACTAACACAATCGGCTATATAGTACTGTACTGTAATAGCTTTATAATACTTTTCACACAAATAATACATAAAAAACCAACAAACACAAAAAATAAAGAAAACATTTTTAATCTTACAGTACAGTACCTTGAAAAGTACAGTAGTACAGTACAACAGCTGGCACATGGGCTGGCATCGCCTGAAGAGGCAAGAAGAGTTACTGACTGAAAGAGAGAAAGGAGGTGGGAGATGGTAGAGCTGAAGGATCGTCAGCAATAGGAGACGGAAGGCAAGCTGCAATTTCACTCACGCCTGACATTAATGGCACAGGTTCTGGTTCCTTGCTGGATTCAATTGTTCACATCTTTGAAAGTTCATATCTTGAAGGTTCGTATGTAGGGGACTTACTGTATTTTGGAAATGGAAACATCTGCTAAAGCTTTTTAAATGGCAGGACTGGCACAGGATTTTCAATCTTGAACAATAACAATGCATGTTCTAGTGACTACAATGTTGCAAGTGGCTTAGGAATCCCCTGCACAAATATTCAACTGTGCTATCCACAAAAAGAGCTGAAGGTATGTATCAAATGTGGCCGTAAACAGAACCTGGGAGAGTTCTACAGTCAGATCTGTGGGAGACAATGAAGCCGGAGATGTACAGGGTGCCCACCAAGGTCGTGAGGTCCTCACTTTTCTTCCCTGTTTGAGGTATCCGTGCTATCATTCATTTTCTGCTTTTGCATTCGTGTTCGAGTAGATGCTAAAACAAGGATGAAGAAATGTTAACAGCACTGACGGTGCTGGGTAAGCTGGTAAAGGGCTGCCACATATGTTATGCTTACGCCAAACTGATGGAGCCCAGGGCCTCGCAAAAGCAGTGGTTTCGTTTTTTAAATCATACATCCCCATCAGCAAATTTTTTTCCAAGCAGTACCACTAAATGTATGTATGTATGTATGTATGTATGCATATGTGTCTAAATTATAAGACACACACACCCCAAACATTAAAATAGATGAGATAAAGACAAATATTCTAACAGTCTCTTTATGTACCCCCAAAAGGTGGTCTTACACACACCCAAGTGTGCCCAACTTTGTAGGCCACTGTTCTAGAGATGATATGGTTAAGTTTGGCACCTGAGCAAAACAGAATTCTGGGCTGGTCTGCTGAAGTGAGTGTTATTCTTCATGAAGCCAGGAATTCCCTTGTGTTTGGAGACACGCTGCAAGTACTGCAAACACATCAGCTCACAGCTCATTTAATTTGGACATGGACATTTAAAAATACATTATTAATTACAACACAAAAACAGAATGCTTCTCTTAAATAATTTAAAAAATCTTAACTTGATTTTAGAGGTGGGCAAAGGCTCTTCATAAAGAAGCACAAAACACTCACGCTTGGTAAAGAAAGGAGTGACTCAGTCTCCCCTTCTGGCCCTTCCACTCTGAGCAATCTAGCACTGTGTCATGATCTTCTTCTGAATACAGTTTTTTTTGAGGAAAGCTGAAGAGCAACCTGGAGAATTCCTTATCCTCATGGGTTAAAACTCCTGCTACCTCTCCTCAATTTTCAGCTGCACAAAGGCCCTGAACTTCAGCCCGGCAGAGGGAATTCCTGGTCATAGCTAAGTGTGTCACTGCGAAATGTACTGACTACAGCAACTGAGCTCTTCTATAAGAAAATATACACGTTTTTACAGCTTTCTGCTCCTTTTAAAATGCATATTTGTGGGTTCCAAAATGCTTCCACATGTTTTTAAGGTCTGATTTTGGTTATAAGCTTCATGTCTATTTTCATGCACTGGGGGGAAAAGCTACAACTATTTAAAAGTTAAAACAGGAGTATATTAGTTGATGTAAAATCCAAAAAGAGATCCATTTATAACCACAAAATTTAATTTAGTTTCAACAGTACTCTTCAAAATAATACACATAGAAATATGGTTTAAAAAATCAAAAGTATTTTTAAAAACACTTTATATTTCAAAGTTAGTATCTACAGAGACATTGAGAGAAAGCCCCTTTTTAAAAAGTCACATTTTAATTGGTACTGTTCTTACTGATATGTCCTATGACCTAGGAATGAGAGTTTTAATTCTTATTATCTCCTAAATATTTGTCTTCTTTCCAAGACCCAGCTCTGCTTCCTGTTAATGGGTCTGGCACCAGATTATCAGGAAATGTCACACTCACCCTCACGGCTACCTCTCTAAGACATCGCAGTAGCAGTCAGTGCACACGGATCTTTTTCTTAATGTGCTTCCCATCTACTATACTTGGGTTAATCTTTCATAGTGTCAGAGTAGCTTAGGAGAGAAGTCCATTTGCCTTAACATTCCAAACTTAAGTCACTCTGTATAACTTGGAAAATGCTCTTGTGTTCTTTATCAAAATTCTGATTTCCAGTAATGAAAAACTTTTGTTTAAAATAAGTTCTAAAACTTGCAAATTAGGGAAGTTCAGTAATAGCAGAATAAAAGATTATTCTTTAAATAAGGGTGATGATGTTTATATATGCTAAGTTTATGACATTCTTGCCCACATCCAATACTCTTAAATAAAGGTACCTCATTACAATTCTGCTATCCTAAAATATTTTCTAACCACAGCCATTCGTGTTGAAGATTTGGTTTCACTTCTTGGTCTTCCCGCACAGATTTTAGGAAGGATGAAGACGACCTTCACTTTGCATCACACATCTAACCCATACAGGCTAGTAAACAACACATGCTTGAGCGAATTATATCTTGAACGCATAACCAAGTCACTAATTGAAGAGATTCTATAAATTTATTCTTTTATAATGTGAAAAGGCTTTCTGCAATGTAAATGACTGTTCATTTACATAAGGTTTAATGATAAGTACTTACTCATTTCTGCCAGTTTCTGTTGAAATTTGGACTCCCCTGGGAGATGTTTACTGCAGATTTAAAAAATGCAAAATATTTCATATGTATATGTATAAATGAAAACCTCAGATTTCCAATAACTATGTTTTCAATGACTTTTTATGCTCTTATTTTAGTGAGTAGCTTTTAATTTCAAAGGTTTATAAATCGAACATCTAAAATATAAATGTCACAAATTTATGATCCTAGATATTTTTTCAGTGGTTCTTATGAAACACAGTAGCATTTTTCAAGAGTAAGCATTTAAAAATCTAATGTTAATCAAAACTAACAAAATTTTATCAATAGCTTTGTAAAAAAATGACCAGATTTTTAACATCTGATATTTTCAATTAATTTCAGTAGATTTACATGGTGCTTTTAACTTTGGGATGCAGTCACACCTACTATTTTGAGCAATCCTCATAATTTCCAAATAAAACTGGCATGAGAAGGACTGGTGTAAGTCGGGAGTAGGGCTGGCACTCTGGGTTCTCCCGATGACCAGCTCAGCTCCTGAAAAACGGCTCCTACCTTCCATCTGCTTCATCCGATCCTTCAATGTCAAAGCGCAGTTTTTTCAGTGGTTTAGGAGGGTTGCTTCCTTCAGCACTTCTTTTGAGCACACGGTCGCTGTTACACACCATTTGATTTATTTTCTGGAACTTCTCAGAAGTCTGCAAATTATGGAATTCTTTATTTTAAATCATTAAATGCCACCACTTTGCTTAGCAACCCCTAATTGCAGGTTTGAGGTAGGTCAACAATCAGGCAGAGGTAATATCTGCATTTTAATTTTCTGCCTTTATGGACCAAATAAGAGATGTGAAAAATGTCAAAATCAGACTAACTGCACCTAACTCTGCCCCAATTAAATACCTGCTATTTTCAAACCCTCCTATGTCTTCCCAACAACTCTGATGACTACTCCAAAAGTCCTAGTTCCTCGTTTTCAGAACCTACTCACACACAAAACTAGGGCTACTTCTCAGAAGCATGCAAAGTTGGAACAGCTTCCTGGAACCTTATTTTTGACAGATTTTTTTTTTTCTTTTTAGAGCACAGCATAACCGGAAAGAATGTCACAGGAATTTAATAAGCGATGTTTAGTGAATAACAATTTGGGGCTCACTTTATGGGTATCATGTTGACAAGTCATACTATATTTGAAGCCATTATTGACGTATTGTTAGGATAAAAGCTTTGGTAAGAAATACCAAAGGGGGCACAATACCTTATTTGATCCAAAGGACAAACACATGGAAAAACTCTATGTCTTGTCTATCTATTTCAGAACCAGAGTGAGGTGATAATCTCAGTGATGTGTATTAACACATTTATTTGAACTCAAGAATGAAGTCAGACTTTCTGATAGAAATTAAATGTGATTTGACTTATTTGACAGTAAGGATTAGCTTTGCTAATTATGCTTTATTTTCCAAAAATTAAATGAACTAAGTTTCAAAAAAATTAAATGCAAAACCAGATTTTGATGGAAAATATATTTAGAGCACATGTACAATATGATAGAAACAAAATTCTGGGCACCTATTAAATTTATAAGATTTTCAGTTATCAGCTTTAAAATATGGAAGTACATATAACATTTTCTCAATTCTTTTAGAGGCTATGGCAAGCAAAAAAGTTTGAAGACCACTACTCTATACTTATCCAGATCCAATCCTATTTATGTGGTCCATATCCCCTTTGTGAAGCCTGACAGCTGCAGCCTATATTGAGCTAAACATCACAGCATTTACTATTTGTAACAAACATTTTAACATTTGGTCTTTTAGTACACAAACATTTATGGTTCTCTAGTTATTTCATTTGGGGTAGTGCAGCAGGCAGATGCTAGAATGGCTCTCACTAATCCTCATCTCCTTGAGTGTGGGTTGGACCTGGTGGTGTCTTGCTCCTGACAAAATAATGTGGCAAAAGTGATGGAAAGTCACTTCCAAGATTACAAGAGTGACTTCCATTTCGCTTGTTTGTCTCCCTCGTTCCCTGCCTCCCTCTCTTGGAGTCCTTGCTCTGGGAGAAGCAAACTGCTATGTTGTGAGTAGCCTGTCACCCTACGGACAAGCCCACGTGTCAAGGAACTGATGGCTTGGACCAGTAGCCATCGAGGATCAGCCAACAGCCATATGAATGAGTCTCTGAGAGGTCATCCTCCAGGTGAGCCTGGAGATAAGTGCAGCTCCAGGTGATACACTGACTGCAGCCTTGTCTGGAGAGACCCTGGATCCTAAGCCATGCCTGCGTACTGACCCACAGAAACTGAGATGAAAAAAGGTTTAAGTTACTAAGTTTGGGGGTGATTTGTTACGCAGCAATAAATAACAAATATAGGCAGAGGGGTGGGTAGTATGAAACATTAATAGTAATGCATACTGAATACAGGACTGCTGAATTAGTGATCGTAATGCAAGGCCAGCTAGAGTAATGGGTTCCCAGACTAGAATAACCATTTCAAAGCTAAGCTTTGCCCTGCATTCCTCTGGAACAAAGACCACCACAGACTCTGTCACTTACACTGGGGCATGTAACCAATTCCTTATCAATTTAACAGGGAAAGAATATCCTAGAATTTGGAGAGGAAGAAAAGCAAAAGTGTGTATATGTATAGAAGGAGACCAGTGGGTAAGGACTGGCTGGTGACATCTGGACACAGTGATTACATTTTGGAGTATCTTATTTCAAATTAGTGAATTTCAAAGCTGTTTTTTAAAACATTCCTTTGAGATTATATAAGGCATATATTTGTATGTATAGACATGAATGTATACACATACATATATAATCTCAAAGAAATGTTTAGAAAACAACTTTGAAATGCACCAATTATGAATACGATTTAAAATTAAATCTGATTTGAAAATAAATCTGATGTCTTCTAGATTCTACGCAATATGCCTGAATGAGGTGCTTGAATAATAGCATTTGTAAATTCAATTATAGAAATTCTCGATTTCTTTTATAGTTATAGTGCATACTATTGTATTTCACAGGAAAAGTACTCACCCCAAATGATTCACCAATTGATACTAAGATCCTGTCAAGTTAATATAAAATACAAATTAGTAAAATGCAAATCATATTCAACTGTGCAGAGGTAAACATACACACGTCATTCTGAACTATCAGGAATGCCAAATCAAAGGTTTCCTCTACCCCTGGAACCACTGACAAATTATACTCATTAGAGACTTATTCTGGTACTGCTAGTCTAGTCAAACACTGAACTGGTTCCTTAGATTTTTTAAAGCAAGACCTGCATGTCTGCAAGAACATATTCTGCCATTGTTCACATTTAAAAAGGGTAAAAGAAAATTTTAAGTTTATCCATACTTAATTCTTCATAAATCAATGACTAACAATTAAAATTTCTTTCACCTTTTCTCATTAAAAATTCAAGTTACATTTGGCAAAAACTTACATGTGATAATCAGAATTCTAATTAGGATCTATATATAGTATAGTAAATATATTTACTATATATAGTAAAGGCTATTTAACACATATCCTAGAATCAGAAATCTCTTATTAGTTTGTCCTTGCTTGAACCATATAATTTACACTCCTGATAATAAAGGTGAAGAACAGCATTAGCCTGACACAACAAAGATTTGATCATATGTACATGGAATCAATAAATATATGGATTTTATTGTCCTCCAATTCTTTGATAAGTGGCCATCATTCTATATATTGATATATTTGATTTAACTAAATATGCTGAATATGTAGAGTGTTAAGATGCTCTCTTAATACTTGATCAATGATTTATCAGGATTTTCAGAATGTGACTTTTTTGCTAAAGGACTCCAACCTGGAAGTGATTTAACTAAGATCAGCAAAAAAGCCATCATTACCAGCATAACATGGGTTAATTATCACCATTAAAAATTTAGCTAAGTATACGTTTTCATGTGTACAAATTAGACATGGTGTGGCATCTCAGCAGCTTATAATGTAATTTGTAGATATCAGTACACAGATACTCAACTATAAGAACACCAAATAAACAGAAGACGATACAGGGGCACATGGGAGCATTTATATCATTTGCCAATTATTTTCTACTTTTTCTTTTACTGTAGAGTTTGAAATTTTTATGAGTGTGCATTATTTATATAATTAAACACACCACACGAATTTTTTCTATAGGGTTAATATATCCCCTTCTTGTTTTTCTTGCCCATTAAGTACAATTATATGGGCTAACGTTTTCTGAGACTTTACAAGCAAATCTGCCTCCACTTCATCCAAATAAAGTCAGTTTTAAATAGCCCTTGATAACACATAATGAGTCAACTGAAGTACTTCAAAAGCCAGAGAGCACTTGCTGTTGGATGTGGAAGATAATATACTGATTTGTAGCTGCACAGAACCTTTCATCTGAGAATTTAAAACAGTTTCACACTCATCATTTACCTGAGCCACAGCACCCTGAGACCTGCCCAAGTTAATACAAAGAGGCCACAGGCAGAATTAGGGATGGACTTCTAAAGACTTAATTTACAGTCACCTACATTTAATCAGTCATCTACATTTTTATAAGCAAGATGAACACATCCACAGAAAGAGTTCACAGGACATTCAGTAAACTCCACAATAAAAATTCTTAACCAAAAGTAATCTACTTTGTTTAGCAGACTGGCTACTTACAAAAACATGGGAGTGACTTTGAAACTTATCATCAAACTGGTGCTCAGACTGTTTACAAAAGAACAGACCCCAGCAGCCAGGAAAGCTGATGACTAAATGTGCAAACCCATCTAAGTAACCAGATTACCTACCCCCGGACCCCCAATTCTTATCACATCACTTAATATAAATGAGGAAATTAGGGTCTCAAATCTAGCTTATTTTAAATGAAGAAAGCTTTGTGTTCTTAAGCTTGGATCAAAATAAGTCCCTCTTATTCTTTACCACTTCCCTAAAAAGAAAACACAAACCTTGATCTTGGAGTCATTTTTGTTGGCACAGGCAGACCTTCTGAAATTTTATACGGATTCTTCAGGGGTGATATGTAGATGTTCCCCCCAGGAACCCGTAAAGGTGAGCTAGAAAACTTGTAAGGGCTTCGAGGAATGTGAGGAATTGGTGACAAGGTAGGGGGCTAGAGGAAAAAACAAAAAAAGTAGATTACTTAACGTTTTAGTGAGATCCACTGCTTTATAATTAGATTTTCCCAAACAAAGGATGCTTTTTAACATACCCTGGTGGAAGCATACTGCAAAATATTTGTTTTCAGTCTCTGCATGAAGACTGAATTATAGAATACGATAATAGAATCATACTCCTCTTCTCTGATCAAAACACGTTTGAATGTCTGAGGAAGAAGAGCAAAAACACTTGTTAAATGAATTTGGGTATTTAACTCCTTAGACTTTCTTTTTTTTTTAATTAATTAATTAATTTTTGGCTGCATTGGGTCTTTGTTGCTGCCTACGGGCTTTCTTTAGCTGTGGTGAGTAATGGCTTCCCTTGCTGCGGAGCACGGGCTCTAGGTGCGTGGGCTTCAGTAGTTGTAACATACAGGCTCAGTAGTTGTGGCACACGGGCTCAGTAGTTGTGGCTCACGGGCTCAGTAGCTGTGGCTCACGGGCTCTAGAGCGCAGGCTCAGTAGTTGTGCACGGGCTTAGTTGCTCCGTGGTATGTAGGAACTTCACGGAACAGGGCTCAAACCCGTGTCCCCTGCATTGGCAGGCGGATTCTTAACCACTGTGCCACCAGGGAAGCCTAGATTTTCTATTTTAATAGTTCATAATACTATTTACAGTAAAAACGCATATTTTACAGGCAAAAACAATCCGAAAAAGCCATCTTAGGCTTGGATTATAGCTGCTCTACTAGCAGTGAAATGTCATAGATATATACGTTTTTTATATATTTGTGTAAAAGTTTATTACAAATATCCTGCTTATTGTCAGGGATATAGTATTCTTTATTTACTTTATAGTATGAATTTGAATACTAAAGTGTGTTAACTTCCCAATTACATTTTAGTTACAAATAATTAACCAATAATACGAAAGTAAAAAGTTGATATGTAAATTTATATAATACAGTCAGAACATATGATATAATTAATGACTGAAGCTATCCATATTACAGATATGTATATATCTGGAAAATTCTTACCATGGAAAATTACCTACCTCCTGAACAGCATGAGGAAGATCTTTGTATGCTGTTACAATGATTTTGAATTTAAGGTCTATATTCTTCACTTTGCATATGCCATACATGGAACACATCATAATCTAGTAAATAAATGTGATATAAAAATAGTCAGGATTTTGTTGCATGGTTGTACTCTAAAAAACACTGTTATTTTTCTTTTAGTTTCAAAAAATGGAAATTTAATTTCCTACAGAATTATCTTTTCCCATCCTGAGCTCAGTTTGAATGTACATGTAAAGTATTTAAAGGACAGAATGCAAATAGCCAACTCTCAATTATTCAGGACAGATCATCTGGTTTGTAAATAACCCTAACTTTGGCTCCTGTTCCTTAAATGTTTCTCAGAAGAGAAAAGTTGAAACTGGAATCAATTAACTGTTTAACTAACACTTAAAAAAAAAAAGCCAGGTGTGAAAAGGGTTCAAACTATTAGATAAAATAATATTGACTATACTCAGTGGTGGTGTTAAGGGGGATGCAGTAACTGGAAGGGGACAGGAGACAGTCTTCTGTTGACAACGTTCTGTTTCTTGATTTGCTTTCATAGATGAGTTCAGTTGATGAATTTACATTAAGATGTATCCTTATGATATATGGATTACTCTATACACATATTACATTTAAAGAGAAGGGTATTTTAAACATAAAAATAAAATTTGAAGTGATTTTCTGTGACTTTGAAACATCGAACTTTCTTAATTTGTCTGAATTTTACTACCTAATTTAAGAACTGATATCTTCTGCAACATTCTTGCTCCCATCTACCGCCAAGAATACCTACTCAACATCCCTTGTTTAGCATCTTAAACAGCCCCAGTACTACTATTTCTCCCGTTTAGAATGCCATCCAAGTATCCTCTTTGCTAATTCACACTGTTCTCCTATTTCAATACTTTACCTAAGATACCTCTCACAAAATCTTCTTGATTCCAGATACCTAATCTCTTTAGAAATCCTTAGCACTACTGTCTATCTTTCTATATTATAGAAAAGCAGTAGACCCATAAGGCAATAAGTGCCTACCTAAAAAAAAAATCCAACATACTAGAATTTAGAGTTCAAATATGCTCTTGTAAAATATACATATTTGTAGGTTATACCTTTATACAATAATTCATCTTTTGCTCAAAATATCATTCTTACTGGGAACAATACTACCAACCTTACCAAAATAAAAAGATTAAAAGGGAACATTATGAACAGCTGCATATCAACCAAATAGATATCTAAGATGAAACAGAAAAGTTTAAGGAAAGACACGAACTACCAAAACTGACTCAAGAAGAAAAAGAAAATCTGAGCTTTTGAAGCACTAAAGCACCAAAAGCTTCAAAGGACACAATCAAGAAAGTGAAATGAAAAAAAAAAAGAAAAAAAAGAAAGTGAAATGACAACTCAGAGAATGAGAGAAAATATCTGCAAATCATATAAGGATTTGCATGATAAAGAACTTGCATGTAGAATATATAAAAAGCCCTTTCAGCTCAACAATAAAAAGACAACCCAATGAACAAATAGGTAAAGTATCTGAATAACTATTTCTCCAAAGAAGATATACAAATGGTCAATAAGAACACAAAAAGATTCTCAATATCATTAGCCATCAGGGAAGTGCAAATCAAAACCACAAAGAGATATCACTTCATATCCACTAAGATGGCTATAATCCAAAAGGCAAATAAGAAGTTGGTGTAGATGTGAAGAAACTGGAACCCCATACACTGCTGACAGGAATGTAAAATGGGTAGCCATGCTAGTAAACAATCTGGCCATTCCTCAAAAGGCAATACAAAGAGTTACCATATGACCCAGCAATTCCACTCCTAGGTAAATACCCTAGAGAAATGAAAACATACATCCACCCAAAAACTTGCACATGAATTTTCATTAACATTATTCATAATAGCCAAAAAGTGGAAACCAAATGTACATCAACTGATGAATAAATAAACATGATGTGGTATAGCCATACAATGGAATATTATTTGGCAATAAAAAGGAATGAAGTACTGATACAAGCTATAACACAGATGAACAATAAAAACATAGTAAGTGAAGGAATCCAGACACAAAAGATAACATTATATGATTCCATTTATATGAAATGTCCAGAAGAGGCAAGTCTATAAAGACAGAAAGTAGATTAGCGTGTTGCCTGTGGTTAGAGGGGGTAGGAGAATAGAGGCGTGTATGCTACAGGTACAGGGTTTCTTTTTGACATGATGAAAATATTTTAAAACTGATTTTGGTGATTGTTGCACAACTCTGTTAATATACTAAAAACTACTGAACTGTACATTTTAAATGGGTAATTAGCATGGTATATGAATTACATCTCAATAAAACTGTTACAAAAATATTATTCCATAAACAGAGAAGAAAGAGGAAGATATGAGAGATGGTCTTTGTAAATTAACTCATTCATTTATTCATTTGACACTGTTTTAGATCAACTATTCTTTTTTAGGTCTTTTTTAGATCAACTAAGATCCCCGGGGGTTCTTAGTTCCCCAACAAGGGATCAAACCCATGCCCCCTGCAGCCTGCAGTGGAAGCACAGAGTCTTAAGCACTGGGCCAGGGAAGTCCTAGATCAACTATTCTTAAGTCTCATGCTTTTTCCACACTAAATGAATTCTAGCTTACCACAACATAGAAAAAGCCTATGATAAAGTTTCTTCAGTGAGCTTTGCAGTGAGATCTTTCATGCCATTAAATAAATAAAGTTATTGAAATATTCTCAAGCTCTAAAGCTCTCATTTGTAAGAAATATAGCAAAAATATAAAGGGCAGCCAACAAGCAAATATATATTAAGTCTACTAAATCGATGCAGCTTCTCATTTGAATCTAACCTTTTCTTAAGAAATCAGTACACAGCTAACAAGTGAGTCGAGTAGGAAAAGTGCAAAATTTTCTTACCTGGTCCAAATGCCTGTCTCTCATGAGTTCATACTCATTTTGCAGTGTGTGTTGGAAAAGGGTCCAGATGATATGTTCTAGTTCTGGGTGGTCAGACAGAAGGCGTGCACACAGGGTATTTAGTCGAAGATATGCTAGTCGATACACTGGAAAAATAAGGGGAATTAATCACATTTACTCTTTTTTTTTTTTTTTTTTTGCGGTATGCGGGCCTCTCACTGTTGTAGCCTCTCCCGCTGCGGAGCACAGGCTCCGGACGCGCAGGCTCAGCGGCCATGGCTCACGGGCCTAGCCGCTCCGCGGCATGCGGGATCTTCCTGGACCGGGGCACGAACCCATGTCCACTGCATCGGCAGGCAGACTCTCAACCACTGCGCCACCAGGGAAGCCCCACATTTACTCTTAATTTTGTATCACAAGTGGATTTTTTCAAAACATTAAATTGCTATAACCAAATGCTGTTAAATAGCATTTTAACATTAACTTCATCTCTACCACTGTCTTCCTTATGAATAAATGATTTGTAGCCTTAGCACTGTCCTAGATACTCGAAGGCAAAATAATACTTTGCTGAAAGTATATTCAGCAAAAAAAATTCTTTTGCTAAATTATTACAGCATAAAGTTGAGGTAGAGGGACTTCCCTGGTGGTCCAGTGGTAAAGAATCCGCCTTCCAATGCAGGGGACGCGGGTTCGATCCCTGGTTAGGGAACTAAGACCCTACATGCAGCAGGGCAACTAAGACCGTGCGCTACTGAGCTCCTGCGCCTCAACTACAGAGCCTGCGTGCTGCAAACTACAGAGCTCACGCACTCTGGAACCCACACGCCACAACTACAGAGCCCACGCGCCCTGGAGCCTGCACACCACAACTAGAGAGAGAAAACCTGCACGCCACAACTAGAGAGACGCCCGTGCGCCACAATGAAAGATCCCGTATGCCTCAACGAAGATCCCGCGTGCCGCAACCAACACCCAACACAGCCAAAAATAAATTAAATAAATAAAATAAAATAAAGTTGAGGCGGAGGAATAAAGATCCTAAGATCTTGTGAAATTAGACAATCCAAATAGAGTTTGTTTCAGTTCCACTGGTAATCTCTCATCACAGATGTTGAAAATTCTCACTATCAATATTCAAGAGGGTAATTATTTTTTAAAATAATGGAATTTCCAAAGTCCCTCAATTTTTCCAATCCTAAAAACAAAAAACAAATAGTGTATTTCTCTATAAAAATGCTAGACTTGTAGATTACCTAAGTGGTAATATGACTGTGATATTAAATTTAGAGAGTTTATTAAAAAAATGCTAGTGGAACATAGGTTGGAGAAAAGTAATCCACAAAACTGAATTTTCCTCCATCTACTTTAAACATAATAACCCTTGGTTTAAATTTACTTTTCAAAGACTTGTATAAGGTAATCAGAATTTTTTAGTTAATTTATCCCAGTGGTCCTCAACTTTGGCTTATATCAGACTTGCATTGAGGGCTTGTAAAAACAATGATTTTTTTTTTTTTTTTTTGCCTCATCCTAGAGCTTCTGACTGAGTAGTTCTAGGGGCAGGGCTCAAACAAAAATTCTCATTTCTACAACTTAGCAGGTGAGGTGGATTCTGCTGGTTGGGGACCACACTTTGGAACCAACGCTCTTAACGTAAGGGCTTATAACATGCCTATAAAGTTCAGTATATCTCTGACTTGAATAAAAATCAGAAAAATGATTTATCACAGAGGAATGTGGCCTTTTACTTTCCTTCAAAGAGCTCCAAGTGGGTGTGCACTTGCATGTATATACACATGCACAGACACCCAAATGACCTCCCCATCCCACCACATACACACACAATCAGAGCATGCTATACAACCTGGTTACCAGGAAATGCACCTGCACTAGGCCATAACACATTGTATAATCTCAACTCACACACCTGAACAGCAAAAGTAATGTTAGGAGCAAATATTTCCAGGCATAAGTTTGAAAGCATAACAGTAGCAGCGACAATAACAACATCTAACACTTTCTGAGTGCTTACCATGTGCTAGGCACTGTTGGAAGTGTTTTATGTATTAATTCATTTAATATCTCAAAACCCATACAAGGTAGATTATTATTATTTCCATTTTACAGATGAGAAAACAGCCATAGAGATATTAAAGGTTTTTTTCCCTTTTTTTAAAAAATTGGAGTATAATTGCTTTACAATGTTATGTTAGTTTCTGCTGTACAATGAAGTGAATCAGCTATATTTATACCTATATCCCCTCCCTCTTGGACCTCCCTCCCACCCCACCCCCATCCCACCCATCTAGGTCATCATAGAGCACCGAGCTGAGCTTCCTGTGCTTTATAGCATGTTCCCGCTAGCTATCTATTTTACGCATTGTAGTGTATATATGTCAATCCTAATCTCCCAATTCATCCCACCCTTCCCTTCCCCACCATGTCCACATGTCTGTTCTCTACGTCTACACCTCTATTCCTACCCTGCAAATAGGTTCATCTGTACCATTTTTATAGATTCTACATATATACGTTAATATACGATATCTGTTTTTCTCTTTCTGGCTTACTTCACTCTGTATGACAGACTCTAGGTCCATCCACATCTCTACAAATGACCCAATTTCATTTCTTTTTATGGCTGAGTAATATTCCATTGTATATATGTACCACATCTTCTTTATCCATTCATCTGTCGTTGGACATTTAGGTTGCTTCCATGACCTGGCTAATGTAAATAGTGCTGCAATGAACACTGGGGTACATATGTCCTTTTGAATTATGGTTTTCTCAGGATATATGCCCAGTAGTGGGATTGCTGGGTCATATGATATTAAAGCGACTTGCCCAAATTCACGCCTAGTTAAGCAGAAGAGCCATGATTTGAATTGTCAGCCTCATTTCAGAGTCCATGCTCTTGAGAGTGATCATCTACTAACCTTTTTTGTAAAAGAGTGAAAGGGAGGTAGATTTCAATGGCTTCTGAGTCTGGAAGGCTGAGGTTGCTTGTGCCTCTGAATTTGCAGTAGAATTTACACGTGTAGTTGACCCTTTTTTCTTTGGGGATCTTACAGGAGAAAGATACCTAGATATATTCAAAGGAAAATACTTCATTTGAAGTTTGCTAAGAATCTCTCTCTCTCTCTCTCTCTCTCTCGCTCACACACACACACACACACACACACACACTCATGGCTGTACACATGCATCCAAACACATCTTGTCTATTTAATCTACTGTTCTACACCAAATCCCTCTTTAAATACAAGTTGGAAAAGAGAGATTAATAGGAAAACTAAGCTTGTCCTTATCATTTCTAACTCTATTTCAATAAATGGCTTTTCTTGGGAATTACTGCGTTATTTAAAAAATAGCTGCATATGTTTATATGTTCAATTCTAATAATTAAAGTGGGACTGAGTTCATAAAATTCTGGTTCAGAACTTCTGGTTCCAGAATTCTGGTTCAGTCCTTCCTCCAGCTTAAAAGAACAAGCCACTGATATCAAAATATCAATTTCTCTGATTCTCTCCTAAAAACATTTCATTGATAACTATGGTTCATATACATAGCACTTACGTTACACATACATACTCCCTCCTAAATTATATAGTACACAATTATATGAATTAATATTTCAGGTAACATTATCAAGGCAGATTTATACCTGTATACTAAAAATATGTCAGGCATAAATCAAGGCAGAGATATTAGTAAAATTATTTCTCAATTTCTGACCTTCTACTGCTCTGTGTTACCCTTTATTTTAGAGGATAATCCAGGTCTACTTTCTTTTTTTTTTTTTCAAGAACACTTTTTATTAAGGTCACTATTAGTAAAAGGTTTACAGCCTTTTAAAAATATCCCAGAATCTACTATGAAGAGCAAGTACTAGGGAGTAAACACCAAAGCATAACTTTCTAATTTTGTTTTAGTAGCTGAGAAATCATTCTGAGCAGGAAGTAGGATTTGTACCTTACTATGGATGTTTCTAGTACATGCAATATATTTACTAGTACACTAGGAAAAGGGAATCACCATCATAACTTTAAAAGTACCAGGGTCTAGTCTATTATCACCCTTGAATTTCCCTTCAATTCACTAACTAACAATATTGTAGACTGACTTAACTTGGGTAGAAGTTAGTCCCCCTTGAATTCTACGTGACCACATTACCTCCTGGACTTCGCTACTTGAATCTCAGACTTAAGAAGGCCAAAGTGGAGCTCTTGATTTCTCTCCTATTCTTCCCATGTCAAGAAATGGCTCCACATTACATCCAGTTTAAGTTAAAAACTTAGGAGGTATTTTTAATTTTTCCCTTTTCCCAATCTTCAAACCCAATGCAAAAGAAAGTTCTATTAAATATTCCTCTAAAATACACCCCAGATCTTTCCATTTCTTTGTATCTCTACTGACATATCTTAGACCAAGTCGTTTACATCTCTCACTTGAACTACTGAAATTTTCTCCAAACTGGTCTTTCTACTTTCTTCCTTGCCCTGTTCCTTTCCCTCCTCCAAACCCACCTGTACCTCAAGTAGCAGCCAGAAACTGACCCTTTAAAAACACCCATTATAGCAAGCTGCACCCCTGCTTAAAACCTTAATGTTTTCCCACTGCCCTTCTAAAACCCAAACTCCTCCCTTCGGCCTATGAGAACCTACAAGGTCTAGCTCCAGTTTGCCTCTCCAGCCCCATCTTGTACCATTTTCCTCTTGTTTGCTTCGGGGTTTCTTTCTGTTCCTCAGACCAGCTAAGTTTGACCACCCAAGGCCACTGCACTTAATACTGTTTGTTGTGCCTGTAATGCACATCATACAGATTTTGCCTGGCCAGCACCCACTTGTTCTTGAAGTCTCAGGTCAAATAGCACTTCATCAGAGAAAGCTTCCCTAAACATTCTAACACTCTCTTAGCTTCTCTCTTTCACATCATTCTCTTTCTTTCTATTACAGAACTTATTATATTCTAAAATAACCTTATGTATTAGTTTACTTGTTCACTGTTTATTTCCTTCCTCCAGAGCGTAAGCTCTATGAGGGGAAGGACCTAGTCCATCTTATTCGCCTTTGTATTCCCAGTGCCTAGAACACTTCCTGGCACCTAACGGACAACTGCTTATTGAATTAAAGAAAAAGATAAGGCTTGACTTATTTATATTTATGTATTACCTAGCAAACAAATTTATACATGAAGGCAGAAGCTCCATATGCCAGAAATACTTTGGTACAAATTAGCATGGAAATGACATCTCTGGAAAACAGTCCCTGCACTAATCACAGAACCCTGTAATGTCAATTCCTAAACAGAACTGAACAGGAACATAACATTAGGCACATTTCTATGAAAGGCAATGTAGCTAGACTGCTTAAGAGCATGGGCTTTGGGGTCAGATTGCTTGAGTTTGATTTCTAATTCCTTCTTCATAGATAACGGAGGCTGACAGCCGTGTCTATTATCTTACAGGGCTGTTAGGTCACTGTCCAGCACACAGTGAACCCTCAATAAATGTTAGTTATCTCCTTCTTCTTCCATCACACCATCATGCACTAATCAACCGTTTTAGTCTCGGATCCCACACTACTCCCTTTGCCCCATCCTATGCTTCACTCCAGATGCACTGAGCTGTACTCCCTGAAAAATGTTTCCTGCTTTCCTGGCTGCTATACTTTGGGGTTCATGCTATTTCGGTCTCTTCCCTCCTCTCCAGTTTCCATGTTGAGATCCTGCTCTACCTTTGAGGACTATCTAAATTGCCATCTCTGCATGAAAGGTGTCCTAACTACACCAAACCTGAGTGATTTCAGTAGCACTCTGTACCACTGTATATGAACTTTATTTGGGTCATGTATCTTATACTCCTGATCCCTGAAAGCAGGAAAAATGTCTTATTCAAAGTTCTATTCCCTACAGCTTTTGTATAACATCTTGCATCACACTATGCTCAGAATCTATTTGCAAGTTGAATGGATTGACACAACAGATATTCTACTTACATATCTGCTGCAGTGTGATTATTCTGGAGAGGAAGGTTGAGAGTACAAGCAGGTTCAAGGTGATCAGCTGGTCCTTCTCGGTCCTTTGCTTGTTTAATAAGATCAAATAAAGGTGACTCCTATATGAAACAAGATGACATTAAAACAACATTGGTAAGTATGATTCTCCAATGTATATATCAAAATCATGACATGGTGAGCATTATGAATTTAGCCATAATCGACAATAGCAATTTTGAAGTCAGAATAAGATTCTTTTCTCCACCTTGAAAATAATGACAGCCAATTTTTGTATTACACATAAAATAAAGAACTAGGAATATGTATAACTTCAAATGCTTGTATTAGAAAAGAAATTAAAAGTTAGGGAAAGAAACACAGAAGAGACCCAAAGAAAGTAGAAGGAAGAAAATAATAAAGACATAAACAGGATTTAATGAAACTGAAAACAAAGATAAAACACATGGTTTGATCAACTAAGCTAATAATTGGTACTTTGAAATAACTAATAAAATTAAACAAAACTCCAGTCAGATCGACTGAGAAAAAGAGAAGAGACAGATAAATAGTATTAGGAACAAAACTGGAGCCACCATTACGAAGATTAGAAAGATAACAGGGTTGCGAAAAAATTTATGTCAATTCATAGGAAAACTTAGACCAAGTGGAAAATTCCTCAAAAATATAAATTGACCAAACTCAATAAGAAATAAATAAACCTCAACAGTCCTATAAACTATTAAAGAACTTGGATCAGTAATTAAAAGTCTCCCCACAAATAAAACATCAAGCACCGCTGGTTTTACCAGTGAATTCCACCAAACATTCAAGGAATAGATAATTCCACTTTTGCTCCAACTCTTCGGAGAATGGAAGAAGTAAAAACATTCTCTATCTCATTTTATGAGGCTAGTACAACACTGATACTAAAAACTGTCAAGGACATTACAAAAAGGTAAATTATAGCCCATTCTTGCTCATGAACAGAGATAGAAAAATTCTGAACCAGAAATATTAGCAACCCACAACAGCAGTGTTAAAAAGAATATATCATTTATCAAGTTGAGTTTATCCAGGTTGCAAAATTAGTTCAATGTTAGAAAATCTATAATCCAATTCACCTCACTAATAAATATAAGGTGAAAAATCTTGTCAAAATCAGTGCAGAAAAAGTTCTCATTTAAAAACCCATTTGTCATTAAAAAAAAAAGAAAGAAAACTCTTTGTAAACCAGGAACAGAAGGATACTCCAAATTTGATAAATGACATCTACAAATAAAGAGAAAAACCACCGCAAACATTATACATAGTGGTGAAACGTTAAGAGCATTCCCCTTAAAAAATTGGAGATAAGAGAAGGTTGTCCAGTTATCATGCTTTCTATTCAGCATTATACTTGGAGTTCCAGTCTGCTCAATAAGTCAAAGAAAAAAGACTGGAAAGGAAGAAAGAACAAAAATACCATTATTCACAAATGATTTATCTGTTGATAAAGAAAATTCAAAAGGATCTACAGTGAAATTATTAGAATAAGAGAGATTAGCAAGGTTTCTGTACTGTTATGAAATCAATATGAAAAATAATTATATTTCTATATACCAAGCAAACAGTTTAAAAGCATAATTTTTAAAATACCATTTACAAAAAAGTAAGACCAGCAGTAAAAACCATTAAAAACCTTGATTCAAAAATTGTAACTTTCTGGAGGTGAAAGCTTGCAAGTCCATAAAAATGGGGGCCATATATATTCTACTCTTTTAGTACTTGAACTAAAGGGCAAGAAAACAGACAGATGGCCAAGATGCTAGGTTTATTTCAAAAGGAAAAGCAGTGTATCCGTAAATAAAAATACAACACACTGTAGAATATAAGTAGATTTTGAAAATATGAAGATAGTCTATTCAACAAAAGGTGAAAACTTAGCTAGCAATTTGAAAAAAAATTATTAAACTTTCATAATATATAGAAAGTCAATTACTTATGTTACAAAACAAAAATGAAAAGTATGAGAAGTATATGAGAATATCTTTATAACTTTTAAAAAATCTTTTTTCACCTTTATTGAAGTATAATTGACAAAAATCATATATATTTAAGGTGCACAACGTGATGGCTTCATACATTGTGAAATGATCACCACAATCAAGCTAATTAGCATTTATTACCTCACATAGTTACTTTTTTTCAACCCTTCACCTCCTTTATAACTTTATTTATTTAAAAATTTTTTAATGTTATTTTTTTATACAGCAGGTTCTTATTAGTCATCAATTTTATACACATCAGTGTATACATCTCAATCCCAATTGCCCATTTCAGCACACCACCATCCCCACCGCCCGGTGGCTTTCCCCCCTTGGTGTCCATACATTTGTTCTCTACATCTGTATCTCAACTTCTGCCCTGCAAACGGGTTCATCTGTACCATTTTTCTAGGTTCCACATATATGTGTTAATATATGATATTTGTTTTTCTCCTTCTGATTTACTTCACTTGGTATGACAGTCTCTAGATCCATCCACATCTCAACAAATGACTCAATTTCGTTCCTTTTTATAGCTGAGTAATATTCCACTGTATATATGTACCACATCTTCTTTATCCATTGGTCTGTCAGTGGGCATTTAGGTTGCTTCCATGACCTGGCTATTGTAAATAGTGCTGCAGTGAACACTGGGGTGCATGTGTCTTTTTGAATTATGGTTTTCTCTGGGTATATGCCCAGTAGTGGAATTGCTAGATCATATGGTAATTCTATGTTTAGTTTGTTAAGGAACCTCCATACTGTTCTCCATAGTGGCTGTATCCATTTACATTCCCACCAACAGTGCAAGAAGATTCCCTTTTCTCCACACCCTCTCCAGAATGTTGTTTGTAGATTTTCTGATGATGCCCATTCTAACTGGTGTGAGGTGATATGTAGTTTTGATTTGCATTTCTCTAATAATTAGTGATGTTGAGCAGATTTTCATGTGCTTCTTGGCCATGTGTATGTCTCCTTTGGAGAAATGTCTATTTAGGTCTTCTGCCCATATTAGGATTGGGTTGTTTGTTTCTTTAATATTGAGCTACATGAGCTGTTTATATATTTTGGAGAATAATCCTTTGTCCACTGATTCGTTTGCAAATATTTTCTCCCATTCTGAGGGTTGTCTTTTCGTCTTGTTTATGTTTCCTTTGCTGTGCAAAAGCTTTGAAGTTTCATTAGGTCCCATTTGTTTATTTTTGTTTTTATTTCCATTACTCTAGGAGGTGGATCAAAAAAGATCTTGCTGTGATTTATATCAAACAGTGTTCTTCCTATGTTTTCCTCTAAGAGCTTTATAGTGTCCAGTCTTACATTTTGGTCTCGAATCCATTATGAGTTTATTTTTGTGTATGGTGTTAGGGAGTGTTCTAATTTCATTCCTTTACATGTAGCTGTCCAGTTTTCCCAGCACCACTTATTGAAGAGACTGTCTTCTCCATTGTATATCCTTGCCTCCTTTGTCATAGATTAGTTGACCATAGGTGCATGGGTTTATCTCTGGGCTTTCTATCTTGTTGCACTGATCTATGTTTATCTTTTTGTGCCAGTACCATATTGTCTTGATTACTGTAGCTTTGTAGTATAGTCTGAAGTCAGGGAGTCTGATTCCTCCAGCTCCGTTTTTTTCCCTCAAGGCTGCTTTGGCTATTCGGGGTCTTTTGTGTCTCCATACAAATTTTAAGATTATTTGTTCTAGTTCCGTAAAAAATGCCATTGGTAATTTGATGGGGATTGCATTGAATCTGTAGATTGCTTTGGGTAATACAGTCATTTTCACAATACTGATTCTTCCAATCTAAGAACATGGTATATCTCTCCATCTGTTGGTATCATCTTTAATTTCTTTCATCAGTGTCTTATAATTTTCTGCATACAGGTCTTTTGTCTTCCTAGATGGTTTATCCCTAGGTATTTTATTCTTTTTGTTGCAGTGGTAAATGGGAGTGTTTCCTTAATTTCTCTTTCAGATTTTTCATCATTAGTGTATAGGAATGCAAGAGATTTCTGTGCATTAATTTTGTATCCTGCAACTTTACCAATTCATTGATTAGCTCTAGTAGTTTTCTGGTGGCACCTTTAGGATTCTCTATGTATAGTATCCTGTCATCTGCAAACAGTGACGGTTTTACTTCTTCTTTTCCAATTTGTATTCCTTTTATTTCTTTTTCTTCTCTGACTGCCGTGGCTATGACTTGCAAAACTATGTTGAATAACAGTGGTAAGAGTGGACATCCTTGTCTTGTTCCTGATCTTAGAGGAAATGCTTTCAGTTTTTCACCATTGAGAATGATGTTTGCTGTGGGTTTGTTGTATATGACCTTTATTATGATGAGGTAGGTTCCCTCTATGCCCACTTTCTGGAGAGTTTTTATCATAAATGGGTGTTGAATTTTGTCAAAAGCTTTTTCTGCATCTATTGAGATGATCATATGGTTTTTATTCTTCAATTTGTCAATATGGTGTATCACATTGATTGATTTGTGTATATTGAAGAATCCTTGCATCCCTGGGATAAATCCCACTTGATCATGGTGTATGATCCTTTTAATGTGTTGCTGGATTCTGTTTGCTAGTATTTTGTTGAGGATTTTTGCATCTATATTCATCAGTGATATTCGTCTGTAATTTTCCTTTTTTTGTAGTATCTTTGTCTGGTTTTGGTATCAAGGTGATGGTGGCCTCATAGAATAAGTCTGGGAGTGTTCCTTCCTCTGAAAATTTTTGGAAGAGTTTGAGAAGGATGGGTGTTAGCTCTTCTCTAAATGTTTGATAGAATTCACCTGTGAAGCCATCTGGTCCTGGACTTTGGTTTGTTGGAAGATTTTTAATCACAGTTTCAATTTCATTACTTGTGATTGGTCTGTTCATATTTTCTATTTCTTCCTGGTTCAGTTACAAAGGTTATACCTTTGTAATAATTTGTCCATTTCTTCCAGGTTGTCCATTTTATTGGCATAGAGTTACCTGCAGTAGTCACTAAGGATGCTTTGTATTTCTGCAGTGTCTGTTGTAACTTCTCCTTTTTCATTTCTAATTTTATTGATTTGAGTCCTCTCCCTCTTTTTCTTGAGGAGTCTGGCTCATGGTTTATCAATTTTGTTTATCTTCTCAAAGAACCAGCTTTTAGTTTTATTGATCTTTGCTGTTGTTTTCTTTGTTTCTATTTCATTTATTTCTGCTCTCATCTTTATGAATTCTTTCCTTCTGCTAACTTTGGGTTTTGTTTGCTCTTCTTTCTCTAGTTCCTTTAGGTGTAAGGTTAGATTGTTTATTTGAGATTTTACTTCTTTCTTGAGGTAGGCTTGTATAGCTATAAACTTCCCTCTTAGAACTGCTTTTGCTGCATCCCATAGGTTTTGGATCGTCGTGTTTTCATTGTCATTTGTCTCTAGGTATTTTTTTATTTCCTCTTTGATTTCTTCAGTGATCTCTTGGTTATTTAGTAACGTATTGTTTAGCCTCCATGTGTTTGTGTTTCTTACTTTTTTTCCCTGTAATTCATTTCTAATCTCATAGAGTTGTGGTCAGAAAAGATGCTTGATATGATTTCAATTTTCTTAAATTTACTGAGGCTTGATTTGTGACCCAAGATGTGATCTTGGAGAATGTTCCATGCGCACTTGAGAAGAAAGTGTAATCTGCTGTTTTTGGATGGAATGTCCTATAAATATCAATTAAATCTATCTGGTCTATTGTGTTATTTAAAGCTTGTGTTTCCTTACTTATTTTCATTTTGGATGTTCTGTCCCTTGGTGTAAGTGAGGTGTTAAAGTCCCCCACTATTATTGTGTTACTGTCGATTTCCTCTTTTATAGCTGTTAGCAGTTGCCTTATGTACTGAGGTGCTCCTATTTTGGGTGCATATATAATTGTTATATCTTCTTCTTGGATTGATTCCTTGATCATTATGTAGTGTCCTTCCTTGTCTCTTGTAACATTCTTTTATTTTAAAGTCTACTTTATCTGATATGAGTATTGCTACTCCAGTTTTCTTTTGATTTCCATTTGCATGGAATATCTTTTTCCATCCCCGCACTTTCAGTCTGTATGTGTCCCTAGGTCTGAAGTGGGTCTCTTGTAGACAGCATATATATGGGTTTTGTTTTTGTATCCATTCAGCAAGCCTGTGTCTTTTGGTTGGAGCATTTAATCCATTCACGTTTAAGGTAATTATCAATATGTATGTTCCTATGACCATTTTCTTAGTTGTTTTGGGTTTGTTTTTGTAGGTCCTTTTCTTCTCTTGTGTTTCCCACTTAGAGAAGTTCCTTTAGCATTTGTTGTAGAGCTGGTTTGGTGGTGCTGAATTCTCTTAGCTTTTGCTTGTCTGTAAAGCTTTTGATTTCTCCATCGAATCTGAATGAGATCCTTGCCGGGTAGAGTAATCTTGGTTGTAGGTTCTTCCCTTTCATCACTTTAAGTATATCATGCCACTCCCTTCTGGCTTGTAGAGTTTCTGCTGAGAAATCAGCTGTTAACCTTATGGGAGTTCCCTTGTATGTTATTTGTCATTTTTCCCTTGCTGCTTTCAGTAAGTTTTCTTTGTCTTTAATTTTTGCCAATTTGATTACTATGTGTCTCAGGTGTGTTTCTCCTTGGGTTTATCCTGTATGGGACTCGCTGTGCTTCCTGGACTTGGGTGGCTATTTCCTTTCCCATGTTAGGGAAGTTTTCGACTATAATCTCTTCAAATATTTTCTCTGGTCCTTTCACTCTCTCTTCTCCTTCTGGGACCCCTATAATGTGAATGTTGTTGCATTTAGTGTTGTCCCAGAGGTCTCTTAGGCTGTCTTTATTTCTTTTCATTCTTTTTTCTTTATTCTGTTCTGCAGCAGTGAATTCCACCATTCTGTGTTCCAGGTCACGTATCCGTTCTTCTGCCTCAGTTATTCTGCTATTGATTCCTTCTAGTGTAGTTTTCATTTCAGTTATTGTATTTTTCATCTCTGTTTGTTTGTTCTTTAATTCTTCTAGGTCTTTGTTAAACATTTCTTGCATCTTCTCGATCTTTGCCTCCATTCTTTTTCCGAGGTCCTGGATCATCTTCACTATCATTATTCTGAATTCTTTTTCTGGAAGGTTGCCTATCTCCACTTCTCTTAGTTGTTTTTCTGGGGTTTTATCTTGTTCCTTCATCTGGTACGTAGCCCTCTGCCTTTTCATCTTGTCTATCTTTCTGTGAATGTGGTTTTTGTTCCACAGGCTGCAGGATTGTAGTTCTTCTTGCTTCTGCTGTCTGCCCTCTGGTGGATGAGGCTATCTAAGAGGCTTGTGTAAGTTTCTATAACTTCTTGATAAGAAAGGACTTTTTAGGTTTGACCATAACCCAGAACTCATAAAGGAAAAGATGAACCAAGCTGACTATACAGAACCTGAAATCTTCTGTATAACTAAAACCACAATAAACTAAGTTAAACAAAGTCTTTAAAAAATAATACTGATTTATTCTACAACCACCATAATGTACTAATTCCTGTCGTCAAGGCATTATTTCCTGTATTCATTAGGGGCACTCTGAAGCGCGAGCTAAGTAATGGCTTTCATCTGAGTAAAATATTGCTAACAATTAACACCAGCTAATGCATGTATGTCATACTCAATGTTTTACATTTTCTAGTCATTGACAAACTGAATATCTTTACATATTGGATAAATGGAACAAATTCACATATATTCAGCAGGAGTGGCCTAATCCCACTCTTTTCTCAAATAAAGACATTTCAGAAGACCTTGAGACTCACAAAGATATGCAAGTAAACCTGAGCATTTAATAGGATTTAGGTATGCTACTGAACAGGTATTTTACTTTCTCTTCAGATGTGGTTTAACCCATAGACTGTTTACCTGGTTGTGTTTTAAATTAGCACAATAGGATTATACCAAAGTGAATGCCTCTTTCAAGGATGAAGGTGGCATTTTGTTCACCAACAGTCTTCATGTTTCACGCAGGTATAACTTTTATTACTCCATCTCCCCCAACCCAATTGGTCACAGAGATATATAGATATAGGCTTATGATAATGACTATGCCATGATAATAATAATGAGAAGAAGTATGGTGCAGTGGATAGAAACACAGACTCTGCAGCCACACCACAAGGGTTCAAGTCCTGACCACTTACTGGCCGCATGACCCTGGAGAAAGTTGCTTAACCTTGTTACGATTCACTTTTCTCAACTGTAAAGTAGAGATGCTAATGACAATAATGCCTAGTTATCCATGCATCCATCCACCCATTATTCGTCATATGTCTATTCTGTAACAGGAGCTTTACTAGGAAGTAGGAACATAAAGGTAAACAACCCTCCAGTTGCCAGCTACTGATAGGGTCACTTCAGAAGCATCTGTCCTCTTCCACCTTATTCAACATGTTCATTTGAAATGAACTGTAATCGTCCTCTATCACCAAAAAATTCCCACTCCTCCTCAGGTTTTCCCTTATCATTAACACTTCTTATATACAGTTGCCCAAAGCAAAAACGAATCATGTTTATTATTCTTTCTCTCACTCTCTACTGTCCAATCCATGCAAGTCATATTGGCTCCAACTTCAAAATATATCCCAAGTCTAACTTCTTCTCCAGATGGGACTTTTAGAGAGTTCTTAAAATAAAAACCCAGTGCCGGCAACTTCCCTAGTGACACAGTGGTTAAGAATCAGCCTGCCAATGCAGGGGACACGGGTTCCATCCCTGGTCTGGGAAGATCCCACATGCCGTGGAGCAACTAAGCCTGCGAGCCACACCTACTGAAGCCCACAGACCTAGAGCCCGTGCTCCACAACAAGAGAAGCCACCGCAATGAGAAGCATGCGCACCACAACGAAGAGTAGCCCCCGTTCAACACAACTAAAGAAAGCCCATGTGCAGCAACAAAGACCCAACGCAGCAGAAAAAACAAAAACAAAACCCAGTGCCAAGCATATAGTGGACACTCAATAAATATTTCTAGACTGTTATATGACATAACCATACCATAGGTTTAATTAAACACAGCAAAGCACAAAGAAGAAAGTGGATGATAAGATTTGCTTTCTAACTGACACTAAATATCAACTGTGGCATCTGGCCTCCAAGAAAACCCCTATAATTCCTGCCACTGGGTATTTACACCCTTATACACTGTCCTAGGGTTAGTCTGTGTGGTCAATGGCATATAGCAGAAGTGACAGCATGTCAGTTCTGAGATTAGTTTATAAAAAACCTGCAGTTTCCGTCTTAGGCGCACGCTCCCGCACTCGCGCTCGCGCTCTCTCTCTCTCTCTCTCTCTCTCTCTCTGATCTCTTCTTGCTCTAGGCGAAAGCAGCTGCCTTGGAGTAAGTAACCCTATGGAGAGGTCTATGTGGCAAACAAATGAAGCCTCTGGCCAATGACCAGTGAAGGAATGAGGGCTGCCAACAACCGTGTGAGTGAACTTAGTAGCGATTCTCGAATTCCAGGAAATATTTAAGCTGACTGCAGCCTTTGTTGACAACTTGAGGAACTTTCCTGAGAGAACTGGGGCCAAAACCACACAGCTAAACCACTCCCAGATTCCCAACCTTCAGAAATTATGTGCGAAGTAAAACATTAGTTGTTTTACTAAACTGTTAAGGTTTGGGGTAATTTCTTACATAGCAATAGATAACTAATACAGAATCTGATTTTTTTTTAATCTAAAGAAAGTATTTAATGGATTATTTGACTTCTGAAAATTTATGCATTTATATCTATAGCACTGTTCGCATTCAGGACTCAGACAGAAGTTTACTCTTGGTCTCAGGCAAGCTGTCTTATGTCATTACTTATCTACTTAAATTAACTCTCAGCATAATCACTCTCTGGACATTCCACTCTATTTTGCCGGTTAATCATGTGAAGGAAATCAGACTCTCTCTGTCAGCAAGTAATATGGATAGAAAAAGCTATAAGTCTACTCTACATGATCTTTCATATTAACATACATCTAAAGCAAATGTGAACTTCTCCAGAGAGTAAAGGACTTAAAGGCTATCAGGTCAAGGTGTCCCTAAAAGAGATTCTGATTATCCAAGTACGTACAAGTTCTCCAGTGCTAGTAGAAAAATTAACAATAGGGGAAGTGGAAGACAGGAATTGCTATTGTTTTCTGGGTATTTTAAGAAATATTATTGGCCTTACATTACAGGAAATGTTTTTGTACTATCCTAAGCCAAATCACGATAAGGCCATTCTACCTTGCAAAAGGAAACTAGAATACAAAACATAAAGTTTTGGGCAGGCCTTGACTTTTCTGACAGTTCTTTCCCATTCAACTTCACTACTTCTTTAATATTGATATTTCTCAGGATCCTTTTGCCAATATATATGCTGGCTGAGCCACTATCATGGCTTTAGTTATATTTCTAGTTATCCCTAAATCTACATTTCTGACTAAAACTATTCTTTCAAATTCCAGATCCAGTATTTCCAACTAGATACCTTGGATCTCTACACGTATATGCGGCAAACATCTCAAATATTAACATGTTCAAACATTAACATGAACTTATTACCCTCATCACCAATCAGCTATGACTCCTTCAATATCCTCTTTGGTTAACTGTTATCAATCACCTAATCACCCACAGTACAAATCTTAGAATTACCCTCAGAATTCCATCCAGGCACCTAAACTTTTGATTCATGCTTTTACTTTTAACATATTTATGCCTTTATATTTAAAACTGGTTTCTTGTAGATAGCATAGAGTTGGGTCTTGCTTTTTTATCCACTCAGACAATCTCTGTCTTTTAATTGGGGTTTAGGCTATTTACCTTTAATGTAGTTATTGACATGGTTACTTTAAATCCTACATCTATTTGTTCCATCTGTTCTTTATTCCCTTTTGATGAAGGTGCAAAAGCAAATCAATGGAAAAAGAATTAACCTTGACCTAAATCTCAAACTTTGTACAAAAATAAATTGGAAATGGATCATGGACTTAAATATTAAATGTGAAGCTATAAAACTTTTAAAACATAGGGGAAAATCTTGGGGATCTAGAGTCCTTAGACTTGACACCAAAAGCATGATCCATACAATAAAAAACTGATAAACAGGAGTTCATCAAAATTTAAAACTTTTGCCATGAGAAAGACATGTGGAAAGGATGAAAAAAGAAGCTAGAGACTAGGAGAAATTATTTACAAGCCACATACCCAACAAAAGACTAGTATCTAGAATATATAAAGAACTCTCAAAACTCAATGGTAAAAACCCCACAAACAATCCAATTAGAAAATGGGCAAAGACATGAAAGAGACTTTTCACCAGAGAGGAAATACAGATCACAAGTAAACAGAAGAAGATATTCAATACGATTAGCCATCATCCTGATGGGCAATGTAAATTATAACCTCAATGAACTATCCTCACATGATCAGAATGGCTAAAAGAAAAAATAGTGGCAATCCCAAACAATGGCAAGGATGCAGAGAACCTGGATCACCCATATATTGCTGATAGGAATTCAAAATGGTACAACCACTCTGGAAAATACCTGGCAGTCTCACAAAATAAAACACAATAACCACACGACTCTGCAATTGCACTCTTTGGGCATTTATCCCAGAATAATGAAAACTCATGCTTATATAAAACATGTACACAAATGTTTATGGCAGCTTTACTTGTGATAGTCAAAAATATTCTTCAATACGTGTATGGTTAAAGAAACTGTAGTACGTTTGTACTATGAAATATTAGTCAGCAATAAAAAGGTATGAACTATCGATACATGTAGTACCTTAAATGAATCTCCAGAGAATTTGGCTGAGAAGAAAGATAATCCTATTTGATTTCATTTATATAATATTTTGAAATAACAAAATTTTAGAAATGAAGGGCAGAATAATAGTGGCCAGGGGTTAGGACATGCATAGTGGGGCTGGAGAGATGTGAGTGTATTTCCTTCTATGAGGCAACTGCTCAGTATATTTGTCTATGATGGTGGTTATGTGAATCTGCACACTGTCCCCAGGTCAGGCTGCCAGGTGTCTCTTAGTTGAGGGCCCTATGCTAAGTAAAATAAGTCAGACAAAGATAAATAGAGTTGGCCTTCCCTATTGTGGGAGGTGGAACCTATGGATATAAACGGCTGATTGGGTTATGCCATTTTATATAAGGGACTTGAGCATCCACAGATTTTGGTATCTGCAGGGATCCTGGAGCCAATCCCCTGCAGACACCAAGGGACGACCGTACAGTACAACCTCACTTATATGTGGGTTAAAAAGAAAAAAGAAAAAGAGCTTGTAGACACAGAGAATAGATTGAGGGTTGCCAGAGGCAGGGGGTGGAGGGTGGGCAAAAAGGGTGATGGGGGTCAAAAAGTACAAACTTCTAGTTATAAAATAAATAAGTCATGGATGTAAGATACAGCACGGTGACTACAGTTAATAACACTGTAGTGCATATTTGAAAGTTGCTAAAAGATTAAAAATGTTCTCATCACAAGAAAAAAATTATAACTATGTATGGTGATGAATGTTAATCAGACTTATTGTGGTGACCATTTCACAATATATACAAATATTGAATTATTATGTTGTACACCCAAAACTAATATAATGTTATATGTCAATTGTATCTCAATTTTAAAAGTTTTTTAGTCTGGAAAATTATAAACAGTTGATTTATTAGAGTAGTAGAGTTATATTATCTTTTTACTGCTAATTTTATTCTATTTCTCTTATTATTACTCTTTAAGAGCCTTAATAATATCTCTCCTACAATATAAATAAAAAATATATTCCTAAAAAAAATTTTAAAAAACAAAGCTCATGGAATGATGTCACATGTGCTTAGAAAGTAACGGAGTTGAGTCAGAGAAAACTGGTCATGGTTCCAGGCACGAGTAGGGCTGGATAATGGTCATATGTCAGAAAATGAGAGTAAGGCCAAGAGTTGGCTCTATGAAGGACAGACATGGTGACAAGAATCTGAAGGTAGATCCAAACTTAGGATACCATGTTATCAAGGAAAAAAGACAAGTGGGCTAGAACTACCTTTAAGGTCCTAGATGTTCATTCAACCAGATGTAGGATAGATAATTAACAAAAGTAAAGAAAGCTGACCTAGTTGTGTCTACTTCAAAATAAAACCAAAAAAACCCACAACAAACAAAAAAACAAACGTACAACGTAAAAGCTGTGAGTCAAGTTTATTCAGTGTCTTACTGACAACTATAGCCCAGGAGGTAACCCCTCAGCTCTGAGAAACTGTTCTGAAGAGGTAAGGAGAGAGGTCAGTATATA
This sequence comes from Aethalodelphis obliquidens, assembly GCF_003676395.1. Classification (NCBI taxonomy): domain Eukaryota; kingdom Metazoa; phylum Chordata; class Mammalia; order Artiodactyla; family Delphinidae; genus Aethalodelphis; species Aethalodelphis obliquidens. The sequence continues at coordinate 15,630,459 of NW_020837960.1, read as the reverse complement.
TGTGATTTTGGCAAAGGTGGTACTTGCAACCAAGCACACATTTTGGTAGAAGGTTGCTGCTAGTCATGAGGAGCACATATCTTAGTTAATGGTTTCCGTGCTTTTCTAAGTATGGAAAGATGCAAGAATCCAGGTTCATAAAAAATTTCCCCTGAAAATATCTAACTGTCTGAAGGATTGTTCTGCCAGTTTTCCCAGAGCACAGAGTGCCTCATTCTGCCCTGAACTCCTTTCAGGGGGTGCTAAAGGTCAACAACTACAGCGGCTAAGGACTTAATTCTTGTAGAACCTGGTGGTGGGTGACATTTTTTAACTGGCAGTTGTATCAACAAGTTAATATAGGCTGTCAGATGTCACTGCTATTGGGAAACTGAACTCAGCAGAAGAAAATTCAGTCCCTTGAGGTAATAGGGTACTAGCCGAAACATCAAAAGAAAAAGACAAACCTAATAATTGCCCAGGGACACAGAAGTCAGGGTGGGATCTGACTTGAAATGCAGCTATTGACCTGGGGATCCTTTTAATTTAAGATAGTAAGTTTCCTAGAAGTATTCAGCTTGAAGAACACTGTCAAGTAGCCAAAACCGAAACAAAACAAAACTCCCAGTTCATGATGTGTCATGCAAAACAAAAGTCAGAAACAGACATGCGGAATTTTATCAAATTGAAATACTATTTAGAGATTTCCAATTGCCATGAAAATCTTGGGGACATGAACCTGGTGAGTGAAGTGATGGAAGATGAGGCTGGAAATACAGATTGAGAAGAGCCTTTTATAAGACTGTTTAACAGTTAAAGGTTAATTCTCTGAGATACCCACATGATTTATTCCTTCACTTCTTTCAAGTCTTTCTTCATGTGTCCCCTTATCAACAGGCCCTTCCTCTAACTCCCTATATAGAATACCTCCTTTTTCCTCCTGAATGTATTTTTCTTCAGAGAACTTATCACCATATGGCCAACTGTATAACTGCTTGTTTATTGATTGCCTGTCTCTCCAAAATAAAATATAAGCTCAGGAATTCTGTTTCATTTGCTGCTATACATCTATCACCTAGAAGAGCACTTGGCACACAGTTGGCACTCAGTAAATATTTGCTCTTGAATAAACAAATAAATATCGGCATACCAAAGATAAAGATAACATAAGCAGGAAAAATAACTTAAATGTGCTTATCCTATTTACCTATCCATTTAACCAGGACAACAAGCCAGCAACTTCTTTTCTTTCTTTTTTTTTTTTTTTTTGGTCAGCCTGAAACAGCCCACTTCTGTTTAGCTAAAAACTAGAACAACAAAAGGCTTGGCTTTAAAGGGGGTCCTTTTGTAGAGTCAGTCGTTCCGGGCTTTGTTTGTAACCTTTCTGAGGCAACACTGGTAACATCTGGCACTGACAGGAAATCCTCAAAATTTCCAAGAGTGTGAAATCAGTTGATTAAAATGAACACACTGGCAAAACCAGTAAAAAGAAGTGATCATGGAAATTTTGTTCTGGGAATGGATTACTAGTGGCTTAGAATCTTACTGATTAATTCTTCCATATGCCTTTGGGTATTAATATCTGTCAAAGAGTCAATCTTCTTCTTTGAATTCTGGCTGGGTTAAAAGCAAAACACCTACATAAATGCTTAAAGTCAGATGTGTTTCTGCTTTTAAATGTATTTGCAATAGTGTTCACGGAACTAGATCTTAAAAATCTGTCACTTGTAAAAATAAAAAAAAAAGGAAAAAAAGAAATTTAATCAAATTTATATATTCTTCCTCTTCTAGGAATTTAGAGTGAAACTAGTTATGAGGCATTCTTGAGAGAATTGAGGAGATAGTCACTCAAATCATTTTCTGTGTTTTTGGCTGAGAAAGACATGACTATACGTATGTGGGACTATACCGACATTATTACCAGGCACAGCTCTAGTCTTTAAGACTTGGAATTGGAAACTTTTATTCAACTTTAAAGGCTAGCCTTCTCTAGACATCATCTGCTCTGAAGACCTTTTAATTGACTTGGTTGACTCTCATCTCCATGCTGTACAAACATATGTTGTTAGCTGTACTGCAATTATTTCTTTGTTTTTTAACCCTAAGTGATTGCATGAATATGTCTTAAAAGTGAGACATTTTAACTAAGTACTGTGGAAGTACAGAAAAGGAATTGATGAGATTGAAAGGTCTCCACAGAAAAATGGGATAAGATTTTAAGAGGGGAAAATGAAGGAATGGGGAACAGGAAGACAGGAAAAAAGGAGGAAGGGACAACTCAAGTGCTGACAGTGATAAACATGCTTGCTCAAGTTTTAAGTCTTATACCGCATTCCTGCTTCTCTTAATTTCCTTTATCTCTTTGCTTGAACCTGCTACAAGCATCATTCCCGTGCACTTTTACTTTGCTATAAACCATTATCCATTACCTTTTAAATCTTTCTTCTACTCCTACCCAACCCTACAAGCTGATTCAACGCTTTGAACTTGGGCAGATGACTCATGCTCCAGTAAAGAGTAACATAAAGTGTTAAGTGTTTGCAGTAATGACAGAAAGGTAAATCATTTTCAAATGGTATCAATATAGTAATACTAAGTTTGTCTAGAATTTAATAAATTTTCCTGTTAGGCTAAAAGATCTTTTTATATAAAATAAACATATTCTATCAAGATAAATTATAAATATTTTCTCAAGCTGAGAAAGTTTTGTTTCTAAATCTAAATAGAAAATTTATCATTAACAGGCTTCAGAAAAATCCAAAACGAGAAAACTGTTTTCACAGGTACAAATTTGAGATGGAAAAAGGCCCTGAAGAAACGCTTCTCATCAAGGCAAACATTTGCTGCATTCAAAATGAATAAAATAAATTTAGAATATTTTTCTTACATTTAAAAATTTCACTGTTCCACACTTTCTTTTAAACTTGAACATATTTACTTCACATACTTTCTCATCCAATTTTTTTATGTATCTCATATTCTCAACGTTATTTTAGGTACAACTCCAATTACGGCCATCAAAACTTTTAATGAGAGAATACTTTAAAGTTTTGAACAATTCCTCTTTGATCAATTTTATAGTAAAAGAACATAGTATCTTGTTTGTGTTTTGGAAAAGAAAGGTCTTTTAGAGAAGAATGTTATAGAAATATAAAGGAAGGGCTTTCTTTTAAATGTTTAATCTTGACAGCATGATAAGATATTAACAAAACTCTTCTCATACAATGAGACTCCTGGCTTAAGCAAAGAATAATTCTTGTACATATACAAACTGGTTTCAAAATTAGAAATCCTTAAACATAAAGAATGAAAAGTGACTTCTTGATTTGTTATACCTAAGAGTGAAAAAACCCAACCTAAAAGCTTAAGCATTCAAAGAACTGGAATCAGATATACAAACAGGAAAGCACCTTTGAACAGTCCAACTCCCTCACTATACAGCCAAGAAGCTAGAATCCTAGAAAGGTCAAGTGAATGCATATTAAGTTTCTCTGATTCTCTGCTTCTGCTCTTAACACAACACTTTCTTACTTTCCTATTTATAATAAAAAGAGGACTTCCCTGGTGGCACAGTGGTTAAGAATCTGTCTGCCAATGCAGGGGACACGGGTTCAAGCCCTGGTCTGGGAAGATCCCACATGCTACGGAGCAACTAAGCCCGTGCACCACAACTACTGAGCCTGCGCTCTAGAGCCTGCGAGCCACAACTACTGAGCCTGCGTGTCACAACTATTGAAGCCTGTGCGCTCCACAACAAGAGAAGCCACTGCAATGAGAAGCCCGCGCACTGCAACGAAGAGTAGCTCCCGCTCGCCGCAACTAGAGAAAGACCACGCATAGCAACGAAGACCCAACGCACCCAAATATAAATAAATAAATTAAAAAGAAAAAGTAAAAAGGACAGAATAACCAAAAATAAATAAATAAATAAATACACAGATTAACATTTAATTGCCTACATACACACATCTTAACTTCATTTATAAAGAATCTGCATTAGCAACTAATAGTTTAAGATTCCTTTTAGGCTATCCATAGAAAAAGACTTTCAAAAGATTTCAACTTCCAGATACTTCAGTGGAATAGCCTACAGGATTTGCTAATCCTTCATTTCTTTAGACTGTGGTTTCTTACCTGTTCTTAGTCATAATCTTGTTTGAGAATCTAATCAAAGCCACAAGACCTGTCCCCAGGAGAGTGTATACAACAGGGGTTTCAGCGATTTTAAGGTCATCAGGTGAGATCCTTTGCACTATATTGTCAAATTTGCTTCAGCATAAACCACACTACCACATATATTTGGACTATCTTAATCTTCCAACAAATAATACATTCTCCCAGAACCACAATTTGACATTGGGTGCTTTTCCTAAATTGAGGGCCAACAAGAAATGGCACACGTTCTACCATTAGAACACAATCTGCTGTGGTTCATGTGTAAAGATTCACAATATATTTCTGAGATAAAGCAAAGTTTTTTCCTTGACACCCTGGAACATTTTCTTTCATTAAATGAAAACTACATAATCTACTATATTTTCCTTTTCTGCCTTGTGTCAAATGCAGCAGTTCCCCTTAGCCTAGATTTTTCTGCCCTTCTCACACTGCTCCTCCCACCCTTCTCTTTCCCATGTTGTACTGGCTTTTATTCTTTTACTAATGTGTTAATGAATTTGTGTTTTAAGATTTTTATTTATTGCTTTTTGCAAACATTTATTACATTCAAAATGAATAATTTTTAGGATAATGGATATGACTAATATTTAGAATAATTTTCCTCACATTTCTCACATTTAAAAACTTTAACTGTTCCACACTGACTTTCTTTTTAAACTTCTTAAATGTAGGTATAATTTCTATAAAATAAAAATCTTAAATATTTAGTTTCATCAGTTTGGACAGTTTTAAAATTATAATCTGCTTTAAATCCTTTTTGGAAGCAAGAAGGGTATAAATCAATAAATAGTTGATTCATTCATGACTTGATCTGTGTCTGTCTGGCAGGGGAAACTGGTGGGACTAGAAGTAAGACAAGATAAGACACCATAACAACTATATAGATAAGAGTGACAGGGTTAGTCTAAAAAGATAGCAGAGAAAATAAAAAAGGGACAACATAAAACTGGTATTACTATCAAGGCTAGAAATAACCAATATGAAAAAGAACAGAAAGGAAGAATGGCTGAGGAGCCCACTTTACACATTATTTGTTTATAACGGGTGTTCAACAAAGCCTATTTTGTTTTGTTTTGTTTGATGAAAAATTGCCCATGTTTTATTTTATTTTTTTTAACATCTTTATTGGAGTATAATTGCTTTACAATGGTGTTAGTTGCTGCTTTATATCCAAGTGAATCAGCTATACATATACATATGTCCCCATATCTCTTCCGTCTTGCGTCTCCCTCCCACCCTCCCTATCCCACCCCTCTAGGTGGTCACAAAGCACCAAGCTGATCTCCCTGTGCTATGCGGCTGCTTCCCACTAGCTATCTATTTTACGTTTGGTAGTGTATATATGTCCATGCCACTCTCTCACTTTGTCCCAGCTTACCCTTCCCCCTCCCCATATCCTCAAGTCCATTCTCTACGTTTGCATCTTTATTCCTGTCCTGCCCCTAGGTTCTTCAGGACCACTTTTTTTTTTTTTAGATTCCATATATATGTGTTAGCATACAGTATATGTTTTTCTCTTCCTGATTTACTTCACTCTGTATGACAGACCAAAGCCTATTTTCAATCAGGTATGAAAAAGTCAGATTTCTTGCCTTCTCAAAGCCACAGTTGTAGCAGAAATTTAGATAAGAACTCAGAAGTTACTCATATCCTTAAACTCATAATAGTTAACAGAGTACTCTCTCTCAAACCGATAACAAAAAAATAAGTTACACACTAAAACACAACTATACCATTACTATAGTGATGAATAAAACATGTACTTTATAGGCTAGCTGGTTATTGACCTGGCTTCTTGATGTAATAAAAATCTGTAAAGTGATGAGTTATATAATGAGATTCATTAAATTTCAAATCAGCTGTAGTCATTTCACCCCCTAAAAAAACTCATTCAAGAAACCACCTGAATCCTAGACTTAACTTTTAGAAGTATACAAATCTCACACTAAACTGGTTTGGTCTCTATCACATACAAAAGCAACTATTAAAGATCCTCGAGTCCTTGGATTCATTTAACTCCCTTTTGTAAGCAGTTACTCTACGGTTCTCAAATCTTAACCTAAGGAATTTTAAAGGTATCTAATTTCACTTTGGCTCCTTAATTAGAAGTCAAATTAAATGTCTTGAAAAATCTAGCATTCAATGATCTTCTTCCTGTTAAAACAGATAGTCCTTCTGCTATTGCTCTTCCTCAGTAGAAACAACTCTCAATAAAATTCCAGTTTATCAGTATAATTCATTCCTCAGCAAACATGTGAGTATCCACCAAGGGTCAAGCATTGTGTAAAACTGGAAATACAAACATATACTAATATACTGATAATAAAAAAAAGTTTAATTCAACGAACAGTGATCTATTTTTAAGCACCAGTAACTCAAACATGAAAAAACTACAAATGAACAGTTAAGTGAGCATTAAGTCAAGTGAATGACATCATCAACATGTGGAAGAATATTCCAATGTAGAATTAGTACGTTTTATGGGACAATGCCATATTCAAAATGAAGGTAAAAGTAAACAAAGTCAGGGCATATAACTGCTTAAATTTCATTATTTAATGATGACTAGAGAAGAGATTATCAATCTGAAAGTCGATTACTGAGAAACTATAACAGAAATTTTTCTCCAGTAAGAACACAAGCTCATTAACTACTCTCTTCATTACTGTTCACTCTAGGTATCCACCTGTCTTCTTATATGAACACACACTACCTCTTTTCCATATCAACATGATACAAAGAAATTCAGCCCTTAACGTTTTAAGTTTATTGGTTGTAAGTAATACTCATATTTTTTTGTGTCACTTGATTATAGGTAAATTTCCTAGTCAAAACAACAAAAATAGATTATAATTCAGGGGGAGATTCATCAACAAACAACAAAAGTTGCTAAGCATGAGAGTGAAGCCCAAATTAAAAAGGTACAAAATCAGCACAAAACACGTTACTGAAAAATATTAGTTTTAAATTAGCTAAGTAATTTATGAAAGAAAAATAAACTGCTCTTAAATTTCTCAAATTTCCTTAATTGATACTCGAAAGGAAGGGCTTCAGCTCAAATGAAACCAAACTAAAAAATAATAACAGTAAACCACAACTGGATATAGCCTTTTCTGAAAAATGGTAATTTAAAATAAAAGAAACATGTATGTGTCCACAGGTTGTGATATCCTCAATCCCTGAGGAAATAACATCTACATTCAACTACCCCTTTCCCACACATACTTTCTTCTGATTTCTTTGGGCTTTAAAAAATGAGTATACTTTAAATACATAGAGAGAAACCACTCACATGAGCTTTTAAATGAAAACAAAATCTGACCCATATTCCAATACATAGTTAATGTCATATTAAGAGGGGTAAAGGGAGGGCTGGAGGGAATTAAAATTCCAAACCTAAAACTTAGCCAAGTAGTATAACTTTTATTTTCCAAAATTTATTTCAATGAATTTAGGCAAAAAATTTTTTGTTAAAAGACACAATTTTGTTCTGTAAGATTAATACCACACCAAACATAAACATTTTAAAATTTATTCTTTGATCCGCCTGCCAATGCAGGAGACACGGGTTCGAGCCCTGGTCTGGGAAGATCCCACATGCCGCAGAGCAACTAAGCCCATGCGCCACAACCACTGAGTCTGTGCTCTAGAGCCCGTGAGCCACAACTACTGAGCCCGTGCGCCACAACTACTGAGCCCGCATGCTGCAACTACTGAAGCCCGCGCGCCTAGAGCCCGTGCTCTGCAACAAGAGAAGCCACTGCAATGAGAAGCACGCACACCAAGATGAAGAGTAGCCCCCCGCTCGCTGCAACTAGAGAAAGCCTGCGCACAGCAATGAAGACCCAACACAGCCAAAAATAAATAAATTTATAAAAAATAAAATAAAGTTTATTCTTTGGTGGAAGTGATTTAAAAAATTGGAAGTGCTGTAAAATATTAATTTAATTTTATAGGAAAGAGGTAAGAATGTGAGAAAATTGTTTATCAAAAAGTAAAGAGATCCAGGATTGGAGCCACTCACAATCATGGGAATTAAATTAAATCTTGAGGAGCAACTATGGAAAACAGAAGCCAAGAGTGGCAAAACTTGGTCTCTCAACTCAAATCCTTTTTATAACTAACGATTCAATTTTTCTTATACAGTCAGTAAACAGATTTTTAAAATGTCATATTAAGATATCACTAACAATTTCAGTTTATAAATACACATACACATTTTAGTTCCAAAAAAAAGTCATATCCAAAACACAAAAGCAATCACATACTGATTTTTGTCCTCTCTCAATTACTACTACCAAAAAGAAAGAAAGAATAAAAAGAAAAAAAAAAAAAGAAAAGAAAACTCCCTGAGAGGTGGCCAACATTCCAGAGGCATTTCTGCATAAAAAGAGGTAATGGGCAGACTGCTCAGCTCAACAGTCAGTGGCCCTTTGCAAGCCTCCTAGGTGTATTCCCAGCAGACACGTTATCAGATTAAAGGAACTGCAAACAAACTGGGCTGAAACCTTTCTTTGTCCAAGTCCAGCCTCTTCTTCCTGTGATGTCATACTACAAATCTAGCACGCCTTTCGTTTTCTCTTCAGAGAAAGCCCATCTCACAATACAGCTGGTAACCGAGGAAAAGGCCTCGATTCAGCAAGAGCTAACACGCTTAGGAATTTATTTCGGAACCTTTGAAAGACTCCTCTGCTTACCACCATCTGGGATCCACTGCAGGAATACGGAAGAGGAAAACCTCATTTAGAAGGAAGGAGCAAGAAGTAAATGACACCGAACTGGGAATGTTTAAGTCTCTGAAACTTTGTGTTGAAAAGCAAAATAAGATTGCTAACTTTAGCTTAAACGTTCTGGAGCATAAAGAAACTTTCATTTTGGAATATTCATCTTAACAACTGAAACTGAAGTTTACCAGACGAATAGTTTTCTTCCATCTCAGAACACAGCTTTTATTTAAAATTTATAATCCAATGGATTGGCTTCACTGACTGCGTTTTTTAAACGTAGCCCTGGAATCACGGATTTTCTGGAGATTTGAAAATGAAAATATTTTCTTATTGAAGAACCAAGTGGAAACTTTACAGCAACAAATTTCATGTCTCTTTTGGAAGAAAAAGAAATATTTATAAAATCACGCAAAGATCCAAAGGATTTGCAAATACATTGGAGGTTATAAAGGGGTCACAATCTGAATACCAAAGGAGACCGCAGCTGACCAAAGGACTTCAACACTGTAAACTGGACGTGACTTTATAATGGTAAGCAATAACAGCTCCCACTGCGTCTATGATGATTCCTTTAAGTACACTTTGTACGGGTGCATGTTTAGCATGGTGTTTGTGCTTGGGTTAATATCCAACTGTGTTGCCATACACATTTTCGTCTGCGCTCTCAAAGTGCGAAATGAAACAACAACATATATGATTAACTTGGCAATGTCAGACTTGCTTTTCGTTTTTACTTTACCCTTCAGGATATTTTACTTTGCAACACGGAATTGGCCATTTGGAGATTTACTTTGTAAAATTTCAGTGATGCTGTTTTATACCAACATGTACGGAAGCATTCTTTTCTTAACCTGTATTAGTGCCGACCGATTTCTGGCAATCGTCTACCCATTTAAGTCAAAGACTCTAAGAACCAAACGAAATGCAAAAATCGTTTGCATTGCTGTATGGTTAACTGTGATGGGAGGAAGTGCACCAGCAGTTTTTTTTCAGTCTACCCACTCTCAGGGTAACAATACCTCAGAAGCCTGCTTTGAAAATTTCCCAGAAGCCACATGGAAAACATATCTCTCAAGGATTGTAATTTTCATCGAAATAGTGGGATTTTTTATTCCTCTAATTTTAAACGTAACTTGTTCTAGTATGGTGCTAAGAACTTTAAATAAACCTCTTACATTAAGTAGAAGCAAAATAAACAAAACTAAGGTTTTAAGAATGATTTTTGTACATTTGGTCATATTCTGTTTCTGTTTCGTGCCTTACAACATCAACCTTATTTTATATTCTCTTATGAGAACACAGACGTTTGTTAATTGCTCAGCAGCAACAGCGGTAAGGACCATGTACCCAATCACTCTCTGCATTGCTGTTTTAAACTGTTGCTTTGACCCTATAGTTTACTACTTCACGTCAGACACGATTCAGAATTCAATAAAAATGAAAAACTGGTCTACCAGGAGAAGCGACTCCAGATTCTCTGAAGTTCAAGGCACAGAGAACTTTATTCAACATAACCTACAGACCTTAAAAAATAAGATATTTGACAACGAATCTACAATATAAGCTGCCTTAAATAAAACCACTGGGACTTCACTGGGACAGAACCTCCAAGTTCCTTCAACTGTGAAAAGTGTTTTCTTGGACAACTATTTCTCCACCTCTGAAAGAAAATAAACATGTGGACATTTTAAAGTTTTTCATTTTAAAAAAATGTATTCGATGTGTTAAGCATTAAAACGTATTCTACTCTTGTATATACTCCATTTTATTTTTCTGAGCCATTTTGATTTGTACCTTCCTCTTCATTAAAAAAAAAAAAATCCCTAAAGTTGTTCAAACTCTAAAAGAAACTATGATGTAAGTCATGTGGTGACCATCTGTATGGTCTTTGAATGTCTTAGTAATTTTATACTGGATAATTAACAAATATTAAAAGTTTCATTTAAGTGTTTAATACTTTTATTCAGTATATATCTAATTTTGATTTCAATCTGAATTGAAACTACTAATCATGTTTCTTAAACTATAGCAACATAAATGAGAAAGAGAAATTTGAAATATTCAGTAAGCGTTTTTACAGCATTTTTCAAAAAACAGTAAAGAATGTAGTGTTCTGTAGAATGACATACTGACACTATTTGAGGCTTTCAAGCAGTCACGCTCAGAGATAATATTTAGGATTTTGCCTTTGTATGCAATTCGTAAAAAGCAGATGCTATCCACACAGTATAGTATGTTTTAAAATTACTCTTTTGATCCATTTTCTGCATTTAACAGCAGCCAATTTAAAAATGATATATGCCACAAAAACTGAGAAAGGAGGAAACTAACAAAATGTTATTTTGCTAAGTAAATTAAAAGAAAATACTATTACAGGTACACTTTAAAGGTATATTTATGTCACAATAAATAACCTGTATTTTAAGTATTTTAGATCAGAGAAGCAACCTAGATAGTGAGCTATAATACTTGGCACTTAGAAAGTGATCAATATATATCTTTTGACCACTGAAGCCACTGAATAGCTGAATATATTATTTCAAGTAGGCAAAATGTTACTGTATGTCAAAATAATCTATGAAGTAAGGACATAGTTCCTTCTATAAAAAGCAGCAAAACTGCAGGGCCAAATAACTAAGTACAATTACACTTTCATTTCACTAAACATAAAAAAGGTATTGCTTTGAGCTATAATTTAGATATAAAGCACCAATTACACTGAAACTTTTTCATTTTCCAACACATCTTTTTTTACAAATTCAAGCAGTTTTCCAAAGTTAGCTAAAAAAATATTCTTTTTACTTGAGAAGAAAGACATATAATTAAATTTAGCATTCAACGTATCTGATTTTTACATTTTCAATCTTCCAAGTCCTGAATACAACTTTGGACAAACACTCTTTGTTTTAAAGATTTAAATTTGATTTTTGCTGTTCTCTGGATTTGAGCTGCAATGACTTCAAATAAATTATAGTAAGTAAGTAAGCTAAATAAGCAAATCTGTTTTCAAAAAAATAACAGTGGGGGGTTTTCTTTACAGAGCTATAACTTCCTTTAGATAAACCTGAAGCAAAATAAATCCCTAAAAAAAAAAAAACTAGTGAAGAAATTAAGCATAGTTCTTTATATCCCAAGAGAAGTATATATGTTGTAAACATGTTTTCTTCAACTGATGCTGAAGTGATTTTATTTGATATTCTTCAGAAAAAACAAATACATTAAGCACTCTAAACACATATTTTTGAGTTGGAAAGCAACTAACAACTTAACGATGTGGAAGAAAGGGGCAGTGAGTTTGTAACAGATTTCTCAGAACTTTCCTCGGCTTAAATATCTGTAAGCAAGATCTCAAAGCATGGATGCTATTTTAAAATACAAGCAAAATAGTCATCAGATAGTTGTTGTTACTGTGCTCACTGGAGAAATTTTTGTTGCCCGCTTGTCAACAGGAAGATGAATCAAAAGTTTTATAAGATTCTTCACAAAGTAATACATAACAGATAAATATTAGTTTTCTTATCCAGAACTTCAAATCCTGGGTAAATCTTAACTACAGGGACAGAAAGGGTACTAAAGTTATTTTCCTCTGTTAGCACTGCACTTTAAAGTAAATTATACATTTAGAAGGTTTTCTCTTTCCCCTTTACCCAGAAAACCTGTATTTAAGGAACTCTGAGAATTCACTTTTTGTTTCCTTAGAGTGACAATACAACCCCCCGCCCCGCCCCGCAGACACTGTGCCCACTGTTTTTAACATCTTTATAAAAGAGTAGATAATTTATCTAATCTTCCTTTCCATATTAACTTCCCTCAAAGGAAAAGAAGTAAGACGAAAAAAGTTTCGAGGTGTGGAAAACAGCTTTCCAGCATCCTAATGATGGGCTCTGAACTTAGAAATGATCTTTTCTAAGAAAATATCAACCAAGTAGCTAGTTTACCAAAACAATGTATGAAAATATATGTATTATATCCATACATTAAAAGGAACTTAAGACACTACTTTATCAAGGAGTTTTGTCTTCATATTCTACATTCGAAATACCGAAAGTAAATTTGAGGTATAAATCTTAATTATAGAATTGGTATTTAAAGAATCAGTCACTCATTTGAGGAACATAAAATAGGAAACTGAACATCAGCAAATTTCATATACCCAATTGAGAAACATTTAATTTGACTGGTATGCAGCTAGCAAGAATCTGAAGCAATTGCAATTTTGGACTTCTGATGAACGAGGTACTTGGTCTTTTGTCAATGTATTAATGCCTTGCAATGCCTTGCAAAATCTTAACTATCTCCCAACACCCAAACTTTTTAAATGTCTGCATGCCAAATCTAACCGCAGATGTCACAAATGAGGGAAGATGTGACCTGTGTGCTCTTAGTTGTGAATGAACTTTTATATATAAGATTTCATAAATAGTGCTTCCTAGTGGATGAATCTTAAGGTAATCCTAAGGGAAATTGTTTTTAAAAAGCTCTTTTGAGCTATCCTGAAAACCAAATCATCCATTTATAACATGACTTCTAAGAAATAAATTCCAAATTAAAAAGAACAAATGGACAAATTTAAGGACACAGAATATATTTAAATCAACAAGATTATTTAATGATCAACAATATTTCTTAAATAGCATTTTCCAGAGATCAACATATACACTGTCCTAAAAATCACTAATTCTCAAATTTCTATTTTATCTCTTTCTTCATCTTTTTTTCTTGATGTCTGCTACCCATTTTTTGACAGTCAATTTTATAAAAGTACAAAGAATATCAATTAAACAGGGCAACAGACAGGGATAATTAAAGAGTATGAAATTAACTCCAGGCAAACTTTTTTAGCAAGTCTTTCCCCTTCCTCCATCTCTCAAAAAGATTTATTCCAGGGACTTACCTGGTGGTGCAGTGGTTAAGAATCCACCTGCCAATGCAGGGGACACAGGTTCGAGTCCTGGTCCAGGAAGATCCCACATGCCGCGGAGCAACTAACCCGTGCGCCACAACTACTGAGCCTGCGCTCTAAAGCCCGTGAGCCACAACTACTGAGACCGTGAGCCACAACTACTGAAGCTCATGCGCCTAGAGCCCGTGCTCTGCAACAAGAGAAGCCACTGCAATAAGAAGCCCACACAGCGCAATGAAGAATAGCCCCCACTCGCCGCAACTAGAGAAAGCCAGCAACAAAGACCCAAGACAGACAAAAATAAATAAATAAATAAACAAATTTATTTAAAAAAAAAAAAGGATTTATTCCAGTAACTCCTTAAAAGCGTACAAAATTATCAGTGCTAGAAGCAGTGGCCAAAACAGAACTCAAGATGCAGGACTGCAGAAGTAGAGATAATTCATGAATTTAATAATCAGTTTTCAAACTCAAAACTTGCTTTACTCATATAGATTCAACCAATCAGATACCTTTTGAAAATAATTAAAGTTAAATAAATATTTATGGCCAACAGGAACATGAAAAGATGTTCAACATCACTAATTATTAGGGAAATGCAAATCAAAACCACAATATCACTTCACACCTGTCAGAATGACTATTCTCAAACCGTGTTGACGAGGATGTGAAGAAAAGGGAACCCTCCTGCAGTGCTGGTGGAAATGTAAATTGGTGTAGCAACTATGGAAAACAGTATGGAGATTCCTCAAAAAATTAAGAATAGAACTACTATATGATCTAGCTGTTCCCCTTGTGAGTATTTATCTGAAGAATACAAAAACACTCATTTGAAAAGATACATACACCTCTATGGTCACTGTACCATTATTTACAATAGCCAAGATATGGAAACCACCTAAAAGCCCATCAATGGATTAATGGATAAAGAATTTGTTATATATTTGTTTGAATAAATGGTACTCAGCCATAAAAAAAAAAAAGTCTTGCCATTTGCGACAACATGGATGGATCTAGGAGGTATTCTGCTAAGTGAAATAAGTCAGATGGAGAAAGATAAATACCAAACGATTTTACTCATGTGGAATCTAAGAAAACAAAACAAATGAACAAACAAAACAAAAACAGACTTATAGATACAGAGAACAGACTGGTGATTACTAGAGAGAAAGGGCTAAGGGGTGGGTGAATTGGGTGAAGGGGATTTACTGTATGGTGATCAATGGTCACTAGATTTTTGGTGATGATTTTTTTGTAATGTATCCAGCCGTCAAATTACAATGCTGTACATGTGAAATTTATATAATATTATATACCAATTTTACCTAAATAAAAATAGGAATATCTACAAAAAAAAAAAAGAATGAGAAACAAATATGTGTTTTTACAGCAAAGTTACAGTTATTAGCCATAGGGTGAATGTGCTGAGTTCCATTATCTTCCTATCAAAATGAATTCTGGTAAATTCATAATTTAAAACTGAAAGAGTCTGGAGGTCATCTGATACAACTACTTCACCTTAGGTAGAAGAAACTGAAGAACTAAAAGGCTAAGTAACTTCATAAGGTCACATACAAGTTACGGTAGAGCCAGGTAAGAATCTGGTTTTTCTGACTTGTCTATTCCTTTAATGGTGGTAAGGGGAGTAGCACATGCAAAGGCCCTGCTGGAGAGAACATGGTATATTGAAAGGATTAAACCAAATCCAAAGTGACTGAAGATCTAGGGCTGAGATCTTACACAGGCCATGATATAGCCACGTTAAGATCTGAGGAGATGTGGGAAGCCCTGAAGGATTTCAAGTAGAAGGACAGACATGATTACATTTGCATTTCAAAAAATCCCATCCCTCTGATTATAAGGTAGAGATGCATCTGTCTTCAGCAAAAAGAAAAAAACAATCACAATAAGAGCTATATTTATTCAACTGAAATTTAAAGAGATTCTCTTATCTTTTATTTTGATTATATCCTTTCCCCCTTATTAAAATGGACTTTCTTTTTGAAATGATGGAGATGACGATGGGAAGAATATTTTAATGTTGTTACTTGGTAAAATTAAGTGAGAAGCCCTTGTGGAGAAATTGATACATTCATATACTGCTGGTGGGAAACAAAATGGTACAACTCTAATGGATGGGAATCTGGCAATACCTAACACACACACACACACACACACACACACACACACACACACACACACACTTATCCCACTTCTAGGTATTTACCCTGAAGATACACTTTCAGTAATATAAAAATACATATGTACAAGGTGCAGCACTATTTGAAACTGCAAAACACTGGAAACTCCCTAGATGTCCAAGCATAGAAAATTGGTTGAATAAATTATTGCACATGTACACAGTGTAGTACTATGCAGCTTTAATAAGGAATTAAAAAGAGCTCTATGAACTGATATGGAGGAGTAATTTCCAGAAAGTGTTGTTAAATGAAAAAGTAAAGTGTAAAAGAGTACATACAGTATACTACCTTTTTTGTAAGAAAAAGGCCAAATAAGAAAGCATACATATATCTGCTTGTTTTACAAAAAGAAACACAAGAAACCAAAAGAAAAAATAATAATAAGGAACGGGATGGGAAACAGTATAGAAGAGATATGGAAGGTTATGACACTTATCTATGTGTAAGATTTGGGGAAGCATGTTAATATTGTACATCAGGAATCAGAAAACCTTTTCTTCAAGGGTTATACGTAAATATTTTAGGCCTGCAGGCTGCACAATCCTGCTGCAACTTCTCATCTCTGCATCACAGTGCAAGAGCAGCCACAGACAACAGAAATGAGCGAGCATGGCTGCGCTCCAGTAAGACTGTATGTGCAAAGTCGAGTGGCTGGCCTGTGGGCTGTGTGTGCCACCTCCTGTGCTACAGTCAGAAAACTAAGGATAACACGGATGGGAGAGAAAGAGAAAATACCTAGAACTCCTCCTCTATTGGTGCCTGGCACATAACAGGTCTCTGCAATTCACTGCTGAATGAATAAACCTTAAAGTTCTATTAAAAGATGGACCGGAGTTCTAGTCAGGGCTTTGCTACAAACTAGTATAACTATGTTGACCCCTTCATCTCATCTAAGAGGTTTGGACTAGATAACATGTAAGGTCCATGCCATGCCTCACATACTGTTTCTCATTCTAGTCAGTTAAGATGTCCATCCATTCCTTCCTTTTAATAACCACTATCACCACTGTTCCCATGTAACACTGGGACTACTGCGGTTGCTCCCTCGCTCAGCCTGCTTTCTAGTTTCTTCCCTCAACCCATCCAGGACAGATCAACCAGATTCACCTATTAAGTCACCACTTTATGCTGGTCACTTACTGTTCAATTTTAAAAGGTGTCAGACTCTCCATTGACTGAGAGGAAAAATCCAGCTTTAAAGTACCAGATTGTCCAAAATATGGCCCTGACCTACTCAATTTTCTGGTTTCTGTCTTCCAAACATGATTCTTCCACTGCAGGTTGGTCCCCTACTTGTCCTGTATTTATAACTCTCACTTTTTTGACTCTAGATATTTAGACACATGACACACTACTTGCTCCTCCCCCACCCCAGTCTGCCCCCTTCTCTGATGAAACCCTTTCCATCCTACAAGGCCCAGTTCAACTCCTAAACAAAACCTTTGATAATGAAGGTTTTTTATTGTCTTTATCACTTATTTGGTATCTTTTTTTCTTACTGCCTTTGTTAGCTATCTTTTTACATGGGCTATGTCTTATTTTCCTAACTAGACACCTCAACCTCCTTGAGGAAAGGGATTATGTTTTGTACTTTGTATTTTCCATAGCACATAACATAGGATTAAAATAGAGAGATCAGAGATTGAAATGAAGGGGCTTAGAGTTAAGAACAAATTAGATGTTACTTGCCTGCCAGACTGAAGATTCATTTTTAATAACCAATATTTACCTACACAGTACCTACTCTGTATTTATCAAAGTCGTTCTAATAAATGTCGCATACGTACCCACACACAAAAATGCAAAGAAACTTTTATTTCACCAAACCTATAGTTCATTCAATTCTTCAAAAACCCAAGGAAAAAAAGGCAAATTTTCCTTTGTCACTAGTACTCTGATACAAGAATTCAACTCCTGTAGTTATCACCATAACTCTTATTACTCGATTTATGAATCTTAAACTGTATCTGTTGAATCCCCACCATTTAAATGAGGTTATACAGTTGTTAAAAGAAACTATGTCTTGAAGACATTCTTCATGGAATTATCTGACTTCTCTTTTGGCATCACTGTTTTGTAGGCCTGCTGCATCCTAGGATTTTCCAGTTGTTTCCTCTCTGCACTCTTGTGACAGATTCACTCTTTCTTAGGTCTCATGATTTCTCCCTTCTAGGATTTCTTTTTTTTTTTTTTTAATTTGCTCAAGCATATTCTCTAGTAATTTTATTTTAAAATGGATGTTAAGAGATGAACTTTCTAAGAGATGAACTTTCTAAGTCCTTGCATGTCTGAAAACTGTTTCACTTTACCCTCACGTTTGACGTGTAGGTCAGCTACAGAATTCTAGTTTATCAAACATCCAGTATTCCTGATAAGAACTGCAATGCTGATCTGGATCTTATTCTACTGTAAATAATTTACTTCTTCTCTCTAGAACCTTTTTATAATTTTCTCATTGCCTATGGAATTCTGAATTTTCACCAAGATGTATCCGTATTTATTCATCCTGCTTGGTACTATGAGTCCTTTCCATCTGATGCCTCCCATCTCTGACTGGCTTAGAAACTTTTCTTCCATTAATTTTTTTTTTTTTTTTTTGGCTGCATTGGGTCTTCGTTGCTGCATGCGGGCTTTCTCTAGTTCAGGCGAGCAGGGGCTACTCTTTGTTGCGGTGCGCGGGCTTCTCACTGCAGTGGCTTCTCTTGCTGTGGAGCACGGGCTCTAGGCAGGCGGGCTTCAGTAGTTGCAGCATGCAGGCTCGGTAGTTGTGGCTCATGGGCTCTAGAGCACAGGCTCAGTTGTGGTGCATGGGCCTAGTTGCACCGTGGCATGTGGGATCTTCCCGTTTCGGGGCTCGAACCCATGTCCCCTGTGCTGGCAGGCGGGTTCTTAACCACTGCGCCACCAGGGAAGTCCTTCTTCCGTTAATTTTTAAAAAATTATTATTTTGTGTCCTCCATTTTTTCTGGTCTTTCTTTTAGAGATGAATACACAGATACTGAACTGAGGTACCCCAAAATACCAAAATAAGGGGACTATACCCTAGCAGCACAGTAGTTTTATATATTTTCCTTTTAGGCAGAATCACCTTTCTATTTCTGTTTTTTTCTTCAGGTCTATTGTAGAAGTCTGGATTCACCACAATTTCTGCTCTGCTTCTCCTGCAGGCACCAGCAGGACAGCACAGCCCTGTATGTGTACACGGAAGCTGGGATAGGACCAGGCATACATCTATATAATTTGTGCACTACACGAAAGCACGGGGCTTCACTGTAAACTCTGCATAGCAAGCCAGGGGTGGTTGCATCCAGAGGGGCATCTTTTTCTAATTCACTAGTACAGAGGGAGGCAGTTCATTTTCCTGATTCCTATAAGCCGGCATGGCCTGAGGTGAGGCATTGGTCCAGATGTTTCATGGACCAGTGGTTCTCAAAATGTGGTGGCTAGACCAGCATTAGCATCACCTGGAAACATGTTAGAAATACAAATTCTTGGATCCTACCATAGAACCTTTGAGGTTAGGCCCAGGAACCTGCAATCTGTCTTTTTTTTTTTTTTTTTTTTTGTGGTACACAGGCCTCTCACTGTTGTGGCCTCTCCCGGACCGGGGCACGAACCCACGTCCCCTGCATCGGCAGGCGGACTCGCAACCACTGCGCCACCAGGGAAGCCCTTTAATCTGTCTTTTAACAAGCCCTCCAGCCTTTTGATACATGCAAAAGTTTGAGAGCCGGTGGCAGACAGCACTTTAGAAAAACTCTCCTGATTACTGCCAAACTCTCTGTACCTTCTATTATTACTTTGAACTTAGAGGCTAAGAATCCCACTTCCACTGTGGGAGTCTTCGCCTACTGTATTCAGTAGTTTTCTCTACTTCGTTGTATTCATCAAACAGACACCTCTTTTACTTTTTATCCTCAAAATTGAATTAACCCCTAAACTTCCCACTTCATAGTCTTGGTACTGCTGAAATTCACTGCCATGTGGTTTCTTCCCTTTTCTGTCACTTGTGTAGGGTTTTGGGGGAGAAAGGAGGTAAAAATGTGTGGTCATTTTGCTATTTTAAACCAGAGATAGTCTTGTTTTTAAAAGCAATTACACAGTCTTAGTTACACAAGAAAAAGTTATACTACTTAAACCCTTTCATTGTTGCTAACAAATAACATGCAAAGGGCTTTTTCATCAAAACAAAACAAATTCTTATATTATGAACGATATAATCTTCAATTTAATTTTCTTTAAAAAATGATAATTTTCCAACTGTTTAATCAATTACTAATTGTTAGCTCATATTTTAATAGGGCATAAAAATCTATGAATCATTTTATTATAATTCTTTATTTTAAAGTAAAGAAATGTATTTAATTACATGAGTTTAAAATATTTACACTGGACTAAAATTTAGGCTTTTCAGGAAAAAGAATTTTATGTATAGTATTTGATAAAAACAGAAGCAGCCATTTATTTAAATAAAAATGAATAGTACTTAAAACATAGCGCTAAAAAAATTAGCTTTTGGTTTATATGTCACATATGTAATTTTTGCTATGGCCAAAATAACTGGTTTCAAAATCGTTGTGGAAAAATTGCTATACTTTGTGTTGTGGTCTCATGAGACTTCTTTAGACTGAAACACACATAATATAATCTTAGCTACTTAAGAGAAGGAAAAAGTATGGACATGTGCTAAAAAATAAAAAAGGCCATGTATAAACAGTTTGTCTACAAGAGATTACAGAGCTGTTCCTAGAGAAATAAGTACAAAGGTCAGGGATATCATTTTTGCATTATTATGGTAATTTTTACCCATCTCCATCTACTCAGCCTATTCATTCTTCATTTGAAACTGAACTGTGAAAAGGTTTATGTTCAGACAACCCTGTTCGAATACGTGAGTTAGGTTCTGGTCTAAAAGTACACAGTATTAAAAGTGTCCAGTATGCCTATTACAAAGATAATGCAAAAGCTTATATTTTCAAGAATAAGTTTATATTTTCACGAGTTCAGTACTGGATTAGGGAATCCTATGTTCATTTTTGTTTATTACTCATGTATTAGTAAAAGATAAGTCATTTTACTTTACCTCTCTCATTTTAATGTTTAAGAGAAAAAAATCAAAATGGTAAAACTTAAGTTATAAAAACTAGCATTACTTAATCTGTAAATAAAATTTTTAGACTATTAAATTATCTTAAAACATGGAAAGGGTAAGTATAATGACCAGATAGTAATAAAAATAATACTTTTTATTACTTTATTAATGAGGATAAAAATGACCAGATATTAAATTCTAAAAAGGAAATGAAACAAAAGATAGCAAGATAGACTTACGTTAGTCTCTGAGAATTCTTAGAGTATAATCAAAATCTAAAAGACAAATGTTAGCCTTTGAGAATTCTTAAAGAGTATAATCAAAATCTAAGAGAAGTTATCTGTTATAATTTAATGGAGGCAAGAAACAATGAAACCGAGCAAGAATAATAAAAAGTTTTTTTGAAAGAGTGAGACACAAATACAGCTGTTTCCTATTGTAAGTTTTCTTTAATCATGTTCTAAATCTAGCAAGTACAAGAAGACACCAAAAATACTTTTGATATTTGGGTATTTCTGACAATAACAGAAAATACTAAGAATCAACATGTAAATTAATAAAACCACAAATGCAAAGGTCACTCACATGCATTTTAAAACAGACTAGGTTATGACAGTTTAATTTTAAAAACATGACCTAAATATCTGGAAAAGATAAATGCCAAAAAGTTGGATCTATTTTATAATTAAAGGTAACTGAACTTAGATGATTTAAGAACAATTGCCCTACAGTGGTTCTAAAATTTTACTAAACTCACCATTAATAACAGCCTCTGATTTGGCTGGAGGAATTCAGAAAATACATTAAATAGAACTGAGATCTCATAAGATTCTTCTACTTTTTGTTTCTTGCACATCTAGATTCCAGAGTCCTTCCTCACTATTACAGTCAGGATATGACATGATACAAGTTTAGAGACTGAAAATTCTCAGACTATATTCAGGTAATTTTCTAACATCATGACCTTGTAGAAGATACTCTCTGACCAAGAGTACAAATGCTTCCATTTCCACAGGTTAAGTACAGAGGATATTTCCAAGCTATTCTTCTACAACTGCTACAATCTCCCTTCTTGTCTGTACTTGAATAATGAACACTGCCCTCAGGGTAATTACTGACATGATTCATAACTAAAAGCACCATAACAAATTCCAACTGCAGTATAACAGAGAACACTGCCCACATTTAACAATGCTGGAATTCAGTTACACCTCTTTCTCCCTGAACTTATTCCATTTTGAGAAGGCAGTGAGGGAGGGGGAGGTGCCTCGGGAGAAGAGAAGAGTTCTACATACTTGTAGTAAGCTGGGATAAACAGATCCAATACTGTTTAACCGTGTTCTCAGTTCTCTGTTCTTAGGACATCACTGTAGAGTAAAGACAATGAACTGAAGGAAACTAACAATTAATTGTGATGTTTCTAAAATGTACCATTCTCATAAATGTCCATTTATTCCTCACAACAACTCTGATAAGTATTATCATGCCCATTTTACAGATGAGAAAATCTGAGATACAGAGGTATAACTTGCTCAGAATCACACCAAAGCAAGTTACCTGGCATCTTTGAATGAACCTCAGCTTTTCCTATCTATAAAACAGGAACAGCAATGTTTACCTTCTGTGAAGATTAAATGAGATGTGGTGACGCCAAAGCCCAGGCTCCTTCTGCTACCACACAGTGACACAAACACAGATAAAACATGAATAAAGAAACTAATCACGATAGTGCATATACCCAGCAGTAAACTAATACACACCGTGAGACAGCATAGAGGTTACGAGCACAGTCTCTGGCGCCAGATAGTCTGAGTTAAAATTCTAGCTCTGCTATCAACTTAGTTTTGTGGGTAAGGGAAACAGTCTCAATTTCTCTGTACCTCAGTTTTTTCATCTATGAAGTGGTGATCTCCTTCACAGAGTTGTGCAAAATAAATGAGTTAACACATTTCAGCACTTTTAATAGTGCCTGTAACAGCATACATGCAAAAATGTTACCTATTATGACTTCTACACTGAAATGTAATATGCATAAGTGAGAGTCATTTTGATGCAGCTCTGTATGATGATCAGGAAAGATTCCAAAGATGTAAGCTAGTGATGAGCTTTTTACAAGCACTGCTTTCTAAAGCAAGTTTCTATGAGCTACCTAAGGGACATTTCTGAGTTTGAGATTTTTTTTTTTATATCCCTGAATTTCTTTAGTCCCTTGTGCCAATTCATGAACAAGGAGAATGTATAGTATGGACAATGGGGGAGGGGGAAGGGAGACATGAACAGACAAGTCTTGAATACTTCACTGTGTCCTCCACAGTGAACTCTAGCAATTTCTCATGTGTGTCAGAGTGTTCTAAAGAAAGAAGGAGACAAGTACATAGAGAAAAGAATAGACTGAGGGGTCAAGCACAGGGTTCAAGACAAGATGGCACCTGAGCAAAGGTTTAGATATGAAGAAAATTTTAAGCTTAAAACCATAAACAGATCTGGATCAAGAACTCAGGCTCACGTAAACATTCAATACAGGAGAAGACATGCAATAATTTATAACAGTTATCTATCTCAGTTTCTTTGGGTTTTCTGTTTGTTGTTTTTTAACAGATGAAGAACAACATAAAAAAACATTTAATGCCTCATTGATTCTTCAATGGCTTAATTATGAAGAAGAAAGAGAGTTATTTTATTAAATTGAGCTTAGAGTCTTAGCGCTTTATAAAGCAACCATCTATTCACATTTTAGTGGATAATTATTCGTATGAACTAAGTAAGTTACTATCCTTATTTTTGTACTTTTTCTGCATATCTATATTTTTTAATTTCTCTCTAGACCACTGGAGAACACAAGGTCACTATTAAAAATTTTATTTCTAAGATATTGCCTTCCTTTATTTTCCCTTCTTGGGCTTTACATTTTTTCATTCTTATAGAAGACTTTAGGCATACCTGGAATCTTTCATTAAAAACTCAGAAAAAACTCAGTTTTCACATTTCAGTCTATGAAAAGAGACCTGGTTTTCCATTTTACCTCATTCCCACCCTTCCCTTCAATCTCCTTGAGGGTTGATCCAAATACCTAATTTTATCAACCCTTAACTATCATGGAT
Source organism: Aethalodelphis obliquidens (assembly GCF_003676395.1). Classification (NCBI taxonomy): domain Eukaryota; kingdom Metazoa; phylum Chordata; class Mammalia; order Artiodactyla; family Delphinidae; genus Aethalodelphis; species Aethalodelphis obliquidens. The sequence goes on along the minus strand of NW_020837960.1, from coordinate 15,606,280 downwards.
TCTAAAAATACTTATATTATTAAATTAAAATCTCATTCTAAGAGTTACCTAAATGAAACATATAGACACAGCAGTAACTCCTTTTAAAATATAGTTTGCTCTTTTTGTAAGGTCTTCTAATCTTTTCTTCCTGAAGAATCCAGTAGATCAACAGTGAGTGTGCACTACACAAAGGAGCTGGTCAACAAAGGGTAGTACCTTCCCTCCTTCCTATTACTGACTAGCTCTAGGGCAAAACAATCACCTTGTTACTCAAGATAAAAAATGTATTATATATATTTTCACTTAGAATAAAATTTTATACTGTCTCATATGCTTGACTACATGTTACAGTGGTAATAAAAAGTGTGAATGAATAAACAGAAAAGATGTGGTACAATGAGAGGGGCACTTTACTAGACCAATGTGGAATTTGGAATCAAACCAATCTGGGTTCAAATGCCAAGTGTGTGACCTTAGACAAACTGCTTAACCTTCCTGAGCCTGTTTCCACTTTTGTAAAATGAAAATAGTATTAGTGACATCACAGATTATTATGAGAATTAAATTAGACAAATACTTTTGGTGCACAGCACATTGCAACCGGTCAAGGAGTATTAGCTGTCTTCCATCCATTGCTAATTAGCTGTCAGGTGGGACACAAATATTCTGTGTTTCTCTTTCCTCATACGGGAAATTAGATTCATGGCTACACCTACCTTGCGGATTTAGTGTAAAGAACCAACAGAGTATTTCATTTTAAAGCTCAGTAACGTAGGGGCATCTAGAATCTGGCTCTTCTAAAGAGTGGCCCATGGGCTAGCAACGTCAGAACCATCTGGGGGCCTGTGAGAAATGCTGAATTGCAAGCCCTGCCCTAGAACCACTTGATAAGAAAGTATATTTTAATAAGATCTCCATGGATATTGAAGTTTGAAAACTACTACTAAGAAAATAACCCTCAGCCTGGAAGTAAGAAAAGGACTTTATCAATATCATTGTGCCAAAAATCCAAAAGGACAAAGGGCATTGACAATAGTGCATATTGATTTAATTAGCTTAGGAGAGCAAGTTAGAGGCAGCAGGCATCATGGTCTGGTAGAACTTGAAATAGTGAGAAATACAGAATAATTCACAAGGAAAGGGAGGGGAAAGGCAGAAAAAACTAAAACACTAGGTAAAGAGCACAATATTTTCCACAGGCAAATGAGCAGTCTAGCCCATGAATAATATATTAATGCTTATAATGATGTCCCTGGCTCAAAAAGAAAAAGTAAAATTACTTTAAACACGCTCTTTCAAAGACAAAAGCATGTATTCTATTTCAAGATTATTTCCCTCAAAAAAGTTGTGTGTGTCTCCACACACACACACACATACATTTTACTGTCAACTAGCACATAAAATTATCTGGTACATTCACTTTTGTATAATATCTCATTTATCAAGAGAGTTAGCGCTCCACTTTTCACAAGGCTAAAAACTCTAACTTTTAAGACTAAACTACTAGTCTTAAATCAGTACTCATCTACCATTGCCAATGCTGGGCCATAATTTTCCCCCAATGTACCTCATGCTAGGCTTTCCTACTTGTGTCCACATTTCCACACCTGTTGTTAAGTCTTTTCCCATCCACATATGATTGATCACTTCCTCCTTTGACCCTCATGGTTTATCTTACTTCACAGTATATTACAGTGGGTTACTTTTCTACTAAGTTCCAAGCCTCTTAAAGGATAGGGGCTATTTTCCATGTCCTTAGATACCTCACAGGAGAAAGTATAATTCCTTTAAAATATCTGGTGTACACATATCAGGTATGGCCCAAAGAGAATTGAGAAAAACTGAGCTAAAGGAGAATACAGAAATGAGACCTCTGCGTTACCTTTTTTTGAAAAATGTTTCTTCAAAATGTTATAAATTGTGAAGCAATCTAAAAGAATATGGATCCACCTTCAGTAGTGGCAAATAATTCTCAACACTTAAACAGTTTTGTAGACTTATAAAATATTTGAGCTAGAAATATTCAAATCTTTTGGTCTGTCTCAATTTACAAAGCAAGAAACTAAGACAAAGACATTAACTTGTACATGAAAGAGCTAGGCCCTAATGCCAGGTCTTCTGATTCCACGTCCCACACTAGGCCATACTCACTCTCACTAGATAAATGTGGTATGCTCAAGAGATGAAAGAACTCTCTGCACACAGTATGTGTCTGAGGAATAGTGGAAGGCTAGCAAGGTAAGGCAGGGCCAGATTATCACAACCAGAGTAAAGAGGCTACATTTTTCTACATGGGAATGCAGAGCTACTGTAGGTTCCTGAACAGGAGTATGGCATGAATAGCATTTAGGAATATTAATTTAGCACCAAAGTATAAAATAGAGGGTAGTGCCTAAGCTGGGAGACCAAGCAGGAGTCTATAATAATATGTTAAATGCAAGGACGTGATGATCTGATTTAGGGAAATGTAAATGAAAACAGATCTTTAACATAATAATGAAACAAATATAAAGGACATGGTAAAGTTTTTTGGGTTTTGGTTTCTGTTTTTTTAATTACAAGACTATATCTAACTATAGTGAAAAAGAAGGAAAAAATGCTCAGTATTCAAGCCTGGATGACTTGAAAAGTAATATAAAAATATAGATATTGGGAAGCAAAGTTGTATTTAGAACAAAATAAAATAATTTCAGTTTTGAAAGGTAAAGTCAAATCTCCTAAATCACTTGAGAAGCTACTAGTCAGTTACGGGAATTAAGGGCAAGAAATTAGGAACATGTTGGGTCAGAGTGAAAGGTTAAAGCCTTAGTGATATTTTCAGAAAGAATCAGACTTTTTAAAAATAAATGTTTTCTCTTGCTGGCAAAGAGATAAAATATATGGTTTTTTAAAAAAAATAACTCGTGAGGAGCTTTTAAAAACCCAACATAAAACATTTTTCATTATAGTAGCATGGTTGCTATATAAATATAGTATATGGTATCATATTACTTCACCATCCTTACCCATATTTTTAAAAAGTGTTAAATATGGCTTAATCATTATCTTACATTTCATTCACCTTCCTGAGACATAGTTCTCAGTAAAATATAACTTTTGAAAAAAATAATGTCTAATGGTAAATACTAAAACCATTGTGCAAAGTGCACCAGAGGTTAATGATCTACCATCCAAATATACAACAGATATCCTTTCTGGCTTTTTCAGAGCCACAGGCTTTTCTCCCTTTTGTGTTCATTTCCTGTCAAGTCTGACATTTCAAAGAATACCAAAGAAGCTTAAAAATTTGTTTACAAGTTTGTCATCAAATCAGGACTCTAAAAATACAAGCTATTCATTACAACTGTACTGACATGTAAAACTGGTCTTCATTTAAATTTTGGAAAAATAATAAAATGGAAACAGTTTTAATCTTTTCTTTTGTAAAAGTGCTCTGGCCAAACATTTGTGCAACTGAATGAAGAAACCTGCTAATGTTTAGTGACTACAAAAAAAACAGTACGACAAAACCCAATTTAATGAGTCAGCTATATTTGACAACATTTAAAGGAGGCTCAGTTTTCTTGTGACTTATTAAAATTAAATACAACAGTTAATTACTAGTACTTCTATGCTCTCCATATAGTAAGTACCACTCCGAAAAAATATTATTCAGAAGATATGATGCATTTAATACAGGAAAATAGAAATGATACCCTTTAAGTATACATATTTAAAAATACTTTATCAATCACTAAATACTATACATAACTCTTTCGGCTGTGATGAAGGGACAGAGACCAGATTTGTCTCAACTACAAAATCGAACAACATAAATGAAATAATAGTTTTCAGACAATGAACAACAAACAGTATAGGACAGTAATCTGTGAGAGAAAGAAAGCAAATAGTAAGCCCCACCTTTGCCTGGAGACAGTTCCCAGGCTACAACACAGGGAGGAAAAACTGAAATAGAGCCCAGTGGTCTGCCCGGTTGGAGAAAACAGAGTTGAGAATTCAAGAAAGCTAAGGCAGCTAAAATTAGCAGGACAGAATAGCAGAGCAGAGAGTTACACAGAAAGGAGAGAGCTGCAAAGACAGAGCTCCAGGAGGCTGCAGAGGGTTACTCTCAAGTTTTCACCCTAGTACTGATCAGTGCAGGAAAACTACCCAAAACCAGAAAAAGAACCATCCCAGGAGCTGACATAGGGCCAAGAAGAGTTTTGATTTCCACCAGCCAGGGTGGAAAAACCTTGTAATATATGGGACATCAGGTAGAGTACTCAGAAGGGGACTGCCTCAACAGTGGGGAGAAATTAGCCATAGATTAAAGACTGCCCTGGCTTTGTCTATAAACAACGACAAAAGTCTTTAAAAGATCAAACTGTTTCCAAGTAACTAAACTGAGTCCCAAAACACAGCTCGAGAATAGTGAAAGGAATATAAAAATATCCAGGACCCAGTAAGGTAAAAATTCACAATGTCTGGCATCCAATAAGAAGTCATCAAGCAGGCAAAAACAAACAAACAAACAAAAAAATCCCAGAAAAACATGACCCTTGAAAGGAGAAGTATCAGTTAACAGAAACAGTCCTAAAAAGACATAGATGTTAGAATTAGTAAACGGGAACTTTAAAACAATCATTATAACTATATTCCATATGTTTAAGAAAGTAAAGGAAAGCACAAATATGTTAAAGAGAGATATGGAAGATTTAGAAAAGGATTCAAGTCAAACTTCTAGAGATGAAAAACAGAATACCTAAGATTAAAAATATAGTAGATGGAATAGCAAATTAGACATTTTAGCAGAAAAAATTAATGAACTTGAAGACATAGCTATAGAAACTATTTCAAACGAAACAGAAACAAAAACATCTGGAACCCAAAAAAAAGAAGAACAGAGCATCATGATGTGAGCTGTGGGACAACTTCAAGTGACCTAATACATGTATGACTGGAATCCCTGAGGGAAGGGGTGGCGGGAGTCAACAAAAACATTTTAAGGAAATAATGGCCCCAAATGTCCAGATTTGATGAAACCTATAAGCTCACCTTTCGAAGCAGAACTCCAAACAAGAGAAACATGAAGAAAATTAAACCAAGGCACACCATAATCAAATTGCCTAAAACCAGTGATAAAGAGCTGCTGTGTAAGAAGCACAAGTACTCTAAAACCAAAATGCTATAAGATGCATAGTTTCTCACATGAGAAGCCCAGAAGGATGAGATGAGGAAGGAAAAAGAAAGAAAGGAAGGGAGAGGTGAGCACATACCAAGAAGCAGCAAGGTTCCAGACTTGAGAGTTAAGAAGCATCTTGGAAGTGGATCCCGCCTCAGACACCAGCTGATACTACATGGTCAGGGATGAAGTACCCAGTCAAGCTCTTCCCAAATCCCTGACCCGCAGAATCATGAGCAAAATAAAATGATTGTTTTAAGCCACTAATGTGTCATCCAGCAATAGATAACATTTCTAATGGCTCTTTTCTGTCAACATTTAATCCTTCCTTTCCCATCTTAAAAACTAATCTTCCCTCCACCTCACATACCTCCAGCTATACGTTTACTTCCCTTCTCAGACAAGACTGATGAAAGCTATCTATAATGACTGTCTCCACTTTATCTCTCACTCACATCTCATCCAAATTCCACTGCAATCTACTGCTGCCCCCACCACTTCTTGTAACAGTCCTCGCTACCTTCACCAGTGGCTTCCTTATTGCTGAAACTAATGAACACTCTTCAGTTCTTACTGACTGCTCCTACAGTGTCTGAAACAGCAAGTGCTCACTCAGACCTTTCAGTACCCTCTCTTTCAGAGAGCGAGTATGACACCACTTCTGATACTCCTCCAGTCTCTGAGGAGGAATATCAGATGCCTCAATCTCTTTTATAGGTTTCTCTTTTCTGTCTATCGCTTAAATGTTGAAGCTCCCCAGGATTCTATCTTTAATATTACCAGATGCATAGGTCCCCTACAAAAGGTTTTTATTTGAGAAATTAGCATAATGAGATTTGTTCTGCATTTATGAAAAAATTTCTCAGGTGGCTGTGAGAGAAATAGTATTAAGGCAGCAAGAGATGTGGGAAGATCAACAGGGAAAGTCCACAGTCGCCCACAAAAAAGACCATTTAGAGAATAAAGTACCTGGTCTACTTCAGTTTACAAAGATTTTACCAAAAACATCGGATACAGTTTGAATATACTGAAAGTAAAATATCCAAATCTCACCTCATCATCTGCTGGCATTATAAACTGCTTAGCAGATTTAAGAGGTCTAAACATCCGGAAGTCATTCAATCTAACGCTTAGGTATGCTTCATTTTTTGTTTATTGTTTGTTTTTGTTTTTTTTGGCGGTACGAGGGCCTCTCACTGCTGCGGCCTCTCCCGTTGTGGAGCACAGGCTCCGGACGTGCAGGCTCAGCGGCCATGGCTCACGGGCCCAGCGGCTCCGCGGCATGTGGGATCTTCCCGGACCAGGGCACGAACCCGCGTCCCCTGCATCGGCGGACCCCCAACCACTGCACCACCAGGGAAGCCCTAGGTATGGTTCATTTTAAACCACCTCTAATCTTCCAAATTTCCAGAGAACAAGATTTCACTAGGTTTTTCAATAGATTGTTTAGCATTTTACATTCATATATTGCCTGTTAATCTCTCTGGGATCAAAAGAAACAGAAGTGTGCTTATTCCTTCTTATAGTTATTCTGTTCTTTATTATTTCTCAAGATTGTGAAGTAAAGATACTGAACCCTTTCCCTATGCAACCATTAAAAATACAATGATGTTCTTTCTTTCATTAAATTATCAACAGGTAAAAGTAAGTAATAATATCACTTGATGTTTCCCTAGGTAAACAACACTGAATATGTTCTTATAAATCACTACAGTTTAATGAGAGACTCATTATAATACAGAATCAAAAAACCATGAAAGTTTGCTCTGATTCTTGATCTGGATTTTGATTATCATGGGTGTGTTCCATTGCTCTGATTCTTGATCTATTGTATATGTTGGTAATGTGGGTATATTTAATTTGTAAAAAATCCTTTGAACTACAACTTGTGATATATACTTTTCTGTATATATGTTATACTTCAATAAAGAAAAAAATCCTAAAGCCTGTGAAAGCTCAAATAGATCTATAGTATGTCTCTTCTCTAAAATGTCAATTATTCTCACAGGAAAAATTCACATATTGTGTTTGTGTAGGATGACTTATCTTAACAGTTACCCACTACCACTCCATTCTTCACAATTAAAACAGTAGTATGTGTTGATTTTTTAAAAATCCAAACATTAAAAATCATCTATAATTTCATCCCCTAGAAATACCACACTTAGAATTTAAATTCAGAGGCTTATTATGACTTCCACATCATCCTATTATTAAAAAATTATACCCTTTTCCAGACTTTGTGCATGTCACTTTTTCTTCAAAAATTCTCAAAAATAAAGGAATATTGTTTTGAATCCTAGAACACCAGTAACTGAACTAAACAGGCTTGAGCACAAGCAGTTGTTAAACCATACATTTCTACTATTTCCTCCACAACTTTCAGAGCTCATGTCTTTTCTATATCCTCACAATGTCTATCTCAATGCAAGGCATACAGCAGATGTGTACTGATGGAAATAAAAGTAGTTCTCTAAAAGAATGAGAATAGTCACTTTCAGATAATACAGTGATGTCTTGATTTCAATTTCTAGGAAGAGAGGGCACAACAGCCTCTGAAAAGTACTCTATCTGCTTGTTTCATTTATTGATCTATTTATTTATTTTTGCTACTTTCATTTAACCCCCGGATTCTGAGAGTTTTCTCCTAACCACTCCTTTTCTTCTACAGTGGAAGCTCCTGTATAAAGGAGTTACCCAATTCAATCTTAGCAATAGTGTCTTTCTATCAACTTCCCATACTTCTCTCCTTTTCTATCCACTCTGTCTATACAGCAATACAAGAAAAGCACTAAGAAACAAGTTACTCTTAGACATTACATTTTTAAAATATCAAAAAAGTAAAACTTGGTTTACATGTACAGATTAGGATTCTAATATAACTAAAGTCTTAATTTTTCTATTGCCATTTCTATATACTGATAAAAATGAAAAGATATATGCTTAGCATATGCAACAATTTCAGAAGAAACCAACTCTATATTAATCTAAAAACCTGATGCTTAACAAAGTATTACCCAACTATGAAGATTTAAAGAGCATAACAGAAGAACTCCATATAAATATTTTACTATTACTACATAGGAAATGTCACCTTTACTAAAATAAAGCCTTATCAATAGGTTATATGCTATAAATAGACTACCTAGAGAATATGCTTTGTGCCCTTATAATGCTATAAACAATAACTATAATTGTGTAGATTTTTGGATTACCTTTAACAATGGGACAAAAAAAATCAGATAAAATTGAACTAAAAATCTGTATTTTTAAATCATATCAATAGCATAATCTCAATTTTTTCATCATTTTGTTGAAATTTTAAGAGTAGACATTTAAATTTTCATACATGACACCTCTATTTTAAATAAAGTTCCCAAATACGTTAAAGAATTCTGCTTTGTTTTGAAGTGCCAAGCTTTAAGAAAAGCTATTCATAAATAAATCCCTGTATCAGACAGTCTGAGGAGCTCAAAGAAAACTCCATTCTAATATTCCACTTGCTTCTTGGGCTATACACTGAAACAACATTATTCATTAAATTTCATATTTGTAAAAAAAAAAAAAAATTTCATATTTGTTCTTGAGGTAAATGTTAACAAATACCTCTCACTAACAGATAACTGTTATCCATATGCATATGAGTATCTTTAACTATTTTAGCTAGTTACTTACTGAGAGCCATGCAAGGGATTCCATGATTCGATGTTCACATCGTTCTAAATGTTTAATCATTTCTCTGGTCAAGTTGGCTTCTGCTTTGATAAAACTTTCAATCACTTTGTAAAAATCAAAAGCTTTTAAATTAAGTACATTCAGAATCCAAGGGAAGGACAAATCTGTTCCAGTATCCAGATTCTGAGATGTACTTCCTAAAAATGAAAGAAAAACGTAACTTAGGTATGAAATGTTAAGCCTTGAATGACATATTTTTTGGTCTGAAGGTTTTATCAAACAAAAAATTAAAACACAGTAGAAAGGCTAAACAAAAATTTTTATTTAGAACATAATTTCTTATTCTGGGGTCCACAGACTCCTAGGAAATAGGCTTCCAAAGTTTGAGTGTATGTGCATATATATGTCTTTCCTGGATAGAAGGCTCACAGCTTATATCAAATTTTCAAAGGTTTAAACACCCTAAACTTGTATCCGGGACACGTTTAACATCTAACCAGCAATGCATTAGCATATCCATTTTAACTGTCTCATTAATCCTCGATTAAGAGAGGAAGTGATTCTTTAAGATTTTGACAATTTGATTGGTTAGTAAATATGTTTTAATTATGCATTTCTTGGTTATAAATGAGGATTCACAGTTGTCCATATTTGTTTACTAATTTAAGTTCCTCTTTTATTATATATTTGTATCCTTAGATAAATTTTCTTCTGTTGTTTTTTGCAAACAAAACTTTTTTTGGACATTTGCAACATTATTTGCAAAATAATACGTGTTTAAAATTATATTAAAAAAAAAAACACTATTGATGACCTCTGTTCTGTTTATCTGGTGGATTCTAGCTCCAACCTTTTGTCTCATAACCACAGAATATATATGTAGCAGTGCTTCCATATCAGTGGAATCTGCTCAGTAGTACTCCTCAGGCATTTTACAGTCTCATAAGTCTTTGAAGGGGTTTCAATAGGTACATTTCCTGGATTCAGGATAGTCCAGAATAGGAGTCTAGTGAAACTATTCCCAAGATGACATGAAATAATTCAGGTTAATAAACCACTTTATGGTGACCACATTACGGTGACCAATTACATTCTTCAGGATATACTGATCTAAAATATGCATTTCTTCTCCTTAACTCCTTAACTTCTCCATTCCGCCCACCACAAAAACCCATACCACACATTAGGTAAGTAGTTTTTTTTAACTTTAAATTGAACTAAAATGTTTATTTACTAAAATTTAACTTACTGCTATAGGTAGCCATTACAACCTCAAGAGCACATGCCAACAAAGACATATGAAAGATGTTGTCATTCAGGAGTTTGCTAAAGGAAAAAAAAGAATGATTTTGTAACATTTACTTTTAAAAAAAGAAGAAATTGTTTTACTAAAACAAAAATTTACCTAAAATTTTGAATGGATAATCGTTCTTCTTCCTAAAACAGATTAAAAAAAATTAACTGAAGCCTTCTTTGTGTCAGCATTAAATTTTTTTTCTATTATATTCTTTTAAACTTACTGATTTAAGCATGGATTCCATTACTCGGTAATACAATCGGACTCCAAGTTTGTATCGCTACAAAGAAAGAAAAAAAATTAGATCCCACTAGTTTAGAAAACCATAACAATTCCTGATTTTTTAAAAGTTTTCTCTTGAGACACATTCCTGACCCTTCTTAGGAATATGGCTACCAAGAGATCACAAAAGCTTGCTTGTCTAAAACTCAAGATTTAGGTATAAAATGATGGTTTTAACATTCCTGATAAATTTTCAAGAGGAGGGGTCCAGTAGTTGGTTTTCTATCATTCCACTTCAGTCTACATCATTCAACAGATATATGTGTACTAAGAATATATTATGTACCTGGTACTATTTTAACCATTTTACATACTAATGTAATACTTCTTGTGACCTAGAACACACATTTTCAAGATAGCTCTCCAGGATTAACATAATAGTCTCTTTCCATAAAACTGGTCAAGGCAAAAATCAGACCTACCTGATCTTATAAGCAAAAAGTTATCAAACAACTAGTTTTCATTAGTCCAAAGAACAGTCAAATTTTAGATAAACACACACACACACACACACACACACAAACACACACCAAAATCCTTCATTCCAAATTATGAGTACAAATTTCATATATAACCAAAAAGAACTTTTAAATATAATGGTTTAAAACACAGATGGAATCAAAATATAACCTCACTACACCGAAATAAATGTGTATAGTAGATTACAGTTTTCAAATATATTTTATATATTACCTCATTAATGCCACAGAGAAAAGCAGAGCAAATATAGAAACCTGAATCTCAGAGAAGTTAGATGACAGCTCATATATGATAGAACCAGATATAAACCCAGGGCTCTGATCCAGAGCCCACTGGCTTACCATATATTAGTTTTAGATTTTCTGAAATAATAATAGTAATAGTAAAAACAACATCATTTAATAATATCACTGATAAATGGCATGTATAATATGATTCCATTTGTATAAGTATATACACACATGAATATTCATATATGTAAAAGTTAAAGAATATACACCAAAAACTTAATGTTAGCAAGATTTTGATTTTTTTCTTACTGTATTTTTTAAATTTTCAACAATTCTTCTAAAATTTTCTGCATGTTTACTTTTGGTTTCTGTAATGGAGTGAGAGGAGCTGTCCCATAAAGCTTTCCATAAACAGCAGCATACACAAGCAGCTGGGATATGGTATCTTCCAATATTTTATACTATTGGACAGATACTATTACAGCATTTATACAACTGGGACAGATGTTGCATTTGAAATTATTTACTATATAGTGGCACTAATCAAAATGAACTCAAGTTACCTGTGATCCAATTTCCATACATCCCTGTCCCACAGCTTTAGCAAATTTCTCTTTAAAGATGTACCCAATATCCTTCACTCTTTTCAGGATACTTTCCTTTGGATTCACTGTGCAATTCTTTAAGAAGGAAAAACACGAATTAACATTAAGGATACTGTTTAATCAGAGAATTAACATTTTCTGTTCTATACTACATGACTTATCACTCTCAATTGTTTATACTGTGGAAACACTTCCACAATAAACTAGGTAAATACAACTACTGAAAATATGAGGAACATAAAGGATTCCATTCTGGGATAATAGTGACCAAAAATACTAGAGTACAACTAAAAAACTCTATTATCTAAATTTTCTGCTGGCAAGTTAGGGAAGAACAGATTTGTTAGCCCTTTCCATTATCCATCAAAAACAGCCTCACAGATATTACAATTGATACCACAGGAATACAAATGATCATAAGAGACTACTATGAACAACTGAATGCCAACAAACTAGACAACCTTGAACAAATGGATAAATTCCTAGAAACATACAACCTTCTAAGGTTGAATCATAAGGAATAGAAAATCTGAAAAGACTAATTACTAGTAAGAAGAAAGAATAGGTAACCAAAAACCTCCCAATAAATAGAAGTCCAGAACCAGATGGTTTCACTGGTGAATTCTATCAAACATTCAAAGAAGAATTACTGCAAATCCTTCTCAAACTATTCCAAAAAAACAGAAGATGAGGAAACACTCCCAAACTCATTTTATGAGGCCAGCACTGTCCTGATACCAAAACAAGGACACCACAAGGAAAGTAAATTATAGGCCAATATCCCTCCTGAATACAAATGCAAAAATCCTTAACAAAATATCAGCAAACCCGATTCAAGAATACATTAATATTCTTGAAAGGATCTTATACCATGATCAAGTGGGATTTATCCCAGTGATGGTTCCATATCTGCAAATCAATCAAAGATATGCCATATTAACAAAATAAAAGATTAAAATTATGTGATCATCTCAACAGATGCAGAAAAAGCATTGGACAAAATTCAACATCGATTTATGATAAAAACTCTTAACAAAGTGAGTATGGAGGGAATGTACCTCAACATAATAAAGGCCATACATGACAAGCCCACAGCTAACATTATACTCAACAGTGAAAAGCTGAAAACTTTTCCTCTAAGGTCAAGAACAACACAAGGATGCCCACTCTTGCCACTTTTATTCCATAGTATTAGAAGTCTTAGAGCAGTTAGGCAAGAAAAAGAAATAAAAGGCATCCAAATTGGAAAGGAGGTAAAACTGTCATTATTTTCATATGACATGATATTATATATACAAAATCTTAAAGACTCCACAAAAAACCTGTTAGAACTAATAAAAAAAATCAGTAAAGTTGCAGGATACAAAATCAACATACAGAAATCAGTTGTATTTCTATACACTAATAACACACTATCAGAAAGAGAAATTAAGAAAGCAATCACATGTACAGTTGTATCCAGAATAAATTTAACCAAGAAGGTGAAAGATCTGTACAATGAAAACTTAAGACCCTAATGAAAGAAACGTTAAAAGACACACGTAAATGCAAAGCTACTGCATGCTCATGGAGTGGAAGAATTAATATTGTTAAAATGCCCATACTACCCAAAGCAATATACAAATTCAATAAACTTCTTGTCAAAATTCCAAGGTATTTACACAGAAATAGAACAAACAATTCAAAACTGTGCAGAACCACAAAAGACCCCAAATAGCCAAAGCAATCCTGAGAAAGAAGAACAAAGCTGGAGGCATCAAACTATATTATAAAGCTACAGTAATCAAAACAGTTTGTTATTGATATAAAAACAGAGATCAGGGCCTCCCTGGTGGCACAGTGGTTGAGAGTCCGCCTGCTGATGCAGGGGACGCGGGTTTGTGCCCCAGTCCGGGAGGATCCCACGTGCCGCGGAGCGGCTGGGCCCGTGAGCCATGGCAGCTGAGCCTGCGCATCCAGAGCCTGTGCTCCACAACGGGAGAGGCCACAACAGTGAGAGGCCCGTGTACCGCAAAACAAAAACAAAAACAAAAACAAAAAAACAGAGATCAATGGAACAGAACAGAGAGTCCAAAAATAAACCCATGCATATGATCAATTAATTTACCACAAAAGAGCCAAGAATATACAGTGAGAAAAGGACAGTCTCTTCAATAAATGTGTTGGTAAAACTGGAAAGCCAGTTTCAAAAAAATGAAATTATACCACTGTCTTACACCACACACGAAAATTAACTCAAAATGGATTAAAGTCTTGAACATAAGACCTGAAACCATGAAACTCTTAGAAGAAAACATGGGTGGTAAGCTCCTTGTCATTAGTCTTGGAGATGGTATTTTGGAATTGACTCTGGAAGAAAAGGCAGCAAAAGCAAAATACACAAGTGGGACTATTTCAAACCAAAATGTTTCTGCACAGTGAAGGAAACTATCAACAAAAAGAAAAGGCCACCTACTGGATGGGAGAAGATATTTGCAAACGATATATCTGATAAAGGGTTAATATCCAAACATACAAAGAACGCATACAACTCAACACCAAAAAGCAAACTAGCTGATTAAAAAAATGGGCACAAGAAATGAATACACATCTTTCCAAAGAAGACATACAGATGGCTAGCAGTCACATGAGATGCTCAACATCACTAATCATCAGAGAAATGCAAATCAAAACCATTATGAGATATCACCTCACGTCTGTCTAACGGCTATTATCAAAAAGAGAACAAATAACAAGTGTTGGCGAGGGTATGGAGAAAAGGGAACCCTCATGCGCTGTTGGTGGGAATGTAAATTGGTGCAGCCACTGTGGAAAACAGTTTGGAGGCTCATCAAAAAGTTAAAACCAGAACTACCATACAATCCAGCAATTCCACTTTTGGGTATTTATCTGAAGAAAATGAAAACACTTAATTTGAAAAGATATGCACCCCTATGTTCATTGTAGCATTATTTACAATAGCCGAGAATAGAAACAACCTAGGTGCCCATTGATAGATGAATAGATAAAGATGTGGTATATATATACAATGGAATATTATTTGGCCATAAAGAAAAAACAAATTTTGCCATTTGTGACAACAACAAGAATGGACCTAGAGAGTATTATGCTAAGTGAAGTAGATCAGACAAAGAAAGCAAATACTGTATGATTTCACTTATATGTGAAATCTAAAAAAAAAAAACAAATGAACAAACACAACAAAATAGAAACAGAGTTATAGAGATAGAGAACAAACAGATGGTTGCCAGAAGCGAGGGATGTGGGGAAAGAGAGAAACAGATGAGGGAGATTAAGGGGTACCAACTTCTAGTTACAAAATAAATGAGTCACAGGTATGAAATGTACAGTGTAGGGAATACAGTCAATAATTATATAATATCTCTGTACAGAGACAAATGGTAACTAGACTTACCGTGGTGATCATTTTGAGATGTACAGAAATATCGAATCACTATACTGTGCACCAGAAACTAACCCAGTGTTGTAGGTCAATTATACTTCAAAAAGAAAAAAACTCATAGAAAAAAGATCAGATTTGTAGTTACTAGAGGCGGGGGGTGGGTAGGGGAAGGGGGAACTGAATGAAGGCAGTCAAAAGGTACAAACTTCCATTTATAAGGTAAATAAGTACTAGGGATGTAATGTACAACATGATTAATATAATTAACACTGCTGTATGTTATACATGAAAGTTGTTGGGAGTAAATCCTGAGGGTTCTCTTCACAAAGAAAAAAATTTTTTTTCTATTTCTTTTACTTTGTATCCAAATGAGATAATGGATGTTCAATCAACTTATTGTGATGCTAATTTCATGATGTATGTAGGTCAACCCATTATGCTGTATACCTTAAACTTATACAGAGCTGTACATCAAGCATATCTCAATAAAACTGGAAGAAAAAAATGTCTATAGCTTCTAAGATTTTACTTACACACAGAAGAAAAGATGCCATTAATTTTTAAAATGAAGACACCTGAACTAATAAAGAAGCAAATTCAAAGAAAAACTTAATGGTCTTCAAGATATGCCCACTCTGAGATAGGCCATTTGTAGTGTACATAAAACTCTGCAGTTAAACTGTTGCGCTTCATTTAATGTTAAGCTTTAAACTGAGCTCCGGAAAATGTCTTTGAGGCAGAATTTTCTACCCAACTGAAGTAGTTTAAAATAAAAAAGACTTCCTACATACTCCAAATGTTGGAGGAAATATTGAAAACAATATTTAAGAAGAGAGAGATTATCATTCTTTTTACTTCTACCATTATCCCTTCTAAAAGTTCTAAGTAACTGGGTAGCTATGTTTGGGAAATATTCTTGTGCTACAGATAACCCACAAATAAAAGCAACTTTATGCAAACTGGACAAACAAAATAAGTTTTGAGCCAACACAATTATGAATATGATGACAGAGAATACTCTGTTAATTCTTGGGGGGGGTGGAAATATAAACAAGACAACAAAGAATATGACAAAACCACAGGCAGCTTATGATATTAAATGGAATGTTAACCACACAAAGCACTTACCGGATAAGCCAAATTTTAGTAAGTCTCCTAGCCTCATCCAACTGCCACAGATGAGCATTTCAGTGGCTCCCAAGCCTCACTTGATTTTAAAGGAGTAAAAGAGCAAACAAGGAATATAGACACTAGTTTTCATTCTCTCTCTTCCTCTCTCCCTTTTTTGAGGGGAGGGAGGCTAGCAGGGGTCCTTCAGATATCAAACTCAGGGTCCATCAGGAGTTGCCAACTGCAATGCACACAGGGCCACTCAAGAAATGTAAATGAAAGTGGGCTAAATAAAAAAGACCGTAGAGATATGGCAAATGTTAAATCCTGTCTAATGTCACATTCAAAGAAAATATCTTAAAAGAGCCAGAGAGAAAAGATAAACTATAAAGGAACAACAGATGGACTGACAGAAAACATCTTAGTAGCAATGAGAGCCAGGAAATAGTGAAGTAATATCTTCAAACTACTAAGAGAAAGTAAAGGTCAGCCTAGAATTGAAGATCCAGGTAAACTACCTTACAAAAAATAAGAGTGAAGATATTTTAAAAAAATATTTATGTATGTATATATGTATGTAATTTATTTATTTATTTATTTGGCTGTGCCAGGTCTTAGTTGTGGCATGTGAGATCTTAGTTCCCTGATCAGGGATCGAACCCGGGCCCCCGCATTGGGAGAGTAGAGTCTTTATCACTGGACCACCAAGGAAGTCCAAGAGTAAAGATATTTTAAGACAAAAAACAAAACAAAAAGCTTGTAAGTTCATCCCAAACTAACCCCCACTAAAGGAATGATTAGAAGATGTATCTGAAGAAAGAAGAAAATAATTATGAAAGTGAGGTCTAAGTTATAAAAAAGAATGGTGAGCAACACAAAAAGTAAATATGAGAAAATCTAAAAACAACACTGTCTAAATAAAATGATACTACTAATAATATCTAATTTGGAGAGTTAAAAAAAGCAAGAGGGCTTCCCTGGTGGTGCAGTGGTTAAGAATCCGCCTGCCAAGGCAGGGGACACGGGTTCGAGCCCTGGTCTGGGAAGATCCCACACGCCACGGAGCAACGAAGCCCGTGTGCCACAACTACTGAGCCTGCGCTCTAGAGCCCACGAGCCACGACTACTGAGCCCGCGTGCCACAACTACTGAAGCCCGCACGCCTAGAGCCCGTGCTCTGCAACAAGAGAAGCCACTGCAATGAGAAGCCCACGCACCGCAACAAAGAGTAGCCCCCGCTCGCCACAACCAGAGGAAAGCCCGCGTGCAGCAACAAGGACCCAACACAGCCAAAAAAAAAAATTAAAAAAAAAAAAGCAAGAAATGAGATAATAGACAACTTGGTTGGGAAATGGGTGTTTAAAAAAACACTCAGTATTTTAACTTCTAATTTCAAATTTATTTGCCAAAATATCATAATAAATAATGTTTCATATATGGCTTACATTAAAATAGGAAATCAGATTTTCTGACGGTTGATCACTTGCTGAATTTAAGATCATCATTAATTGCTGGATAGTATTCATGACAGTCCTAGAAAAAAATAGGAAGAAGTGTTAAGCAATGAAGGAATAAAAAGAAAAAATGATAAGTATCTATTTCATAAGTTACACATATCTTCAATCTCATTGTCTCCTGTTTATCTTTAAGAAGTTCTCTGAAATAAGACTTTATAAAAGCCTTAGTGTACTGCTGTTTATGAGGAATTACATTTGACTTAAATCTTTAAGAAAGCATATGTCGATCATCAGTAAGTTTATAATTAAAGAACTGATATGCTTATTTACTAATAGAACTAAATATCAACAAAACAATTGATGAAAAAGTAATGACATTATTTTAAGGATAAAACATAAACTGGCATCAAAATGGTAATATTTTAAGAAAACATTATTACAAATAAATATTAAAAATTTTCAAATAAAGACAGTAAGATATTTAGTAACTCAAGTAGAGAACCAAGTGACTGTCCTTTACAGAGACCTTCAAGATGAAAAGATACATAATTTTAGAAGTCATCATCACTAAAACATAAAAGTAGGTCAATCTCTTTGAGATCTCTTTAATTATATAATTGTGTGTGTGTGTGTGTGTGTGTGTGTGTGCGCACACACGTGTCTGTGTATGGTATATGGTAAATATTAATGTTCCAATTTTGGAGTAGCAGTTCATTGCTACTCTGTAGGCACTGTTTAATGATGCAAAAAACTGTAGAATGTTTATAGCCAAAAGGGTCTTTAAATATTATTTAATAAAACATGTTCAGTGTTCTCAGTCAAGCCTCTCTATACTGATATCTACACTTCCTCAACTTTTAAATATATTGCTTCTGTGACGTGTACATGTACTAATCTACTTAAGCCACAATGACTAAAGCCATAAGTGACCAACTGCTAAAACCAAAATATCTTTTTTATTTGTTCTGATACTTGATTTTCTTGAGGTATTTGACACTCTTAAACACTTGCTCTCTTCTGAAACTCCCTTCCTCCCTTGGCTTCTTTGGCTTCATTCTCTGGCCTCCCCAATCACACCTCTCATTCTCTTTAATCTAACTTCTATCTCATCCTTAAATGCTAGCATTCTTTAGGGTTCGGCCTTTAGCCAACCGTTATTGCTATTATGCACCCTCATTTCAGGCAACCTCATTCTGTTTGGTTTTTTTTGAATTTTATTTATTTTTTTATACTGCAGGTTCTTATTAGTCACCCATTTTATACACATCAGTGTATGTGTATACATGTCAATCCCAATCTCCCAATTCATCACACCACCCCCCCCGACCCTATTTTTCTGATTTAACTCTCCCTGATGATTCCCAAATCTATAAGATCGTTATATCCTACTACTTACTACATTATCTTCTTCATATCCCATAAATGCCTTAAGAATAATATTCTAAATATGAATTCATCAACTGTTTATCAAACCTGTTCTTGCTCTTTCACTCCAACTGCCTACCTCTTGGTTCATATCTTCAGCATCTCTCAACTGGATTACTGCAATAGAGCATTTTGAGATTCTGACTATGTCTATGGCAGCAGGGTCTAGGCATATGTACTTTGAAAAACAAAAAAAAACTCCTCAGGTTATCCTAATTTGCCTAACCACTGTGACAGACTGACAGGTCTCTCTATTTCTCACCACGCCCTCCTCAGTCCATCTTTTCACAAACTACTACCATGTAAACTTTCACAAATCAAGTCTGATTTTATCCTAGCCCTGCTTAACACCCAGGTATAGCAACAGGCCATATCCTGCACAAGTTAAAGCCCAAACTTCTGAGTATGGAATATAAGGCCTTTCATGATCTAATACCCACCCTCCTCTCCTGCCATTTCATCTTCCCATTTAGTCCATCAATACAGAGCTGCTTATAGTTCCCCAGATGCATCATGTTGTTTCATACTTCCATGCCTTTGCACATGCTGTCAGTCTCCTGTGACACAAACTTACATGTTTCAAAATTCAGTTCAAATATCACTTCATAAAGTCCCTTCTGTGCCATCTCATTAACTTGTCCTATGTCTCTTACCATATTTAAACAAAAATGTATTTTTATGTATCTATGTAGTCATTTGAAAAGATTACTGATTGTTTTACTATGTACCAAGTATTCTCCTAGCTCCTAATGATTAAATGGTGAACAAGAAAGTCATGGTCCATGTGGTATGGACTTAAAGACTATTGTGGGTATTGACAAAAACAAGCAAACACACAGATGAATTTATAATTACAAATTGTGATACATACTTTGAAGGAATAGAACAGGATGCTGTGAGAAAGAATAATAAAGGAAAATACTTCAGAGAGAAATAAGTCCTCAAAAAAGTAGTATTTGTGCTGAACCTAAAAGAAGGGTAGTAGTTGGCAATTCATAGAAAAGAAGGAAGAGTTTCCAGAAGAAACAAAAGTGGGGCTTCCCTGGCGGCGCAGTGGTTGAGAGTCCGCCTGCCGATGCAGGGGACACGGGTTCATGCCCCGGTCCGGGAAGATCCCACATGCCACGGAGCAGCTGGGCCCGTGAGCCATGGCTGCTGAGCCTGCGCGTCCAGAGCCTGTGCTCCGCGACGGAAGAGGCCACAACAGTGAGAGGCCCGTGTACCGCAAAAAAAAAACAAACAAAAACAAAACAGAAGAAACAAAAGCAAATATGAAGGTCACTGAGTACAAAAGAAGATTTTGGAGAGTTCAGAAAACTGGCTAGTACATAATGAGCAGGAAAACAAGATGAGGTTGGAGAGGTAACAGAAGCTAGATCATATAAGGTCTTGTAGGCACTGTTAAGGGATTTGCACTGTATTTCAATTGCAGTAGGAAGCAATCACAAACTTAACAGCAATCTAGCTCTCTGATTTCATGTCTTTTGGTCTTGGTGACTGATACTAGGTGTGTCTGAAATGCTGCTTCCTCACTGAGTACTTGTTCTTCATCATTTATTTAAGCATTCTTTTCTCCACACATTACCACATAAAGTTCTCAGTTGTTCTGTTCTCACTGAAGAGCAAGACATATGAGGAAAAATGTGAAAAGCAACAGATGGATGGATGGCACACCACTAAGGTAAAACATTTCTACCATATAATCACAGTCATTTCAACCAAAGCTACATCCAATTAAGTAGCTTTTTCAAAATACTCCAAAGAGTGAATTCCATGGCAGTGCAGTGGTTAGGACCTGGCTTTCACTGCCAGGGCCTGGGCTCCATCCTGGTGGAGGAACTAAGATCCTGCAAGCCACGCATTGCAGCCAAAAAAAAAGCATGATCTGATTTACATTTCTAGAATATTATTCTGGGGGCTCTCTGGAGAATATATTTGGTGATAGGGAGAGAGGAATAGTCATGAGAGTAGAAACAGCAAGATCAGTTAGTAGGCTACTGCAAAAATTCCAAGAGAAGGAGAGAGATATCTTGGACAAGGGTGGGAAGAGTAGGAATGGGGAACAGTAGATGAACTCAAATACTTAGGAGGCAGACTCAGCAAGACTTGAAAACAGATTAGATGTGGGAAGCAAGTGAGGAAAAGGACACTAAAAAATGGCTCCAATCTTTCTAGGTTATATACAGAGCAAATGGTGATACTTTTTTTTCTCTTTTTTATATACTGAAATGGAACACATTCTCATTCTGGGTTATATACCTTAAGGACAGACAGAACTACGTCTAATAATCATATCCTCAGCAACTAGTAACATGTCTGGCATACAAAGAGCACTCAATATATATTTGCTGCATGTATATACAAATATATAATGAAACAAATGAATAAACCCGAAGCACTATAAAGTACTGAATAAATAATTATAATGAAAATCAAAAGTAAGAAAATTCATACCGAACTGGAGTCTGTGGAAGAATCACATTTACCTCTTCATCAGGGTTACTTTTTCGTGGTGTTCTCTGCATTTCAAAACTAAATAATGATAAACAAAGTCATTCAGACTGAAAACTTACAATTTGTGATTTATGAGTCAAAAAAGCAGTAAAGTACCTTCTGTTGACTCATAACATCATACAAAATGGTTAAGTAAATAATAGAAGTGATAGGAAATAGATGATCCAGAAGCTGCTTAAATAAATAAAATTTTTTTTATCATAATTTTTAAGTTGGGTTTCTTTCCACTAGGTTTACAACAAACGGTGTACCAATCACTAAGAATTTTTTTGAAAGTGAAAGTTAGATGTTTGTTTTCTCTAGAATGTTAGATGTTGATGATATTACTAGCAAGGTTGTTCAGTATCAAAAAATAAAACTCAAGTTTTTCAAACATTACGCCTTCCAAAAACTTACTTTGACTTAAAATCTGAAACATTTTATTTGTGTTTAACTTCCAAATTTTATATATATACATATTTTTTTAGTTAATATTAAAAGATTTCATGCTGAAGACTTAAAATTAACCACACTTACAATCATTCAAAAATTTTTTACAGGCGTATCTCATTTTATTGCACTTTGCTTTACTGTGCTTCACAGATACTGTGTTTTATTACATATTGAAGGTTTGTAAACTCTGCATTGTCATATGATGGTTATCATTTTTTAGAAATAAGGTATTTCTAAATTAAGGTACGCACACTGTTTTTTGGATATAATGCTATTGCACACTTAACAGACTATAGTACATTGTAAACATAACTTTTACATGCACTCGGAAACCAAAAAGTTTGCGTGATTTGCTTTATTGAAATGGCCTGGAACGGAAAACACAATATCTCACAGGTGCCTGTAGTTACCGTCAACCATTCCTACTTTAGGATTCTATATGACAATTCAAGAGAATACAATTTTATACTAACTTTTTAAAAAATGAACCAGCATATCAACAAATAATAATATATCATGTATAATACCTGTCTGTAGGATCAGCCTGAAGAGTTTTATCATGATCCAGAAATAATCTTGCATCTATATCTTTGTTTTTAAGGTAAATTTCTTCATATTGTTTAGAGAGACTTTCCACCTCAAAGGCAAAAAATATTGATGATTATCCTTTTCATGTCATTACTTCTCAGTACACAGAAATACAGATTTAATTAAAGAATCTTCATAAAAATATACACTTAATTTTACACTATACAGACTTCACATGGAATATAAATAAGGCATATCTAAAAGTGAAGTAAAGAAAACTGCAGATTTTTTTCAACTCAATTTTAAACCTATTTTATGCACATATCTCACATTTTATCTAGACAAGGATCACCAATGCTACAGAACAGTACTGAAATGGAACTGTAAGATGAAAAGACATTATTATAACCACTTAATTGCCGAGATCCTCCATCCTATACATCACTCACTTTTAATCTTCTACTACACTTATCAATATAAAATAATTTTTCAAACACTGTAACAGACCTTTATTATGTATTCTTCCTATCTTTTCTAAATCCTTTGGTTCACTCTGACTCCCTTCAGTTACGTATCTTGGGCAAGAGTATAAGCTCAATTAATTAGCCCAATTAACATACTTGCACAATTTATTTCCAATCTTAGCACTTTTCCAAATGCTACAAACTATAATTCTTTTATCAGTTCTGATTCATAATATTCTAATCATAATATAAAAACCAGTGCCCAGTAGAAAACCATTTAGCAGCCTTCTCCTGTGACTTTTGTGTGTGTGTGTGTGTGTGGTACACGGGCCTCTCACTGTTGGGGCCTCTCCCGTTGCAGAGCACAGGCTCCGGACGCGCAGGCTCAGCGGCCATGGCTCACGGACCCAGCTGCTCCGCAGCATCTGGGATCTTCCCAGACCGGGGCACGAACCCGTGTCCCCTGCATCGGCAGGCGGACTCTCAACCACTGCGCCACCAGGGAAGCCCTCCTGTGACTTTTAAAGCCAGAGTGTTTCCAACCTGAGAGAGTTAAAATTGCATTCTAAAAGGAGTGGTAGGAAAAAATCCAGTTAAATGTAAACTTTTTGTTTGTTTGCATAAGTTTTTTAGGCCGATCAGCCATTCATGTTTGATTAAGGCTTAATCGTCATTCCTGCCCTATGTCAGTTAGGTATTAATTATCAATCATTTATTGACTGGCAGCTATTAGTGCTATATAATGTAAAGTTTATGTTGAATTTTCTAATAATAACCCTGTAATCCTTTCAGAGGGAAAAAAAATTATGAATGTCCAAGATTCTTTAGAGTTGTAAACAGCATATTTTTTGGTATATAAGTTGGTAATAGAACTCAGAAATACAACTTTTGGCCCCTTCTTGTTTCTTTAGTACCATGTCTTACCACTCACTCTACAGAACAGACCATACTATCACATATCACTGTGCCTTTAAATCTATAATTTCCAACCCCTGGAAATGCCACTTCTCAAAAATCTTACTCAGCTCAGAAACCACATCACCTCCAAAGAATTTTCCGCAAAACCTATCTGGCCCACTTTGGATTAGGGAGTCCTCCTCTGAGATATCACAACACCCTGTGTACACATCTATTAGACTTTTGTAGACTCCTGTTAATGTTCTACTTCTATGCCCGTCTCTTCCACTAGCACCTTAATGACAATGACTGTGAGTTAAATCTCTGCATTGATGATATCCAGCACAATGCCTGGCATATATTAAGCACTCACTAAATAACTGCTGAATGAGTAAGTTAGTTAATTCAAGGAGGACTAGCTACCAACTCAGGCCATAAAATCAGCAATCTAGCTCTCTGATTTCATGTCTTTCGGTCTTGGTGACTGATAATAGGTGTGTTTGAAACGCTGCTTCCTCACTGAGTACTTGTTCTTCATCATTTATTTAAGCATTCTTTTCTCCACACATTACCACACAAAGTTCTCAGTTGTTCTGTTCTCACTGAAGAGCAAGACATATGAGGAAAAATGTGAAAAGCAACAGATGGATGGATGGCACACCACTAAGGTAAAACATTTCTACCGTATAATCACAGTCATTTCAACCAAAGCTACATCCAATTAAGCAGCTTTTTCAAAATACTCCAAAGAGTGAATTCCATGGCAGTGCAGTGGTTAGGACTTGGCTTTCACTGCCGGGGCCTGGGCTCCATCCTGGTGGAGGAACTAAGATCCTGCAAGCCACGCGCTGTGGCCAAAAAAAAAAAGCCTCAAAAGAGTTGCTCCAAGTACAGTAATGCTAATAATGTTGATGGCACAAATCATGGCTCCTATGCTTAAAGAAGCGCAGCAAAGTAAATTAGAATCAAATTTGATTACAGATATTTACTTCTATTTAAATATTTAATGGCATTTAGAAGTTCAAAAGCCTACATTCTGATTTTTGAAAAATTTTAGTACAAACCAATTTCTAGTGCAAACTTTTAAATGCTGCTTATTTATACATTTGAGCATAAATGGGTTCAAAAGGGGTTTTTTCTTACTATATAAAGTTGATTCACCACAATTCTACTTAGATTCTTTCCTTGAGTAAAAAACATTTAATATACAGTAAAGTGATCTTAAGAAATTTAGGCAACTATTCCTCCCTTGCTAAAGTCCCGAAACACATTAATTTTTTATTACGTTTTCTTTCAGATTACCTCTGGAAGTCCGTTAGAAGCTACAATTCCAAGAGAATTCATAAAAGGTATAAAATTTTTGAAATAAACATTTTTCACCTGAAAAAGATAAAGTTACATGATAATTAAAATTTTTTTAGAAAAATCTGTCACTATTAACAATAGAATGAAAGTGTTAACTGACATTTTGATCAATGAGTTACATTCAACCCAGTGTGATGCTTATTTATAATTAATTCAATTATTCACTTTTTAATTCATGTGAGGCAGATTTCAGGTCCTAAAATGGAGGTGCAGGGGGGAATTGTTAATGAAATGGGATTTATAAGAAGAAAATCCATCGAAACCAACTTCAATATCCCACATTTAACAAATGGTGAAAACATGGCAGGCTCAAAAATATTAAGCGACTTCACCAAAGTTACACAGCTAGGAAGTGGCAGAGCTGGAATTGAAACCCAATCTGTCTAGCATCAAAGCCAAGACTCTTTTAATTTCTCTACACTGCCTCTGATTTCTCCCCAAAGCATATTTTTGGGCCACTTCACACACATACCTAGCTTAGGGAATATCGAGTCAATTATTTCAGCATAAATTTAGGAAAATGACCTGCTTTTATAAGAAGATAATTTCACATACAAATACCCAACAATTCTATTCAAAACCGAGTGAAAATGTTTTGGTCATTATGCAGTTTCACACAAAAAACCCTACATTTAACATGGATAATAAAGACCGTCCTTGGAAAACGTGGAGTTATACCCCTAACTATTTTACACGGGCAAAGTGTTATGGAATTTTAAACAACTTACTTTTCTTCATTTAACTTCCTTTTCCAATTTGCAGTCTACATTTATTAAGGTAGAATAATTTAATATCTTCCTATTAATAAGTTCCTATCTTCTGCTTCACAAAAATGCTTTAAGAATTAAGCTTCTGTAATACATATTAGTATTGTTTTCTAATTAATTCCCACTGAACTGGAATAATTATAAGGTGGGTAGTTCTATTTAACCAATTAGTGTGACTAACCAATAATTATATAACCATAAATATAACTAACCAATAGTTATATAACTATAAATGCTACATGTAAATAATCAAATGTCAAATTAATATGAATTACCCCAAAAGCTATTAATCACCTACACTTTACAAATCGTTATTACATTCTAAATTATAGAAGCATTATTTAAAATAAAAAGGAAAAACATGATTTATTCCTGATTTTTGAAATGCAATTTTATAAGTAGTTCTAAAATACAGAGAACTAACAACCAGGAACTAGAAAACTGCATTTATTCCTATTCATTACCTTGAGGGAGTAAGCAACAGACTGGAGTAAAAAAAAATATTTCAACTACATTTGTCAGCTTATTAGCAAAGATAATTTGTTATTCTAGAAAAGTAAATATATTACATGTGTAAAGTTGATACAGCTATATGTCTATATCTATATATTTGTTAAAATTAATAAAAGCCACAGTGCTAAAACCCAGATATCTTGATAAATCATTCCAACACTTCTTAAACTAGATTTTGAGATCATACCCCCAATTCCTTCCCAGAGTTGACAGAGCAATTTCAAAGATGCAACATTTCACATAGCTATCTAGTGGTAGTGAATTTTGGACAATATAACAGTCTATGAGAGAAAGAGCATGGCACAGTGAAAGAAGCACTGGTAGCAGATGGTCCAAAGCATAGACTCTGTTAGTAATCAGCTATCAGTCTCTAGAAGCTTGTTTATTCATTAGTAAAAGGAGGCCAAGTACATTACTTGTAAGATTCCTTCCAATTCTAACATTCCAGATTTTATTGACAAGATAAGCAATTCCTGGGTGTTCATGTATCCTCTACCAGTCATTAACATCTGGTGTGATATTTAGAAAAAGAGTAACTACAGAAGGCTAAACAGAAACTTAATGTTGGTATCACTTAGCACTAAATCAAAACACTAGGGTTTTCTGAGCAGGATACTTGAAAACATTAGGCGTATCAGTAACCACAGAGGAATCAAAGAACAAATACATTTGAAAACTATTGCTTTAATCATGTACATTTCAATGATTCCAGAGTGAGGGAGCTATTCTCTTTAAAATCAAAGTAACTGAATATGAAAATTAAACTTTTTCTAAATATTTTGCTACTGCAAAAGAGTTGGCACTAATTACAAAAAGCAAGCTCATCATAAAAGAATTAAATACTGTTAGGAAGAACTTACATCTAAATCTACTTTAACTATTTTAAAGAAATCATGAAGTTAAATTACCTCATCTATATTACATTCATGTTCTTTACAGAGAACTTCAATAATTCTTGTATCATTTTCTAGTTGTTTTGCTATCCGTGCACTCCTGTTCTGACCTCGCCTTGGTGTTCGAGGTGAACCATTAATAGGTATTACAGCTGTTTCTGTAAAAATGGTAAATTAGATAAGAACAATTGCACATTCCACTGTATAAAATAATGAAGTATTCTAATTATAACTCGGAAGGTCAGAAATAATCTTGGTAACATTCTGCTACTTTTATTATTAGGCTTCATTAAAAAGCTAACAGCTTTATTTATTGAATATCTACTGTAAGTTATATACTGGTCATAGTTGCTACCATCCCTATTCTCTTCTGCCCCCAACTAGCCCAAAAAGAAATTTAAAACCCCACAGACAAATATGAAAAATGCAAGGGAAATAGCCAACTTATAAACTAATATTAAGTGTATCCTACTAGTCTGCAAGGGGAAAAAATGTTTTCTATCTTAATAGAGTCTAAAAAATAATAAGCATATATTTATGGATTCAATTTGTAGATACAGGATAAAAAATAAATTTTTTAAAGTTTTAGCAAATAAATTATGATGCTTTTAAAAAATTAAGCATACAAATATACTCATGTGACACTAAATTGTAATTTTAAAAAAATACCCTGGATTATTTTGAGCATTTTCAATTCAAACTGAATGTGAATATAGCTATTAAAGAGATTACAGACGACTAAGTATAAAAAGTATTAACTGCCTCTAGGCCCAACAAACAACTTACAAGAAACTGACAGGATAGAGGAACATGTTAAGACTACACCATGGATGCAATCACTACAAATTAAACCATGGAAAACTCAACAGAACAAGACCACCTGATTATTTAATAAATAAATTACAAGAAAAAAAGAGAAAGATAGATGGAGGAGGAACTTTTTAAGTCTTAAAAGCATACCAACCAATCACAAAGTAGAGATCTTATTTAAATTCTGATTTAGTCAACATGTAAAAATTTTTAAAATTACTTTTATAAAACAATTGAAAATATGGATACTTACTAGATATTTGGTGGAATTAAAGAATCACTATTAATTGATTTTTAGGTGTGAGAATGGTACTGTCATTATGCTTTTTTAAAAGACTTTATCTTTCACAGATACATACTGAAATTTATAGGGATGAAATGGTATGCAAAAGTGTGCTTCAAAATAATATCGCTGGTAGAACTGAGCAGTAGATAGGACTATGGGTTGACCATAAGTTATGCACTGAGGGCAGGTGATAAGTACATGGAAGCTTATTATACGACTTTCTTTTATGCTCACTGAAATTCTTCATAATAAAAAGCTAACTGCAAGTTTATCATAGCCAGTTAATTCAACACCTTATCCTGCTTTCTATTTAAGATGGCACTTACAGAATTAAATGTACATTTGAATTATCCAAAAGAACAAAGGCTGTCAACCTAAAGTTATATATCAACTTATTAAAGTTATAACATTTTTAAAAAGTGAGGAAAAGGCATACAAAGGAAATTTTTAAAGATTCAGAAATTTTAAAAATATATTGTTTTATATTTTTTCCCCTCTGTGTTGCATGTGGTTTCTGCTAAATGACCTGCCTTTTCTGTCAAGCCATGTTCAACATCTTTTCAAAATTCTGCTTCATTTTTCCAGGAAGTTATTGTTCACGAAGATTAATTAGGCTTCAGCTTTTCAGCCACTTCAACACTTTGAGACTTCCATGTTTTGATCTTTCCCCTATTATTTTTAGTATTACTAATACTGTCAACATTTTAGGAGCAAGGAGTCAGCTAAACCTTAGTTAAGTTTACATTTCTCTATAGCGTATTAAGTGATTTTAAATCCTACTCTACACGCCACCAAAGGGAGCAATTCCATTCTAAGAGGAATATACTTGTCTTTGCTTAATGCTATCTAATTATTTCAGCAATAGCTATTATTTAAATACACCTCCCATCTCATCACCCACTGAAGTGGATCAATTACAGTTCATATGCAAAAAAAAAGTCAGTCACATAATCATTATAGCTTCCAATAATAAAAATTTAGTTAATCCATTTCTATAGAATGCGTTACTCTTCCCTGTGCAGTCTCATTCATATCTATGCCTTGCCTCTTGATTTTCTCTTTGCTGGGAGTGCAGTCTCCCAACTTACCACAACACTCAAACCCTAACTACTCCTTCAACACTCAGTTCAAATGCCACCACTTTTTTATGGTCTTCCTTGGTCTTTCCCAGCTGGGAAAACTTTCTCATCTCCTCAACTCCCATAGTATTTGCTATATTTTGGCCCAGACTATTTTCAACCACATACTCTAATTACTTGCTTACTTATCTCTCCTTCTATATCTTATACTACTTAAGGGCAGAACCCATGTCTGATTTCTTTTTTATCATTCCCTTGGCTCTAGAACCATGTTTTGGATCTAGTGTAAGTCCATAAAAAAATGTTGAATGATGAAGCAGGAGGGGCATAAATTACTTAAAATACTTACTGTATGGTTCTTTGAGTAATGCGGGAGGTGAGAGTTTGATAAAATAGTCAAGGACACACAGCATTAACTGAAATGAGATCACCAGATCATCTTCCATTTGTAAAACTTGCCCTGAAAACAAAGAAAGTCCACATCTTAAGGTAGAGATTGAGGTCTTTAAGTCAGGGAAAATTGTGGGTATGGCTGTATCCATATACTCATTTATGCAACAATCACTAGAAGCATGTTAAAGATCTTTTTTTTTTGTTTTTTTGCAAAAATTCAGTCAGATTTGCAACATGTAAAAATATATAAAGTTATAAAATTATAAATGGGGACTTCCTGGTGGCACAATGGTTAAGAATCCGCCTGCCAATGCAGGGGACACAGGTTCAAGCCCTGGCCTGGGAAGATCCCATATGCCGTGGAGCAACTAAGCCCGTGCGCCACAACTACAGAGCCTGTGCTCTAGAGCCCGTGAGCCACAACTACTGAGCCCACCTGCCACAACTACTGAAGCCCATGTGCCTAGAGCCTGTGCTCCACAACAAGAGAAGCCACTGCAATGAGAAGCCAGCACACCACAACGAAGAGTAGCCCTTGCTCGCTGCAACTAGAGAAAGCCCACACAACAAAGACTCAATGCAGCCAAAAATAAATAAATAAAATAAATAAATTTACTAAAAAAAATTATGAATGAAGTATAAGTCTATCATGAGAATTTTACATTTAGGTATTATTATAATAATTCAGTCCCTATGTCTAAATTTATTTTGATTTTTCCTTCTTTAAACTCACTTCCAGTTTTGGTAAGAGTTATAAAATTTACTACCTCTGAAAATCATTTTGAAGAATGATACACGTTAGTCTTCA
Source organism: Aethalodelphis obliquidens (assembly GCF_003676395.1). Classification (NCBI taxonomy): domain Eukaryota; kingdom Metazoa; phylum Chordata; class Mammalia; order Artiodactyla; family Delphinidae; genus Aethalodelphis; species Aethalodelphis obliquidens. The sequence continues at coordinate 15,575,424 of NW_020837960.1, read as the reverse complement.
GTTCTATTTATTTATGAAACCTCATATATTTTCAATTTCAACTCACTCCAAAATATTAAGAAATAACCAAAGCCATTAGGAAATAATAAAATTAGTACATAATTGTAAAGTCATCTATAAAGCAATTATTTAGCACAAAATCCTAAAAGTTTATATAACATACAACTAAAGAGCTATATATTTATTATAAAGAGCTGTATATAAGGAAATTAATGCATATAATAAACACCTAAGAAAAAAATAGTGTAGCTACACAAAATATACAAATGATATAGCTATGACATATTTGCTTATGGCTCTATGTTGTGCAGTATTTTTAAAAGAGAAGTTTAATTTGATTCATTTTCTATCTTATTGGTATCTGACTGCTAAACCACTAATAATCCCAATACTGAAGGTATAGAAACTTTCTGGTTCATGTATTAAATCTCAAATTTTAAAAAAGGAATTCTTCAAATATTCAAGGAACAAAATGGGGGGGTGGTAAAATTAAGCTAGTCTCAGATTTCTCAACAGCAATGTTCAATTCCAGAAAATAGTGTCCTGAGGAAAAAAAAAACATGATACAAGAACAGAATACTCGGGCTTCCCTGGTGGCGCAGTGGTTGAGAGTCCGCCTGCCGATGCTGGGGACACGGGTTCGTGCCCCGGTCCGCGAAGATCCCACATGCCGCGGAGCGGCTGGGCCCGTGAGCCATGGCCGCTGAGCCTGCGCGTCCGGAGCCTGTGCTCCGCAACGGGAGAGGCCACAGCAGTGAGAGGCCCGCGTACCACACACACAAAAAAAACCCCTGAATACTCAACCAAGTTGTCCTTCAAGTCTAAAGACTACAGACATGGTTCATAAACATGTCAAACATAGAAAACATGGGGCCAAAAAGGCTTTTTTGAAAAACTCCTTCACGGTAAAATCCAGTCAGCTAAGGATAGACCAAAATAAAGAACTCAGAAATGGAGAAGCTATGATACAGGAGTGACAATAAGCTTAGAATCCATTTTAAATACATAAATGAGACAAAACAACTGTGATAATTATAATTACAGAACAGGATGTAAATATTATAATCTTTGGTAATGTAATGATAACAAAAAAAAGCAAATCTGAAAGTAGGGAATAGGAAGGTGACAGGAAGAGTGAGAATTCTTTTTCTTCAGAGCAGATTAATATATATTGCCTTAACTCAAAACACAAAGTTAAATAAAGATTCTAACCTCTTAATGTTTTCATAATCTTAGAGAAATATTTTAAGAAATAACACTGCTTAAGTGACAAAACATAAATTTAAGCAATTCCTTCCATTTCTCTTATTTTCTTCTATAAAATGAGTAAAATTAATTTTTATATTTTAAACATAGGACAATATATTATTTTTAGAAACTTATATATATGTTTGTGAGTGCACTCATCCACCCACCTTTTTTAATCAGAATGTTACTCCAGATACATTTTTGTGCATACAACCACATAATTTTAATGATGATTATTTCTAGGCGGGTTTTGGGTAATTTTTCTACATTTTTCTTTGCGCTTTGCTGTATTATTTGCATTCTTTATCATGAATATATATCACTTTTATAAAAACAGTAACATTATTCTTAAAAATAGGAAAGAATGAAAAATATTAGAAAAAGAAATGAAATGAAACATTTTCAAGGTTGCCTCCAGTATCAGAATTACAAGAACTTTCTAACAGTTAAAAAGTCACACAAAGAACTAGGGGGAAGGAGGAACAATATTAAATAGAATTAAATTTTTTTTTTTTTTTTTTTTTTTTGCGGTACGCGGGCCTCTCACTGCTGTGGCCTCTCCCGCCGCGGAGCACAGGCTCCGGACGCGCAGGCCCAGCGGCCACGGCTCACGGGCCCAGCCGCTCCGCGGCATGCGGGATCCTCCCGGACCGGGGCACGAACCCGCGCCCCCTGCACCGGCAGGCGGACTCCCAACCACTGCGCCACCAGGGAAGCCCAGAATTAAAATTTTGAGCTTACTCGAAATAATTATCAATTACTACATTTGAAACATTAGTATGTAACAAACATAATGACTTTACCTTTAGCTAGTAAAAACGTGAGCCAAGAAACTTTTAGCACCAACATAGAATTTATTTCCGTAGATATCCTAATAAACAAATAGAAAGAAGAAAAAAAAAACTCACACTGTTTTCCAACTACACCGTTTTTTTTCATTTTTTACAATTATAGACCAGAGTTGATCGCATAATAGAATACAGTCCGTCTTAAATGCACAATTTACACATGAATTCAATTTGTCTCAATTCAGTTAGTGTTTTCACCATGTTATTTATATTTTCCCAAAGTAGTATACATTTCTTAAAGAAAATATTGAATATCTTCTACTGTAATCTAAAACTATGCACAGAAAGTAGTATAATATGACATACATGTTTCCAATTAATGCTTTTCTGCTCTCTTTTCTAATTAAAATCAATTTTCTGTGAGCAGAAAAATAGAGGTTTGGGTGACTCTACCAAATTAACACTATGTCTTCATAAACGTTAAGTTATTCACTTGTTGGAATTAACGAGTGAAATTAATAGAGTTAATTAATACACAATTTCCCTTTGTATCAATCATCTTCGGTATCATTACTTCAATGAGGCAGAAAATCTCACATAATACTCGTTCTGTTTCCGAAGAAAAACTCTAGAGCTCTTACAATGGTATACTGTTGGAACATGTATCATGCATTTAAAAAGACTACTTAGAAATTTTAATATAGACGTTCATGTTTATTCTTACTCAAAAGTTATGCTCTGAGTCTTAGTTAATAAAATGTCTATAATATACTCTGAAAAAAGAGTTTGTCAATGAATTGGCATTTTTCCCAGAGCTGGTAAAATGTTGCTCTGAATTAACTTCGACCTTATTAGTTCTCCCTTGTAGTAAAAGCCATGTATTTCATACCACTTTCTTTGTGAAAAGATAAATAATCCGTATAGGGCTTAAATCTATGACCTTAACTTATGAAGTATCATAGAACAGTCAATCAAACTAACCCTGAAACTACCAACGTGTTTGGGATTTTTCCACAAAAATCTCTAAAAAAAAAAAAAACCCCAAAAGTGAAAAATAACATACTCTGAGGTACTTACAAACTGCTGGGTTGTGACAAATATATAAGTTCACATGTTCTGAAAGGAAGAAATAATTATGTTAACATTATGGCTTTTTTAAAAGTTACTTTTAAATTTTTTTCATAATTTAGAAATCAGTTTTATCATGCTTTATTCATCTTATTTTAAGAAGGATACATTTTTTCTCAAGTACAGCATTATAAAACAAAGTTAAAGTAGATGTTTCCAATTTATGACATTTCACATATCACTGTAATATCTAATTACAAAAAGACTGGATTCGATATGTGCATTTCTAACTTGGAATACATTCTGTAATTGAACCTTGATCTGGTTAGAATCTCAGATCAGGTCATAAAAGCTTATTTAACTAATAGTGTCACTGAAATAACACAACTGAAAGTACTACAGTAAGTCCCCTATACACGAACCTTCAAGTTGCAAACTTTCAAAGATGTGAATGTGAGTTTACACGTCCAATCATGTAAGTTAGTTCACGTGTCTGGCGTACACTGTCACCTGTGTGCATCCTCTACAAGTGGTTGTGCTTTGTGTACTTTACTGTACAGTACTGTATAGAGTACAGTAGTACAGTGTCTTTATTTCAAGGCCAGGATGTCTGGAAGCAAGCGTAAAAGTAGCAGTGACGTAGCTGGTACTACTGTACTTTTCAAGGTACTGTACTGTAAGATTAAAAATGTTTTCTTTATTTTTTTGTGTTTGTTTATTTTTTATGTATTATCTGTGTGAAAAGTATTATAAACCTTTTACAGTACAGTACTATGTAGCCAATTGTGTTAGTTGGGTACCTAGGCTAACTTTGCTGGACTTTACGAACAAATTGGACTTACGAACATGCTCTCGGAATGGAACTCATTCATATGTAGGGGACTTACTGTATAAAACCTACCTATTTAGGACAATGACTTCTGGAATAGTGGAGAAGGTTCTCTGCAGACCTGTTTCCTAATGTAATAACTACAATTGGTAAAACTATTTTTAAAAAACCATTTAAAGTCTCTGGAAATTTTCCTAAGGGCATACAACAAAGAAAGGAAATATTTCTTCAAGAAAATCTACTAAATCTTGGTAAGAACAATGACAGTCTATAGAATTCAAAGCAAAACTCATTTCCTCCTCCTCTCCAGCTCAGCATAACAAAGCTCTACTCCCAGCAGGTGTAGCCAAGACACAGGGCTCTTCTCTCTCCAGCTCCCAGCCTAGAACTATCTCTCTGGGAAGAGTAGGCTCCCAGCATTTCTCATCGCCCCCAGATCTGTGTTGCAGAAAGTCTATCCCAAGCAAGAGGAGCTGAGAGGTCTGGGGCTCCTGTCTTCCGCTTAGCCCCCACTCATAGGGTAAAGTTTTACTCCAGGCACAGAGCACATCAAAAATACTGACTTCTCTTGCCGAGCAGCTCATAGGACAGAGGTTCCAGCCCAGAAAGGCAATCTGGGAAGACCAGGGGCTATCGCCTCTTCTCAGTGCCCTACTCTTAAAACAGAGGTATCACTCCAAGAGAAGAGACCACTGCCCCCATCCTGACCTCCCAAGCAGTGGCACAGAAGTGGTGCCTAGGGGAGAGGCAGGCCCTCTAAGAACACAGAGCCTTGAGCCCTCCCCAAGGGAACTCATTTGGAATGGAGTGTGGGGATGCTCAAGAATAAGAGAACTGTTGAAAGCAATACAGACTTTGGTGGAAGCAAGTAAGAGAAAGCCAACAGATCTTATGAGAGCAAAAAGCTAAATCTTAGATCATCTAGGAGAGAACCAGAGAAAGAAACAGCTAAGAATAGCTCTCCTAGTATCAAAATAAGCCTCAAGGCTAGCCTCAAATACTACTCCTGCAGAGGGAGCCAAATTTAATTGGATTAGACTGTAAAGCAACTTGTGACCCAGAGCATTGTCAAAAACAATTAAGCAGGACTTCCCTGGTGGTGCAGTGGTTACGAATCCCCTTGCCAATGCAGGGGACATGGGTTCGAGCCCTGGTCCGGGAAGATCCCACATGCCGCGGAGCAACTAAGCCCATGCGCCACCACTACGGAGCCTGTGCTCTAGAGCCCGCAAGCCACAACTATGAAAGCCCGCGCACCTAGAGCCTGTGCTCCACAACAAGAGAAACCACCGCAATGAGAAGCCTAGGCACTGCAGCAAAGAGTAGACCCCACTCGCTGCAACTAGAGAAAAGCCCGCATGCAGCCACGAAGACCCAAGGCAGCCAATAAATAAATAAATACATTTATTTAAAAAAAAAACAATAAAGCAATCAGTCGGCAAATAGTGAGAGGTAGCAACTAGGTGTGATATCAACAGAGGCAGTTAGCTTAAGAACAGGGAAAGGATAGCCAAGGAGAACCCAGCTAAAACCACTGTCAGCTCTGAGTGACTATGCACCTGTCCAAGGCTACACTAAGGAGCAAGATTAGAGGCTACACACTGTGGGAGAAAAAGACTTCATTGAGATAGTACAGCTAAGCCACTAAACAAATAACAAAGACAAAACAACAGCAGCAAGCCCCATGAGAGAAAAGAATCAGCTCCCAGCGTTACTACAATGTTACAAAAAATGTCTGGTTTTCAAAAATAAATATGAAATATGCAAAGAAGCAGGAAAGCGTGACCTCTACATAGGGAAAAAAGCAGATAACAGTAATTTTATTTAAGAGAATCAAAGTGTCAGACTTAACAAAGACTTCAAAACAGCAATTATAAATATGTTCAAAGGACTAACGGAAATCATGCTTAAAGAAGAAAAAAAGGTACGCTGACAATGTCTCAACCAACAGAGGATTATCAATAAAAAGACAGAAATTACTTTAAAAGAACCAAAGGGCAATTTGAGTTGAAAAGTATAATAACCAAAATAAAAAATTCACTAGAGGGGCTCAAAAGTAGATCTGAGCTGGCAGAACAAAAGAAGCACTAAGCTTGAAGACAGATCAAAAGAGATTATGTGGTTTAAAGAACAAAGAGATAAAAGAAGAAGAAAAATGAAGAGGCTCACAGAAGAGGCTCACCAAAAAATATATTGGTGTATTTTTTGGACACCAAAAGATACACGAATATATGTGTAATGGGAGTACCAGAAAAGAATGGAGAGAGAGAGAAAAAAAAAATTTTGTAAATGGCTGAAAACTCCCAAGTCTACACATCCAAGAAACAGAACCACCTCCAAGTTGAATAAATGTAAAGAGATTCACACCTAGATATATCATAGGATAAATGTTGAAAGACAAAGAGAAAATCCTGAAAGCAGCAAGAGAAAAATGATCCATCATATCCAAGGGAACACAATAACATTAACAGGTGACTTCTCAACAGAAGCAATGAAGATCAGAAGGCAGTGGGATTACATACTCAAAGAAAGAAAAAAATGTAAACTAAGACTCATATATACAGCAAAACTACCTTTCACAAGTGATGGTGAAATAGATAGTCTCAAACAAAAACAGAGAATGTGCAAACTCATCTTATAAAAAAATAGTAAAAGAAGTTCAGGCTGAAAACAAATGACCCAAGACAGTAATTCACATCCACATGAATAAACAAAGAGCACTGGTAAAGGTAATTATGTTATTATGAAAGATGGTATAATTACATATTTCTTCTCCTAATTGATATAAAATATAATTGCATAACACAATATGTATATATTGCATCCTTGGGCCTCTAACACATGAAATGTAATGTGTTTGACAACAGCAGAACAAAGAGGTGGGTAGGAGCAAAGCTGCATTGGAGTAAACACATGACACAAGATGATAAATCAAATCCATGGAAACAAATGAAGAGAAGACGAAATGATATATAATAAAGTTAATATAACAAACTCTATATACACTTGCTCTCCTTTATACTGTCAACTACTTTAAAAGACATACAACCCAAATGACTATAAGTAGATGAATGGATAAATAAAATGTGATGTAGGCATACAATGGAATATTATTCCATAATAAATAGTAATGAAGTATTGAAACATGCTACAACATGGGTGAACCATGAAAACATGCTAAGCGAAAGAAGCCAGTCACAAAAAATATGTAGATCAAAAATTTACACAGAGAAAACTACTATCTTATATAAAAAAAGCAGATGGTAATCAAGAGGGAATTTTTATAATTATAGAAAATATGTTTAATGTCAGATGCGTTGTTTTATATCATTTTGTAATTTAATGTAACTCAGAATAGAATGTTATCACACAGTAAAGATAATAACATACAATATAAATCTATGCTGTCTAATATGTTAACCACAAGCTCCTATGGCTACTGAACACCTGAAGTGTTTTTGGTTGGTACAAATGAAGTTGTGCTGTAAATGTAAATTACATACCAAAGTATTAAAAAAAATACTTAGTATGAGAAAAAGAATGTAAAACTTCTCTATTGGTTTCATGTTTTCCTGTTGAAATATAATTTACCTAACATAAAATTCATCATTTTAAAGTGTATAAATTCAGTAGTTTTTAGTATATTCACTTTGTTATGTAATCATCACCGTTATCTAAAATTTCCATCACCCCAAAAAGAAACCCCACATCTTTTAACAGATACCCCTCATTCCCTTCACTTCCCATTCCCTAGTAATCACTAACCTATCTTCCATCTCATGGATATGCCTGTTCTGGACATATCATAAAATGAAATATGTGGCCTTTTGTGTCTGGTATCTTTCACTTAGCTTAATGTTTTCAAGGTTCATCCATATTGTAGCATGTAGCAGAACTTTATTCCCTTTTATGGCTGAACAATATTCTACCATATGGATAGATCACATTTTGCTTATCCATTCATCAGCTGATGGACATTCAGGGTGTTTCCACTTTTTGGCTATTATAAATAATGCTGCCATGAACATCTGTATACAAATTTATGTGTTGAAATTTGATATTCTGGGATATATGAGTTAAATAAAATGTTAAAATTAATTTCACTTGTTTCTTTTTACTTGTCATGCAGCTACTAGAATATTTAAAATATATGGCTTGGGTTTCCCTGGTGGCGCAGTGGTTAAGAATCTGCTTGCCAATGCAGGGGAGACAGGTTCGAGCCCTGGTCTGGGAAGATCCCACATGCCACGGAGCAACTAAGCCCGTGCACCACAACTACTGAGCCTGCACTCTAGAGCCCGCGAGCCACAACTACTGAAGCCCACGTGCCTAGAGCCCGTGCTCCGCAACAAGAGAAGCCACCACAATGAGAAGCACGTGCAGCACAACTAAGAGTAGCCGCTGCTCGCTGCAACTAGAGAAAGCCCACGTGCAGCAATGAAGACCCAACAGAGCCAAAAATAATAAATATATATATATATATGGCTTGCATTTTTATATTTCTATGTGACAGCATTAATGTAGTTAATAATAGCTTTAAATGCTACTGTTTATTTAGCATTTAGTATGTGCTAGGAGGTGAGCTAACCAGTAACATTATCTTACAATTACTCTGCAAGGAGAGCATTATTAGCTATATTTTACAGATTCAAATTGAGGTTTAAAGACGTTAAGTACGTTTCCCTAGCTCACACAGTCAATGAATGACAAAATTATTAATATCTAGATCTGTTTAGCTTTTTAAAAGTTATCATAATCACTACAGCACATTGCCATATATACACATATAGTCTACCCTGAAATAAATAGGCTTTAGTATCACAGTTAATCTTCCCAACTGCTCTTCAAAAGAAGGTACATATAAGATAGAAGAAATCTTATTGATCTACTTCAAGGCCAATATACACTAAATTATCTCATATAACTAGTCAATAAAAATTCCAAATCTCTTTTGCAAAGGCCTGAGTGACCTTTTAAAAGCCAAATCTGACTATGTCACTCTCTAGCTTAAAATCAATAACTTTCCATCTCCTGCTGGGTAAAGTCCAAGCTCACTATCAGTCTAATTCCCTCCTACCTTTTAGCAATTAGCAATATCACAATACTTCACAGTACTGCTCTGGCTTTGGACACATGCTAATCACTCTGCCTAGGATACTCAGTCCCAGTCTCCACATATTTTGCTTGCTGAGTTTCTATCTATCCTTTAAACCCTACTCAGACATTGCCTTCTTCTATAGTTTTTTCACCCCATAATTATTCTTCTTACCTTTAAATATACACAGTATTTTGCCCACTACATAATTTCTACTTCTTACAAATAATCCTCTACAGTAGCGCATCAAATGATTATTGCACTTATTTTTATTAAAAGATAGAATTTATTTATTTACTATAAGCTAATTGATGATCATAGTAGCATAAGATTTTACATCCCTAGCATCTAACACATAGCGGGTACTAACAGTCACTTCATTAATGCTTGTTGTAGTTTCTTAATTTATGTGGAATAAAACAGCTGATAGGCTGAAGTTTCTTAAAGGATATTACACAAAAAAACTACTTCTTCTAAACCACCATGGAGAATACAGGTCATAGCTCAGTAGTATAAGTCACATACACCTTCCAGTGCCAACATGCTTTGTTTTTCTAAACATAGTATCACCATTAGGAAGAATTCTAAATTTAGGTCACCCTTCCATTCAGAGCTACAAGTCTTCTGGCAGAGAAGGCTAAAGTGGAAACTAGCTTTAAGTTTGTTAAAAAAAAAAATGAGAACCATGAGTAAAACAAGTAATTTTGGAAGAAACATTCAGAATGAATATGATTGGACAAATAAGAAAGTTAAGAATATTAAGGGGACAGTGCTTCCCTGGTGGCGCAGTGGTTGAGAGTCCGCCTGCCGATGCAGGGGACACGGGTTCGTGCCCCGGTCCGGGAGGGTCCCACATGCCGCGGAGCGGCTGGGCCCGTGAGCCATGGCCGCTGAGCCTGCGCGTCCCGAGCCTGTGCTCCGCAACGGGAGAGGCCACAGCAGTGAGGCCCGCGTACCGCAAAAAAAAAAAAAAAAAAAAAAAGAATATTAAGGGGACAAATCTAAGGTGTAATACTTAATAACTTTACTAAGAATGTAACAGTTCCCAGATGGAAGCTAATCATGAACAATGATACGAAAAAGCAGGGTGTAACCCTAATAAAATTTGTACTTTACCTTTCTAATTTGCTGTAGAGTGCACACAACACATTATACTTCTTCAACAGTCTTGACATAACATTATCAACTTTGATACTGGTATCGATTTCTTTTAGTAAGTCAAAAAATTTATAGACACTACAAAGGAAAGAATAGAAAAAAGTGAATCCATAACTTTAAAAATTCATTTTGTTTCATTTTCAAAGCATAGACATTTCAATTCAAAACACGTTAGCTCTACACCAAATCACTATTATATATCCTTTAGAAGGAACTTAGATTTTGCATTTTACTAGAATTTAAAGAGGAAAAAAATCAACTAGTCTTCAACCTATACCACTATATCTATACATCTATGCCTACATCTACTTATCATCAAGAACACAGAAAAAAAACATAAGGGTTATAACAGACATATACATATATTTATTTCTGTATCTATCTATATGTTTTAAAATCACAAGTTCCCAACCATTTACCCAATTCCAACACAAAAACTACAGGGTTCCTTCCAGTGTTTCCCTTTCCACATTCATAACTCTTCTTTGACAGTGAGAAACCTGTGACCCACTTATCTTTAATTTACTCATTTAATCAATCCCCCTATATAAGTACCAAGCTACCCACTCCTCCACATGGGCACCCTCTTCTCCTGCTCAGACTGACTCCCCCCATCCTGGACTGCCCTCCCGCCTCCACATGGACACCGTCCTCACCCTAGTAGGGCTCTGACTCCTCACCCCAGACTGCCCTTACCCCACATGTGCCATGACTCCCTATACCAGCTGCCCGCACACCCTGCTTGGTCTCTGACATTGCACAGCAAGCAGCCCATGTCAAGAAGCCCCAGGCCCCTGGTGGATGACCTTCTCATCCCACTGTGGCTCTGGCATCCTCCTCTGGGCACCACAGTGCTCCCCACCACAGATGCACACACCTACTTTCTTCAGCCCACTAGCGGTTTTAGGACTGAATTGTTGGGGAAGGGAAAAGGGAAACTGATTAAAAATTTTAAGTTGTTTAAATAATAACTTTAAATCATTGTTTATTGTTTTCTATAAAAATTAACCTATTTGAAATATCAATACATACATTTTTGACTTCTGAAAAATAGGGCGCTACAGATAGCAATCATCAACTGCACCTCACATACTCACTTCTAATCAAGTTTGTCTAAGGAGTTATACCAAAGCAGCTAACTAAACTACAGGGTAGTCACTAGACCCATCCATAGGCTGTCTAGCAACCAGTGAGTTACAGGCTTCATTCTAAAAAGAGGGCTGTACCACTCAGACATTTATCTTGGGAACTGGAAAAATAAAAGCCTCAGCTAATCAGCAGAGGGCACAGAACACAAAAGAAGGTTATGAAAAGTTCCACTGATATAGAGGGGATTGGGGCAGCCATGACAAGCTTTGTGGGAAAGCAAATAAAGGAGGAATAGAAATGATACAGAGTAGATAATCATGATGCTGCTTAGAAAAGAAAAAGAATGGGGACTTCCCTGGTGGCGCAGTGGTTTAAGAATCCACCTGCCAACGCAGGGGACATGGGTTCAAGCCTCGGTCCAGGAAGATCCCACACGCCACGGAGCAACCAAGCCCGCATGCCACAACTACTGAAGCCCGCACATCTAGAGACCGTGCTCCACAACAAGAGAAGCCACAGCAATGAGACGCTCGCACACTGCAATGAAGAGTAGCCCCTGCTAGATGCAACTAGAGAAAGCCCACACGCAGCAATGAAGACTCAGCGCAACCAAAAATAAATAGATAAATAAAAATCGATCCTTTAAAAAAAGAAAAAGAATGGAGCTAACCTGCTGAGAAAAAGAAATCAAACTTAGAATGGCATTTATTCAGGAACCACTCTCAATTGCAGTTTTGAGATATATGGCAATACCTATCCATGGAGCACCATGAAAACTGTGAATTGTTACTAAAAAGCCTTCTTTTTCTAGGGGTAACTTAAGTGGGTCTCTATTCCTTCTGTAGTCCTCCTCTGAAGGAAAGAAGTGAAGGCAGGAAGGTGAGAGGAAGGCAGGCAGACAGGCATAAAAAGCCATAATTAAAACACACAGATCTGTAGATAACTACATATTCTAGGAGCAGTGCTCCATGGATTGATAATGGTCCATAAACTGTTTACCAGTCCACAATTAAGTACAGAAATTGGGGGTAAACACTTAAAAGCTTTTATGGCAATTTGACACTAATTTTAATGCCTGCTGAATCCAATAATAAAAAATTTAGTCCTGTGTTTAGTATGATTTTTGTTTCATTTTTCTAGTAATTAATTTATATTACTTATTTTTAAAACATCAGTCTATGACATACTGGGAAGAAAAGAAACTAGCCCTTCACCAGAGTACTTTTAAGAAGCAGTGGTTTAGATAACATTCCTGGATAGTTATCAGAACACTGAGAGATGCCCTAAGAAAAAGTTGTACCAAATACATTACTATAATTATTGTAGTGATATTATTTATGATATGCCCATTTTATAAATCAGAGTTACTCTATGAATACTCAGAGAAAAAGTTTAGGAAAATCTTTTCCGGGAAAATTCTTTCACCTTATAGATAAAGGATGTAATAGACTTTCTCTGTCATATTTATTTGGCAGTCTATGGATAGCTATATAACACTGTATTGCAGTCATCTGTTTAATTTAAACTGGATGAGTTTCTTGAGGTCAGAGACTATATCTCACCTCTATATCATTAGAACCTAGTAGAGTAACACAGCGCCTAGCAGTTGGTAAGTTTTGTTTCCTTCCCCCTTTTTGTTTGGGGGGGTGGTGCGGGTAATAGGAGGAATCTACAGAAAAAAAGAGATCAAGACCTCATCAGCACCTATGGTGTTCCAGGCATTGACTCGAGAACTATTTACTTCTCTGCTCGTTATAAGTTATTTAATTCTCAAAATTCTATCAAGTAGTTAATAATTTTTATTTCGCAGGAAAGGAAAGGAACCCGAGACTTAATAAGGATAAGCAATCTGCTCCAAGTCATATACCTTGTAAAACAAACCCAGTCTATCTTAACCCAAACATTCATTCTCTTTCTGATCCTCAGAGGTCACGAAAACGTATGCTGAATAAATGAATAAATCAACGTAAAATTTTACCTCTGTATTTAGATTATTTTTCAGCTATATAAAAACTATTTTGATTTAGTGATTTTAGTTAATAAAGTTAAACTGTGAAATCTGTGAGAGGTAAACCAATTCATATTCAATAAGTTAAATATGAACATACAAGGTCTTTGTTTCCACATTTTATTTAGAGGTAATAAGAAAAAGTTACTAAAATATGCAACAATTTATCTCATTTACACAAAATACCAATTATGTCTAACTCTAGACGGTTTTATCCAAGAAAAAACATATACTACTATCTTTTTGGTAAAATTATTTACTGTTACATTTCATAAACATACTGCAAAAGAAATGACTGGAATTCCCAGAAGGCTTCTCTTGACTTACTGGAAACAGTAAACTCCTCTTATTAGGCTTAGAAACTCAATACAGACTTTAATTAAGTAATTACAGGGACAAGTATTATAATAGATACTCAACTGAACATACAGTCTCAAAACATATATAATTATAATATCTATTATATTAAATAATCTTAAACTTTAATAAATCAACTAAATTCCTTTAAGATAGACTCATACTACTTTTACAAAGGTTTTAATATATAAGTCTACTTCATAAATCTTTGCTTTTTTTGTCCATTTTATCAACAGCTACAATTAAGAAAGTTTACAGATAGTGAGAGACACAATGGAAATTTTCCCAGGACAGAAACTGCTACATGTTTAAGAAAGTGCGGCAAAAATACACCTTCATTAAGGGCTCTAATGGAGAACAGGAGTTCACTGGTTGACCTAAGTTTTCTACGTTTTATTTAATTTTAGCATTTTCCACTAATTCCCTAAAGTCTATTAAAATGATAGTTCAGAAATAGTTTTCTTTAATGGCAGAGGCCTATATTAATATAGGAAATTTTACCTGGTTTCAATGTTTTTCTGCAGCTCAGTGAAAGTGAACGGCATCTCATCTAGGTCAACTGCTGCAATAAAGATACAGATTCCCCATAGTTCCTTTTTCTTTTGAACATAACCTTCCTGGAAACAAAACAAGACAAAACAAAACAAAACAAAAAGGTTCAAATATTTCATTAAATCATTCACACACTGGATACTGTGCTAAAACTGTATTATATGCAACTTTTTTCTTATTCAGCATAACAAAATTAATTTGTTACTAAATCTTTATGAGGTCATATACTTGAGAGCATTTAATTCTACACTAGTAACAAACAAACTAGTTACAAAATTAGTAACTAAATTTTATACTATAAGGCAAAAAAATTACTAGAAAGGTCAAAAAGTTAAATTACAACTTTCTATAAAAAATCTAGGGGCCAGTCAGTTCTCTGAAGTAAATATTTTCATTTTTTAGTATTCCAATGTCATCAAAGCCAAGTTGAAAGATTTTAGGCTCCATAAAATGGATTCCAAAATTTTTTTTCTTCTAATTCACTTGTTCTTTTATCAATCTATTGATTCAAGTCTTTTTTTTTAATTTTTAAATTATTTTTATTTTTGGCTGCCTTGGGTCTTTGTTGCTGCGCGTGGGCTTTCTCTAGCTGCGGAGAGCGGGGGCTACTCTTTGTTGGGGTGCTCGGTCTTCTCATTGCAGTGGCTTCTCTTGTTGCGGAGCATGGGCTCTAGGGCACGCAGGCTTCAGCTGTGGCACATGGGCTTAGTTGCTCTGCAGCATGCGGGATCTTCCCGGACCAGGGCTTGAACCCGTGTCCCCTGCGTTGGCAGGTGGATTCTTAACCACTGTGCCACCACGGAAGTCCTGATTCAAGTATTTTTTAACCTTATGAAATTCATATCTCTCAGTGCCCTAATTGCCTTCCTTGTAAAATGGAAATACATATTTCACTTTGTAAGAATTAAATGAGATTATATATATAAAGTCCTTAGATCTGGCATATAACTAATATTCAATGAATGATGGCTACCACTATCATTAGAATATTTTTTCATTATCACTAGAATACTTTTTATCCCGAAAAACACATATCCCTATTTAAATATGTAAGTTTTATAGGTAAAATTTGGATTATATTAAATTGAAAACAAAAGAAATACCAAATAATCTGATGTTCTATCAAACAGCTGGAACTGCTTATTACTCTTAACTGGAGATTACAATGGAGCTGAAAAGTATGTGATGCAATTTTATATCGTTCTGAAATCTCAATTATATAAAAGCTTTAGAAAAAAGAATTATTCTAGATTATCAAATTTTATGGATAATATGAAGCTTATCACTATCCAACTCTAAACTTTTCCTTAATTTTAGCTACTTGGGAAATAAATATTTTAAAACTTATATTACAACTATACACCCACTAGAATTGTTAAAATTAAAAAGACTAACAATATCAAAGGTTGATAAGGATGTAAAGCAATGGAACACTCAAACATTACTGATGAAAACGTAAAATGGTACAACCATTTTTGAAAAGAAGTTTGGCAAGTTCTTATAAAGTTATATACCTGCCATAACACTTAGCAATTCCACCCCTAGATATTTATACCCAAGAGAAGTGGAAACTTGGTACCTGAATGTTAACAGCAGCTTCATTCATAAAAACCAAAAACTCAAACAACCCAATATCCAAAAACAGGTGAAGAGATAAACTGTGGTATATCCATTCAATGGAATGTTATTCAACAATAAAAAGGAAAAGTATAAATACACACAACATAGATAAATCTCAGTTATTACACAGAGGAAAGAAAGCCAAATACAGAAGTGTACATGCTGTGTACACTTTGATTTCTACAAAATTCTAGAAAAGGCAAAACTAATCTTTAATGTCAGAAAGTAGATCAGTGGCTGCCTGGGGACAGGAGTGGATGTGTGTTGGGGAATGATGACAAAAGAGAATGAGACAACTTTCTGGAGTAATAAAAAATTTTTAGATCTCAATGGTTAAATAACATTTGCCAAAACCTATTGAACTCTTCACTTAAAACTGGTTGATTTAGTGTATATAAATTATACTTCAATAAATTTGACATTGAAACTAGACTACATACTTACTATTTCTGAAACTGAACAACAAAGTATATATTGCTTGACTGTTATAATGACTATTAAGTATGTTTTAATAAAATGAACATAAACTCTTACATATATATATATACACTTATAAATATTTACATTACTATGGTCAATTTCTCAGGAACTACTAAGATGTAAAAGGTTGGTTGTCTCTATAATAAACAATTTCCAAACTACCATGATTTTTAAATTTTTATGCTTAATTCTTATCATGATTTTGGTTTGCTTCTTTGCTCAGGCTATCACCTGTTGAACCCAACTTCTCTCAATGTGTCTTCTTTCAGCAACTCCAATCTTTTTTTTTACTCTTTTAAAGTTGGGAAATGAAGTATTAAGCTTGTTAAAACTGAGTATGTACTTTATTCATTTTTTTTAAATAGCAAATTTTATTAGGACATAGCAAATACGATTCAACACAAGCTCATTTGAAATGATAAAATGCCTAAATAAAATGTTGTATACATAGGTTCTGACTTTTAAGGACCTGAGGAACTTTCCTATAAGCAAAATGTGTGACCTTTATTTCAGATGATTTATAAATCTTGTTGTTTTTGTTGTTGATATTGTTGATGTTCTAGCTGCATCCCAATTAACTATATGTATAGATAAAGTGTTCTTTCTTCTTCATACACAGTTATCTATGGAAGAAAAATAAATGTTCCTTCTAAACTTGAGAATATTAAATATTTTAATCACCTACATTTGATTTAGTTCTTTAGAGGGAACCATATTACAGATGAGATCAATGTTATAAAACCAAATGATTCATGCACAAATATTTTTGTTAATCTATGTGAAGAAAATAATCAGTTTCCAATTAAGAGAGTCCTAGAAGTAGAATTTCTACATTAAAGTATTTAAGATTCTAGATATAGAATTATATATAGAGATAGATATGGAAAGGGCTTGCATTTTAGTTGTAACCTATAACATCCACTTGGTCTGATCTTATATCTGGATGCCACCAAAATTTGCCAGAGGGAAAAAATTTACAAAGCCATGAAGATGAGAATCAACTACAAGATCCTACTCTATAATCATTCTGTTCACTTTTTAAAATAGTAGATTATACTGGAACACAAATAACATAATTTAACACAAAGTCATCTGATATGATAAATGCCTAAACGGAAAACATCAGCCTAACCACCATATTTGCAATCATTTAAAAATCATAGGGCTTCCCTGGTGGCGCAGTGGTTGAGAGTCTGCCTGCCGATGCAGGGGACACGGATTCGTGCCCCGGTCCAGGAAGATCCCGCATGCCGCAGAGCGGCTGGGTCCGTGAGCCATGGCCGCTGAGCCTGCGCGTCCGGAGCCTGTGCTCCGCAACGGGAGAGGCCACAACAGCGAGAGGCCCGCGTACCGCAAAAAAAAAAAAAAAAATCATATATCTTCATATAGTTTTCTTTGCCTCTTCCAGTTTGTTTTTTTATATCTTCCAAAAGTTGATATCTCTAATAATTTTTAAAGAAATATTCATTAAAAAAAAAAAGAAGAAAAAAAGAAATACTCATTATGCAACTGCCATCGTTTTATGACTTTGGGGATACAGTGATGAAAACAGAAACAAACAAAATTCCCTGTCTCCCTGGCACTTATACTTTTATTTATGTTAAGAACATGCTTTTTGGTGTCAAACATTCAAGAGTTTGAATACTCTAGTGGTATAACTGAGCAACGTGCTTAAATCCAATTAGACCTCAGTTTCTACTAAAATAGGGATGATAATATCTAATCAGAGTCACTATGAAAATTAACAGTAAGGACACTTTTTATTTTTATTTATTTATTTTTTGGGCCTCACGTGGTGGCATGCAGGATCTTAGTTCCCCAACCAGGGTCAAACCTGTGCCCTGTGCAGTGGAAGTGTAAATTCTTAACCACTGGAATGGCAGGGAAGTCTCTGAGGATGCACTTAAGTAATCAGCATGGTGACCGGCATTATACTCATTGAATTACAACCATCAGCAGCAGCACTATTATCAGTGAATCTAGCACTCATTCCTCTGTATCATATCTGTCTCAATACTATCCGTAATCCAACCTTCTCCACACCAAAAACATCCATTCCTGGGAATGCTAAGGAATGCTGGAGAGGTGTGTGTGTGTGTGTGTGTGTGTGTGTGTGTGTGTGTGTGTGTGTGTGTGTGTGTGTGTGTGTGTGTGTGTGTGTGTGTGTTCACTTAGCATAATGCTTCTGAGGACTCATCCATATTGTTGTATCTATAATATTAGTATTTATTCCTTTTAATTGCTGAGTAGCACTCCATTGTATGAATACCACAATTTATTTATCCACTCCAACAGCTGAATACACTGCTATGAATGAGGCTACTAACCCTAGCCTTAAATATTCAACTACAGACCTTTAGGTGGATGTATGTTTTCATTTTTCTTGGGTGAATATCTAAGTTGAGGAATGCTAAGTTCTATATTAAATACAAGTTTAAGTTTATAAGAAACTAGTAAACTGTTTTCTAATGTGGCTGTACCATTTTGCATTCCCACCAGCAACAAATGAGAGTTCCAGCTGCTTCACATCCTTACTAGCACTTAGTTTTTGTTTGTCTGTTCTTGCCTGTTTTTTAGCCATCCTAGTAGGTATGTAATGGTACCTTTTCCCAAGGACTAATGACATTGAGTATTTTTTCAAATCTTACTTAACATCCATATCTCTTCTTTGGTAAAGGGTGTTTTCAAATCTTTTGCCAATTTTCTATTCAGTTGTTTGTCTTATTAAGTTGTAAGAATTAGTTATACATTCTGGATTCAAATCGCTTAACAGATGTGTGTTTTGCAAAAATCTCCACCCAATCTGTGGCTTTTCATTTTCTTAAATATTGTATGCCAAAGAGCATAAGTTTTTAATTTTGATGGAGCTCAAGTTATTACTTTGCTTTATAGATCACGCTTTTGGTGGTGCTATCTATGAAATCTTTGCTTAACTCAAGGTCACGAGGATTTTCTCCTATGTCATCTTCTACAAGTTTAGATCTACGATTCATTTGAATTAACTTTTATAAATGGTGCAAGATAGGGATTAAAGTTCTTTTTTTGCATATGGACGTCCAATTGCTCCAGCATCGTTTGTTAAGAGGAATATCCTTTCTCCACTGAATTACCTTAGCACCTCGGTGTGCAAAGACTGACTATATATGTGTGAATTCTATTTCTGGATTCTCTGTTCTGTTCCACTGACCTGCTTGTCTTTCTTTTTACTAGTACTACAATGTCTTGATTACTGTAGCTATGTTTTGTTCTTTTTTAGTTCAGTTTGATTCAAGATTTTTAAATCCGTAAAGGACATCTGATTTACTTCTAATTGTGCAGATTAAGAAATTAAAGACTAGAGTGTTGAGATTTGCTCAACACAGCCAGTCGATGCCGCAGACCTAAAACCCAAGTTTCTTAACACTCAATTTAGTATTGTTCCATTTATTTAAGAATATTTCCTTAATTACATTTCTACATTGATGTTCCTAACATTTTCACTACTGAAATCCTTAATCTCATCACCCCACTAAGAGTCCTATACTCTTAACTACTTTACTATTCTGTACTTTTCATTTCTATTTTACTGAGAAGGTTAGAGAATCACAATACCAAAAGCCTCAACATTTTTCTCCACATCAAATAATTTCTAAACACCATAAACTTCAGTCTTCCTCCAATGTCTCTGCATCTTCAACTTCCTCTTCTGACTTTAACAAATGGACATTCTCCTCCACTCTCAAATTAATATATCTAATCCCTCCGTATCTCCCACTTTGGATCACACTGCCTCTCATCTCCTTCAAGACCTAGTTTATTAATGCTTCCCTCTGTCTTCTGTAATTTCTCTAACACTTCTTTCTAAACACTTATTTCCCTTTAGATAAGCTTGCACCACCTTAAAAAAAGAAAAAAACCTATCCCTGGACTTTATCAAGCTACTGGCCTAACCACACATCTAAACCTCTCACTATTCTCACTATTCACATACATACTCATCATGTACACTCTCACAGTCACACCTACTGCATCCACTGAACACATCTACTATATAAGCACTATTCTACTGACGCTATTCTCGAAGTCTCCAAAGACTGCTCTCTTTCTAAACTGAATGGCCTTTTCTTTGGTTTCATCCACAAAGTCCTGTATACAACATCTAACACCACTGTAATGAAACTTTTTCCCTTAGCTTTTTAGACACTCTAACATCCGCATTCTCTTTATTTCTCCCAACTTTTTCAGTGTTTCCTAATTCCAAGGACTTTTTCCCACAACCTTCTCTTTTCCTCCACAATCTCATCCACTTCTATAGCACCCTCATCACCTCCATACAGGTGTTTCTCATATCTCATCCTGCTTTCCAGCCCTCACTGCTCTCTCAAGATCCAGACCCTATTTTCCAATGGCAATTTACAACCTAAAATCTGTAACTGATTTGTTTTCTTGAAAATTTAGTTGAGAATTACGAAATGGGCTCAGAACAGCACCTTAAAAATTGTTAAAACAGAGGAAAAGTAATTTTTACTCAGCCAAAAGAATGACCAATAAATAAATAGAAGAAAAAAATGGGGAAAGGGTAAGAAAAAGCATTTTGCAAAAGAAAAAACAGTAATTTCCAATAAACATATTTTGAAAATACTGAACCTCAGAATAGTGTCAGTTGAAGGACAATTTGCAAATATGCATCAAGATCCTTAAGAGTTCAGTTTTATCTCTAAGAATTTATCCTATGAAAATAATTGGAGTGTTGAGTCAAGATTTAGTGTAATATATGTTCAAAGAATTATTTATAAGAGTAAAAATAGTGGGAAAAGCTTAAATATCTTTAAATAAAATGGTTAAAAAATTATGATAGATCTATATCATGGAATAACATAAAACTCTCAAAACATTTCAAAGATTATAAGGACATGGGAAAATACCAAAGACATGCTAAGAGAAAAAAACACCAGAATACAAAATTCTGTGTATATTTTGACTCCAATTTTGTGAAAAAATTTTAAAAGGAAGGAAAGGCAAATATATATCAAAATGTTAACTATTATCTCTAGGTGGTAGGATTACAAATGATTTTCATTTTCTTCATTAACACTAGATACATTTTCTAAGTTACCTAACAACTATAAAATGGGGGGAAAGTAAGTCAATTTAAAAGTACTAAATTTATATAAAGCAGGAGAGAGAAAAATTAGGAATATTCTTGAGAAAAATCTTTAAAATATTAAAACTGTAATTACATATACTATAGTTTAAATAGAAATCTACAATCAACACTTAAGAGGCTACCTACTTAAGCTGTCGTTTAATTTAGTTCACCTGAACCACCCAATTGACAACCCCGAATTAGTGATGACTTGTACTTGCTTTATCACAAGCACTAACTTATAAAAGAGCTCCACCAAGTGGTAACATAAATCATCTTGGAAACATCTGAAAAGTAGGTTATCTTACTAGTCATGCTATCATAACCAACATGAATTCAAACTGAAATTTTAAAAGTTAAAAACACTACTCTCTCTTATCTTCCCTTTTTAAAATATCAGCCATGACCAAGATGGAAATAAGCCATAAGTAATATGCTCTTTATCTCAGGGTCAAAAGGATACATCCTTACACTAGATTCATGAGACTGTAATGCATGATTAGCCATAAAGTTACAAGTTAAATGTATTAGAGAAGTAGAGGTGATAAGAGCTGCCTTTATCTTCCACTCCTGGATTTCCTCCTTACCAAGGTTATATGTAGGAGCAAAAGGGATAACATGCTAATATGCCAGAAAAT
This sequence comes from Aethalodelphis obliquidens, assembly GCF_003676395.1. Taxonomy (NCBI): domain Eukaryota; kingdom Metazoa; phylum Chordata; class Mammalia; order Artiodactyla; family Delphinidae; genus Aethalodelphis; species Aethalodelphis obliquidens. The sequence goes on along the minus strand of NW_020837960.1, from coordinate 15,553,369 downwards.
CCTTCCTCTCACTTGCATAATATTAGCCCTCAGCAGTTAGTGTTAAGGAAATTCTTTGATGTGGTCAGAAGAAGCAAAAGGCAAGAGTAGCACAGTCAGGAAGCATGTGAAAGCTCAATCATATTTGTACTCAATCATATTTCTGATACCATATTCAAGGGTGAACACCAACTGAATTAGCCATCCAGTTACACAGTGCCTTTGTGGGGAGACAGTTGACTCTACTCCCAGAAAAATATGTACCTGGCAAGTTGAGATTCATCTAGCCTTCTGCCCAAGAATTTAGTACCTGGGGCTCCCTCCTTTAAGAGCTCTTACAGAACTGAATGGATAGGCCAATTTAAGCACTTAAGTAAACTTAAGTTCAGCTTACTTACTTGCTCAATTGTCCATATCTCAACTAGTCTGTAAGCATTTTGAAGGCATAATTATATCTAATACACCGTTATACCCCCAAAAACCTAGTACAACGTCCAGCACTAACTTGATGTTAAATGCACATTTTTTAAAAGAGCAGTAGCAACAGTCATCCCCCCGTATAGGATAGAATGACTTTTTTTACTCTTTTTCCTCCTAGTATGCTCAGAGAAACAAGCAGCAACTGAATCATGAGTAAAAAATATAAGGTAAGAATATTGGTTCTACTAGTTTCTTTAGCTCCTGATCACACATTGATAACCTAGTGAGTATCAACAGGACTAACTCACACAAACAAATGATACTACAGACCTCATTTCCTAAACATGTGATACATAACTGACCTGGAATTTAGTTTCTAGTCAAGCTCTCTGCTTGCTTTATTGAGTCAAAGGCCCAAAAGATGACCCACCCAAGAAGATATAGCCACAGAGGAGAGAAAACTGCCGCCATATTAAAACAACGACTAATTAATCGGTTTTTCTGTAAAAGATCAATGAAATCGATGTCTACCACTCTTAGAAACAAAGATGAAAAAAACTGAGGAAGTCAACTCCTACAACTCAGATTTAATTATATGTATAAAAGGTATCTTCCAAAGTTTGCATGTCAACTCCTTCTACCAGTATCACATATAATACTTGAAAAAAATGAAAACATAACTAATGAATAAATGAGTTGGCGTTAAAATGAAAGAATCTCAACTGGAAGGGAAATGAAAGGGATCATTGATCATCAAGTCCTGTGGTCTGGGAGTTTCTAGGGTTCCAAATCATAAAATGATAATCTTTGGCAAATGTGCTGAAATTTTTAAAAACTTAAGAGAACCCATATGTTTAGTTTCAATAATGCCTCAGTAACTAAAGTACCAAATACTTCACTTTTGCTAGAATTCAATGCAGCAAGGTAACGCAATTTACCTTTACATTGATAAAAAACACTGGCTGGCAGCTTTGTATGCCTTGAATAAAACTAGGAAAAATTATTATTTAATAAACTAAGTTTGGTAAACTTCTTAAAACAGATCCAAGGTGGGGAAAATTTGGTGGTTTCTGACTGCAATATATTGATAATTCTGATTCAACTTACCTTAAAAAAAAGTTTGTAGAATGAGAAAATCAGAGCACATATTGAAAAGAGGTAAATTAAAACAGGAAGAGGAATAGGAAATTTTGATAAAATAATTCACTTCAAAGCTCTCCTAAATATCTAGGTCTCATATAAACTTGACTATCTGTTTATAGCTGAACATGTAACAGGCAGAAATAACTACCAATCTGAACATCAATAATTATGAATATCAGGCCTCTAAAACTATAATGCACATAATAAGGAAAACATTAATTAATTCACTGATAGATCATTTACAATCATTTATTTCAAAACAACATATGTTTTATCTAAATTATATTTATATAGGGCATAAAGATGTTTAAAGTACAGAAAAACAAATAGTCCTATTAAATTGAGATTGAAGATATCCTAGCAAACCTGGAAGCCTATAACAATCTCCACAGTCATTCCAATCCTTTGGAAAAGAAGATGCTATATAGTGTGTGATGTATCCTTCTGGTATCTACTTCTAATATGGAGAATAAAACTTAGAGTTCATCTCTATGTTTGTGGGGAATTGAGGGAGGGGTAGTTTTTTAAAAGAAATACATTATAGCTGTTTTCAGTCATTTATATCCTAATATGTACTAAAAAGAATTTTTTTTTAATCTTAGAAAACTATATAAAATAAGACTCCAAAATCCAAAATATGTGGGTAAAGAAATTGGGCTTTTTAGGAAGGATAATTTTGTACCTTATTCTCTAATTCATTTAATTTATTCAGCAAATATTTACTAAATGCCTACCAAGCAGTAAGCACTATTATAACTGCTGGGAATACATCAGTAAACAAAATAAACATTCCTGTTTCCTGGAGCTGACATTTTAGGGGGAAGAGAACGATAATAAACAAAAATCAGTATCTATAAGTAAACTATATACTATGTTTGAAAAAGAGGCCTTCCCTGGTGGCGCAGTGGTTAAGAATCCACCAGCCAATGCAGGAGATACGGGTTCAAGCCCTGGTCCAGGAAGATCCCACATGCTGCACAGCAACTAAGCCCGTGCGCCACAACTACTGAGCCTGCACTCTAGAGCCCGTGCTCTGCAACAAGAGAAGCAACTGCAATGAGAAGCCCGCACACCGCAACAGAGAGTAGCCCCCACTCGCTGCAACTAGAGAAAGCCCATGCACAGCAACAAAGACCCAGTGCAGCCAAAAATAAATAAAATTAATAAAATTTAAAAAAGAAAGAGAGAAAAAAGAGCAGGGTATCGTACACTGTTGGTGGGAATGTAAACTGGTGCAGACACTATGGAGAACAGTATGGAGGTTCCTTAAAAAACTAAAAATAGAGCTACCATATGATCCTGCAATTCCACTCCTGGGCATAAATCTGGATAAAACTCTAATTTGAAAAGATACATGCACCCCAATGTTCATACCAGCACTATTTACAATAGCCAACACATGGAAGCAGCCAAGTGTCCATCGACAGATGAATGGATAAAGAAGATGTGGTATATATACACAACTGAATATTACTTAGCCATCAAAAAGAATGAAATAATCCCATCTGCAGCAACATGGATGGACCCAGAGACTATCATACTAAGTGAAGTAAGTCAGACAGACAAAGGCAAGTATCATAAGATATCACTTACATGTGGAATCTAAAAAATGATACAAATGATCTTATGGACAAAACAGAAACAGATTCACAGACACAGAAAACAAACTTATGGTTACCAAAGGGGAAAGAGCTTGGGATTAACAGATACACACTACTATATATAAATTATAAAATAGGTGGACTTCCCTGGTGGCACAGTGGTTATGAATCCACCTGCCAATGCAGGGGACACAGGTTCGATCCCTAGTCTGGGAAGATCCCACATGCCACGGAGCAACTAAGCCCATGCACCACAACTACTGAGCCTGTGCTCTAGAACTCGCGAGCCACAATTACTGAGCCCACGGGCCACAACTACAGAAGCCCACGTGCCTAGAGCCCGTACTCTGCAACAAGAGAAGTCACCTCAATGAGAAGCACCGCAACAAAGAGTAGCCTGCGCTGGCCACAGCTAGAGAAAGCCCACACGCAGCAACAAAGACCCAATGCAGCCAAAAAAAAAAAAATTATAAAATAGGTAAACAACAATGTCCTACTGTACAGCACAGGGAACTATATTCAGTATCTTGTAACAATACACACACGCACACACACGTGCGTAACTGAATCACTTTGCTGTACACTAGAAACCAACACAACATTGTAAACAACTATACTTCAATTTAAAAAAAAGCAGGGTAAAGTGAATAGAGAATTTGAGGGAGAAGTAGGGGCAGATTACAGTATTAAACAGTCTTAGGCCTCACTGGAAAAGTGAGATATCAGCAAAGATTTTATTCTATGAGCAAAGACATAATCTATTAAATTTTTAAAATGTGAATGTCTTCTGACTCAGTGGTTTCACTTCTAGGAATCTACACTACAGCAGTACTCTCATTTGTGCATTAAATGTATATAAAAAGCTATTCACTGCAGCAGTTTGTAGTATCAGATGTTCAAAAATAAACTAAATGTTTGCTAACAGGGGAATATATAAATAAATTACACATCCATACAATGGGAAATACATCCACTAAAAAGATTAAGCTAAACACAGAGGGAGAGGTGCTCTTCAAGATACATCACTACATGAAAAAAGCAAGGTGCAGAAAAATGCAAAAACTAGAAACTTTTATTAGCTGCCTACAGAGGAAAAGCAGGCAGCTTAGGGGAAAGAATGAGAGAGACTTCTCACTGTTTACATTTTTATTTCTTTTGAATCTTGAACCATCTGCATCTACTGCCTATTTCAAACACACTGATAATAAATTGGCTAAAAAGTGTAAGTAAATAATAAGACCTCAGTGAGGTAAAATAAAAATCCTTTGTGTGTGTGGGTGTGAAAGGGGAAGTGAGGAAGGGTTGAAGGGATAGAATGAGCAAAAAATTTATCAGTGGTTATTTCTACAGAAGTGGGAATACAAAGAGAGCAATGGATATTCACTTTTCACTCTATTACTATAAAATTTTTTAAAACAAGTACATTTGAGTTTTGAATATATATGGGTGTGTGTTTATATATGAATATATATATTTTTGAAATGCTGAAAGGGAAATATAGAAATGGTGGGAGAAAATGACAAGATGTTAGTATCTGAAAAACTACATACTACGCCTTGAAAGGTGGAATTCAAAACAGTAGACAATAAGTTATAAGATTCATAATGACCACAAAATAAAATAAAATAAAATAAAATAAAATAGCTTCTCAGAAGAAGCCTAGCTAGTCTTCATTCAGAGATGAGAGTAAAATTCCTTCCATGGATCCTCAGAAAGAAGAAAATATACTGCAGTAAACAATACTGGCCAACAGTAAAAACTTTCATGAAGAAAAAGCAATTTTAAAAGTAGGAAGTCAAATTATATATTATTATAACAATTATATATAATTATATGTTAGATATATCTGAGTAGTTCATGATGAACTTTAATAATGTTATCCAACATTTATATTACGTTTAAAACATTAAATGGTAAAAAGGATAGGAAGGAAACGGTTTGATTAAATTTTTTAGAGAATAGAAGAGAAAAAACAATAAAACCAAAGACTGGTTTTTTGAAAAAACCAACAAAATAGAGAAGCTTTTAGTTAGATTGATCAAGAAAAAAGAAAGACTCAAATTAGCTAAAATTAGGAATGAAATAAGGACATTAAGACCAACATTACAGAAATAAAAAAAGAATTATAACAGGAATGCTATGAACAACTGCATGCTGACAAATTAGATAACACAGATGAAATGGACAAATTTCTAAAAAGATCCAACTCCAAAAGAGTTGGACCAAAACCAACTCAAAAAGAAACTGACATCTGAAAAGACCTCCAACAAGGTAAGAGGTTGGATTAGTAATTTTAAAACTTCTACACAGAGAAAAGTCCAGGCTCAGATGGTTTCACTGGTGAATTCTACCAAATATTTAAAGTAGAATTAATATCAAGTCACCAAATTGCTCCATAAAAACTGAAGAGGAGGAAACATTTCCCAACTCCTTCTGTGAGAGGTCAGTACTACCCTGACACTAAAATCATACAAAGACATTACAAGGAAAGAAAATAGAGACCAAAATTTCTTATGAACATATGCATAAAAATTGTCAACAAAGGGCTTCCCTGGTGGCGCAGTGATTAAGAATCTGCCTGCCAATTCCAGAGACACAGGTTCATGCCCTGGCCTAGGAAGATCCCACATGCCATGGAGTAACTAAGCCCGTGCACCACAACTACTGAGCCTGAGCTCTAGAACTCGCAAGCCACAACTACTGAGCCCACGTGCCACAACTACTGAAGCCTGTGCACCTAGAGCATGTGCTCCGCAACAAGAGAAGCCACAACAATGAGAAGCCCGCATACTGCAATGAAGAGTAGTCCCTGCTCACCACAACTAGAGAAAGCCCGCGCATAGCAACAAAGACCCAACACAGCCAAAAAAAAAAAAAATCCTCAACAAAATACGAGGAAACCAAATTTACAAATATATAAAAAGAATTACAGACTATGACCAAGTGGGATTTTTAGGATAAGACCCACTTTATCCTAAAAATGCAATGTTGTTTAAAATCTTAAAATAATATAATACATTATATCAATAAGGAGAAAAAAACATATGATTATCTCAATAGATGCAGAAATATCATTTGACAAAATCCAAAATCATTTGACAAAACACTCAATACGACAGGAATAAAAGGGAACGTCCTCAACCTGACAAAGGCATCGACAAAAAGCCCACATCATAAATAATGGTAAAAGACTGAATGTTCTTCCCCCTAAGATAAGGAAAAAGACAACAATGTATTGAAGGTTCTAGCCAGGGCAATTAGGGAAGAAAAAGAAATAAAAGGCATCCAGATTATAAAGGAAGAAGTAAAACTATCTCTATTTGCAGACAATATGATCTTGTATTCAGAAAATTCTAAGGAATACACTAAAAAACTATTTGAATTAAAATATGAATTCAGCAAGTTTGCAGCATACAAAATCAACATGCAAAAGTCAACTGTATTTCTATACACCAGCAATGAATAAACCAAAAACCAAAAACAAATTCCATTTATAACGGAATCAGTAAGAATAAAATACTTAGGAATAATATTTTAATTGCAAGACTTGTACTCTAAAAACTAAAAATACTGTTGAAAAATTAAAGAATATCTCAATAAATGGAAAGACATTTCATGCTCATGCATCTGAAGATAATATTGTTAAGATGGCAATACTCCCCAAATTAATCTAGAGATTCAGTATAACCTCTACTGAAATCTCAACTGTCTTTCTGAAAGAAACTGACAAATTGATCCTAAAACTCATATGAAGAGAGAATTCTGGGAAGACGGCAGAGTAGGAAGCACTAGAAATCTGTCTCCCCACCCAGACAACAGCTGCACTGGCAGAATCTGTCGGATATAACTATTCTGGAACTCTGGAGTCTATTAAAGGCTTACAACTTCCAGGGGAAGGCAAAGAAGGTGAATGATAGTTAATTTCTGTCAATTTCAGCTCTGAACACAGTAACAGGTACCCATAGCCAACTGTCACCCACATGGCAGGCAACTATGCACATGTTCCTGGAACAGCCTGCACAGAATCTGCAGGAGCCAGGGTGTGCAGAAAGGACCCAGTCCTCCAAATTTCACAGATCTGTGCTCTGATCACTTATCACTGCTCATCACGGAAGAGCAGGCAAAGAGGTGGGGGCTACTGTTGTTGCACCTCTCCCATTGTTGTAAGCACCTCTCCCTCTAGTTGAAGTGACTGCCAGGAGATTTAAAAAGTTGGCACCTTCCCCCTACTCTTCATTTTTTTCTCTTTTTCCTCTTTTGGGAGTCAGACATTGGACTAAGACATTCAAAAGTAACCAAATAAATGGAGGAAATTAGAAAGTCACACTGCACACCCAAGAAAGGCACAGAATCAGAAAAGGCCTGAGAAGACCTTAAGTTTATACTTCAGGCTGATCCCTGGCACAGACATAGCCTACAACAATCAAAACCAAACCAAACAAAAATGAAAACAAACAAACAAACAGCAAACTCTAGGGAAGTGGGGAGAATGTGATATCAGACTTACCACATTATTAGATTCAAATGTCCAGTTTTCAACAAAAAAATGACAATGCATACAAAGAACAAGAAAGTATGGCTCATTTAAAGGAAAAAAAAGTTGGCCAAAAGAAAGTATCCTTGAAAAAGATTTCATGGCAGATTTACTAGATGAAAAATTTAAAACAAGTGTCTTAAAGATGCTCAAAGAACTAAAGGAAGATATGTCAAGAAAATGATGTACAAACAAAATGGAAATATCAATAGATAGAACCTAAAAAAGAAGTCTCTAGAAATTCTGGAGCTGAAAAGTATAATAACCAAAATGAAAAATTCACTACAGAGATTCAGAGATAGATTTGAGAAAGCAGAAGCAAGAAACAACAAACTTGAAGACAGGACAATGTACTGAGTCTAAGAAACAGAAAGAAAAAATCTGAAGAAAAGCGAACAGAGACTAAGGGACCTGTAAGACACCATTAAGTGGAACAACATATGCATTATGGGAGTTCCAGAAGAAGAGAGAGAAAAAAGAAACGGAAAATATTTTTTAAAATAATGGCCAAAATTTCCAAAATGTGATGAAAGACATGAATATAAGCATCCAAGAAGCTTAAACTCCAAGTAGGATGAACTCAAAGGGACCCATTCCAAGACATATTATAAGCAAGCTGTCAGTCCCAAGGACAAAGGGAGAATTTTTTTTTTTTTTTTTTTTTTTTTTGGTATGCGGGCCTCTCACTGTTGTGGCCTCTCTCGTTGCAGAGCACAGGCTCTGGATGCGCAGGCTCAGTGGCCATGGCTCATGGCCCCAGCCACTCCGCGGCATGTGGGATCTTCCCGGACCAGGGCACAAACCCGTGTCCCCTGCATCAGCAGGCGGACTGTCAACCACTGCACCACCAGGGAAGCCCACAAAGGGAGAATTTTTAAAGCAGCAAGAAAGAAGAAAGCCATCATGTATAAAGGATCTTCAATAAGATTATCTGCAGATTTCTCATCAGAAACTCTGAAGGCCAGAAGGCAGTATTCAGAAGGAGCTGATGTATTCAATGTGCTAAAAGAAAAAAACTGTCAGCCAGGATTGCAATAGGCAGCAAAACTGTCCTTCAAAAGTGAGGAAAAAATTAAGACATTCTTAGATAAACAAAAGTTGAGGAAGATAATTATCATTACCACTATACATATCCTATGAGCAATGCTAAAAGGAGTCCTGCAGGTTGAAATTAAAGGACTAAAGTCAGTAACTCAAAGCCATATGAAGAAATAAAAATCTCAGTAAAAGTATATACATGGGCAGGACTTCCTGGGTGGTGCAGTGGTTAAGGATCTGCTTGCCAATGCAGGGGACACAGGTTCAATCCCTGGTCCAGAAAGATCCCACATGCCTCAGAGCAACTATACCCGTGAGCCACAAATACTCTGCGCTCTACAAATACCTGCGCTCTAGAGCCTGCAAGCCACAACTACTGAAGCGTGCGTGCCTAGAGCCCATGCTCAGCAACAAGAGAAGCCACTGCAATGAGAAGCCTGCGCACTGCAACGAAAAGTAGCCCCCACTCGCCACAACTAGAGAAAGCCTGTGCACAGCAACAAAGACCCACCGCAGCCAAAGATAAATAAAATAAATAAATTTTTAAAATAGGCAATTGCAGGGCTTCCCTGGTGGCGCAGTGGTTGAGAGTCCGCCTGCCAATGCAGGGGACACGGGTTTGTGCCCCGGTCCAGGAAGATCCCACATGCCGCGGAGCGGCTGGGCCTGTGAGCCATGGCCGCTGAGCCTGCGCGTCCGGAGCCTGTGCTCCGCAATGGGAGAGGCCACAACAGTGAGAGGCCCGCGTACTGCAAAAAAAAAAAAAAAAAGGACAATTGCAAAAGATATTATTATTGTAATAATAATGTGTAACTTCACTTTTTGTTTTCTATATAATTTAAGAGACTGATGCATTAAAAATTATTAGTTTATGTTTTTGGACTCTCAATATAAAAAGACATAATTTTGTGACATCAACAACTGAAAGGAGTATGGACAGGACGGTTGAAGAAGCATAATTTTCTATGTTATTGAAGTTAAGCTTGAATAAATTCAAATTAGAGTGTTAAAACTTTAGGATGTTAAATGTAATCTCCATGGTAACTACAAAGAAAACAATGAAAGAATATACACAAAAGGAAATAAGAAAGGAATTTAAACATTTCAATAAAAAAGCCAGCTAAACACAAAAGAATTAGTGAAAACAGAAAATCAACAGAAAATCCAAGGAAACCAAAATCTGTTACTTTGAAAAGATCAATAAAATCAATAAGCCTATAGTCAGATTAACTACAAAAAGAGAGTGAAAGAGAAGACACAAATTACTCATAACAGAAATGTATGTGACTGTTTTTCTCTAGCTGCCTTTTCTCTCTTTAACTTTTGCCATTTTAATTATGATACGTCTTGGGTTCATATTGTTTGGGACTCTGGGTGTTTCCTGCACCTGGATATCTGTTTCACTGTCTAAGTTTGGGAAGTTTTCAGCCATAATTCCAACAATTACATTTTCTACCCTTTCTCTCTCTCTTCTCCTTCTGGGACCCCTATATTGTGAATTTTAGTGCACCTGATATTGTCCCAAAGGTTCCTTATTCTTCTCATTTTTTAAAATCTGTTTTTCTTTTTGCTGTTCTGACTGGGTGATTTCCGTTATTCTTTCAGATCCCTTACACATTCTCCTGTATCACCTAACCTGCTGTTAATTCTCTCTAGTGTGTTTTTCATTTCAGTTGTTGTGTTCTTCAGTTTTTGTTGTTTTTTTTTTTTTTTTTGCGGTACACGGGCCTCTCACTGTTCTGGCCTCTCCCCTTGCGGAGCACAGGCTCCGGACGCGCAGGCTCAGTGGCCATGGCTCACGGGCCCAGCCACTCCGCGGCATGTGGGATCTTCCTGGACCGGGGCACGAACCTGTGTCCCCTGCATCGGCAGGTGGACTCTGTGCCACCAGGAAAGCCCCCTGACTGGTTTTTTTGTGTGTGTAGTTCCTTGTTAAAATTCTCACTGTGTTCATCTATTCTTTTCCCCAGTTCTGTTAGCATACTTATTACTATCGCTTTGAATTCTTTATCAGGTATTTACCTCTGTTTCATTAGAGTCTGTTTTTTTCCCCCCAGGGTTTTTTTCTTGCTCTTGCATTTGAAACATACTCCTCTGTCTTCTCATTTTGTTTAACTTTCTCTGTCGCCATGAAATTAGGTGAAGCAGTTACCTCTCCCAGTCTTGAAGGCAGGTCCTCATGTGGGAATGTCTCTATGCAGTCTGCATGTGTCCAGTTGCTTTGGTAGGAGTGCTGCTGGATCTGAAGTGAGCACAGTCTGGATCTTCCCTCAGGGTGTGCTGGCAGCCAACACTTTGGTAGGAGGTAGGGCTGAAGTTGGAGTGGCTAGTCAGAGCTGGGGCTTCTCTGCTCAATGGCTGTCACCGCCCTGTGAGAGGTGGGGTGGGGCTCAAGGGGCTGGAACAGGAGTCCTGAGGGAACTGGGTTTCGGCTAGGTGGGCGGCAGTTCCTGCCTTGGTTTGGGGCTCATCCAGGGCTCGAGGGCATGGGGCTGTACTTCTGTGCTGATTTCACTCTCCCCACCCTCTGGTGCACATGCCTTGGTTAGAGGCTGGGTCAGGGCTTGAGGGGCTGGTGCCATGCCACTGACCTGGTTTTGCTCCCTTCTAGGTGTGAGCAGGGGCACACAATCCTGCGATGGCGGGCTCCACCCTAGAGCTACTTTCGCTCCCTCTTGAGTGTGTGTAAGGAAGCCTCACTTGAGTGACAACATTCTCCGCCCGGGATCTGGTTTCACTCCCCGCCAAGTGTACACACTGACACACATACTGGTAATGGCTGCCTCCACAGTCAGAGACAGGGGCTGGGTCCAAGCAGGCTTGGATCCCTCCACGTGTGCGCACTCTCATCAACAGCCTGCGCCTTAGTCGGGTGCAGCACCAGAGCAAGAGGCGCTGGAGCAGGAGCCCTGTGCAGGCTGGGGAGTACACTGGGGCGGTCCTGAGAAGCCGGCCAGAGCCCCAGGAAGTTTTCCATCTGCTGCCTCTGTGCTGTGACTGGGAGGAAGCAAGTCTGTGCATGCTCTTCAAAAGCGGTGTCTCGGTTTCTTATATCTCTCCAGTAAGCCCCACTGATTTTCAAACCAGTTAAGGGGGTCATCTTCCCAGCACTGGACCCTTGGGCTAGGATGCCTAATATGTGGCTCAAATCCCTCACTCCCTCAGGGATAATTCCCAAGCCTGTGACATCCCCTTCCTCTTGTGTCTCCCACAGCAGGTACAGGTCCCGACCAGATTGCTTCTCCTCCCTTCCTACCAGCCTTCGTGTGGTTCTTCCTTTACAGCCTTGGTTGTAGAAGAGTCATCTTGCTAGTCCCCGGGTCGATTTCACCAAACATCGCTCTGTATGTAGTTCTGGTTTTGATGTGTTCAAGTGAGTGAAGGTGAGCCCGTGTCCTTTAACTCCATCTTGATCTCTCTCTCCTCCCTCCGTACAGTTTTTCACAGCGGCTGCACCAATATACATTATTACCAACAGTGTACTAGGGTTCCCTTTTCTCTACATTCTCACCAACACTTGTTATTTCTTGTCTTTTTGATAATAGCCATTCTAACAGATGTGAGTGATATTTTATTATGGCTTGATTTGCATTTTCCCAATGATTAGAGATGTTAAGCACCTTTTCATGTACCTGTAAGTCATCCATATGTCTTCTATGGAAATATGTCTATTCTGTTCCTCTGCCCAGTTTTTAACTGGACTGTTTGTTCTTTATGTATTTTGGATATTAACCCCTTATCAGATATATGATTTGCAAATATTTTCTCCCAATTGGTAGGTTGCCTTTTCATTTTGTTGACGCTTTCCTTTCCTGTACAGAAGCTTTTTATTTTGACGTAGTCCTACTTGTTTATTTTTGCTTTTGTTGCCTTTGCTTTTGGTGTCAAATTCAAAAAATCATCGCCAAGACTGATGTCAAGGAGCTTACCACCTGTTTTCTTCTAGGAGTTTACGGTTTCTTATGTTCAAGTCTTTAATCCACTTCAAGCTTGTTTTTGTCTATGGTGTGAGACAGTGAGTTTCATTTTGTGCATGTGGCTGTCCAGTTTTCCCGGCACCCTTTATTGAAGACACTGTCTTACCCCTGTTGTATATTCTTGGCTCCTTTTGTCACAAATTAATTGACCACATATGTGTGTGGGTTTATTTCTGGGCTCTCTATTCTTTTCCATTGATCTATGTGTCTGTTTGAATGCTAATCCCATTCCATTCTGATTAATGTAGCTTTGTAATATAGTTTGAAGTCAGGAAGTATGATAGCAATGATACTTAGATACAATACCAACCAAAGGCATGATTCAGAAAAGAATTTATAAACCAGACTTTATTAAAATTAAATATTTCTGCTCTGTGAAAGACACTGTCAAGATAATGAGAAGTCAAGCCACAGAATGGGAGAAAATATTGGCAAAAGATATATCTGAAAAGGACTGTTACCCAAAATACATAAACTCCTCCTAAAACTCCTCCTAAAACAATAAGAAAATAAACAGCAGATTTAAAAATTGGCACAAGTTGTAGTCACCGCTCCAAAGAAGATGTACAGATGGCAAGTAAGCATATGAAAAGATGTTCAGCATCACATATCATTAGAGAATTGCAAATTAAAACAATGAGAGAGCACACCTATTAGAATGGTCAAAATTCAAAACACTGACAACACCAAATGCTGGGAAGAATGTGAAACAATAAGAACTTTCATTAATGATACAGCCACTCTGGATATAATCTGGACGTTTCTTACAAAAATAAACGTACTCTTACCATAGGATCTTACCACAGGATCCAGCAATCACACTCCTTGGTGTTTACTTAAAGAGTGGAAAACTGATGTCCACACAAAAACCTATACACGAATGTTCACAGCAGCTTTATTCATAATAGCTAAAACCTATGAACAGCACATCCATCTTTCAGTAAATGAATGATTAAACAAACTGTGGTCCAGCCATACCATGGAATACTACCAAAAAAAAAAAACAACGAACAAACTATTTGCAATGGGCTGAATTGTGCTCCCCCCACAAAATTCCTATGTTGCAGCCCTAACCCCAAGTACCTGAGAATGTAACTGTGTTTGGAGACAGGGTCTCAAAGAGGTACAGTAAGTTGAAATGAGGACAGAAGTGTGGGCCTTACTGAATCTGACTAGCATCCTTACATGAACAGGAAATCTGACACACAAAAAGGCGTCAGGGATACGCGCACAGGAAAACCATTCCAGAACGTAAGGAGAAGGCAGCCATCTGCAAGCCAAGGAGAGAGACCTCAGAAGAAACCAAAGCTGCCCAGCTCTTATCTTGGATTTGCAGCCTCCAAAACTGTGAGAAAATACATTTCTGCTGTCTAAGCCACCCAGTCTGTAGTATTTTGTTACAGCAGCCTTAGCAAACTAATATACTGACATATAACATCACTGTATCTCCAGGGAATTAAGCTGAATGAAAAAAGACAATCCCAAAGGTTAAATACTATATGACCTCACATCCAATTCATTCTTGATGTTACAAAATACAGTTAACCCTTGAAGAACATGGCTATGAACTCTGTGCATCCACTTACAGGCAGACTTTTTTCAGTAGTAAATACTATACTACTACGTGACCTAAGGTTGGCTGAACCTTCAGATGTGAAACTGCGGAAACAGAGGAACCTTGTATAGGAAGGAACAGCATATGCAGATTGTTGACTGTGTGGAGGGTTGGCGCCCCTAACCTGCACACTGTTCAAGGGTCAACAGTATGTCATAATATCATTGAGTAAAGATCTTATTAAATGTCTATGTACAGTCAAACTGGGCTATTGGTACTGTCAAGATAATACTTGAAAAGATGATTATAATCATTGGTCACCTTTACAGAATGTTACAAAACAAACTCATCAGCTTGAAAACTAGTCAATAAAAGCAAAGAATAAAGCACTTATCCTACCTTTCCTGAATAATCTGTACTTCAGAATAAGAATAATTGATGGAGGAAAGTTTCCATTTACAGAAGAATTACAGCTAATAATTGAAAACGGAATGATAAAGTTATCAGTTCACCATTTAGCAACCCCTGATGGATCTAGTCAATGGTCATCAATAATAGCTTACATCAAAAAAAGAAAAAAAAAAGAGAGAGAGATAGCAAGACATTATGTGTCTACTAACAGTCATACACAACAACATCTCTGAAGTATTTCTTCTGGAAAATATCAAACCAGGATCTGATCAGACCTCTAGATTCATTTCTAGGAAACACAGAGAATTAGCAAATATGTTAAACAATGAAGGAGGTACAATCTGTAAAATACACACAGTAAGAAATTCCACAGGAAAAAAAAATCAATTTTTTTAAAAAAAAAAATAAAAAAAAAAAAAAAAGAAAAGAAAAGAAAGGAAAAGGGGGAGGGAAGGAAGACGTGAAACCAACAGATTAAAAGATTTAAGACACAAGTCAACCAATCATACTGTATGGACCTTATTTAAATCCTCATTAGAGCATACTGAAAAAAAAAAAGAACTTATGAAACAATCAAGAAAATTTGAACGCTGGATACTTGATATTAAGGAATTTTCATTAATTTTGTCAGGTGTGATGAACTGTGGTCATTTTTTTAAGAGTTCTTATTTTTTTCCCCATACATACTGAAATATGTACAGATGAAACATCGTATCTGGGATACTTTAAAATAATCTGGGGTCAGGGAGAAATAGAGTTTGGCTATGACTGATAACTGCTGAAGCTGGCTAAGAGGTATATGAGAAGTCATACTATTTTCTCTACCTACTTTTATAAATATCTGCAAATCTCCATAACAAAATGTTTTAAAAAATTAATCTGAGGACTGGAAACAGAAATAAAAGAAGCTGCAAATATCCTACAACTGTAATACAAATATAACGTTCACGTACATGTTCTGAAGTGCACTTGGCTCAGCAACATCCACATACAATCAGGATACCAGCACTATCGCCAAACAGATAGGGTACATATATTACTAAGGACTAGAAAACTACAGGTAAAGGGACCTTTCACTACACATAATTTTAAAATAGATATTCTGCTTTCTAAGGTTAGTAACAAACCCCTTCATATTTCTGCAGTATAGCTTAACTGGAATGCCTAGTATTACTCCAATTCCAAACTATTTTTTTCAATTATCTTTCTAAATATAATGACCTATAAAAATGCCTCTATCAAGGGCAATATATTTCAAAGCCCTTGAATACATACACACAAAAAACATATACAAACACACATACACACACACACATACACATGCAAAGCCCAAAGAAACTGACATTCAGACATCATTTCTGCTTTGCAGATGAGCAAACAGAGACTGGAGAATTAAACAATTTGCCTAAAATCATATAGCTACATTACAACTACAAAGTTTTTTGCTCTGAGGTCCAAGGTCTTTTCTATTCTACCACACTGTCATTCAAGACACAGAAAGAAAACCAAAATTCCAACAACTGATTCACCATAAGTCACGGTATGAAAAGCATTCCTGGCCAATTTCTTGATGGAAAGTTCCTTATTTTATTCATATGCTATAAGCAGCACGAACACAATCTAATCTTACAACAGCAATCACCTATTACATACTTACTAAACATTTATACAAGGAGAAATTTCTAGACAAAATACCACAAACCTTTCCTTTAAAAGAATTAATGTATGCTTTCATGTATGCATAAACAACTTCTTTTACTCTGAAGAACTCAAAAATGTGGATTTTAGCAAAAATACTGCATCAGAATCACTATACATCCATTTAAAACTTCAACCATTTTAACTGATTCTTAAATTTTCCTAAAAAAATATTAATGTAAGATTTTCTGCAGTAATTCTTAAGTCAAATAATTCCTCTTGCATGACCTAATATAGGCACTCATTTACACTAATAAGTGCTTTATATGCATGAATTTATTTAATCCACAAAATAACTCCAAGTTCCAAAAATCATTGTTAGTTCCCTTTACAAATAAAAAACTGAGGCTTGGAGATTTTAGGTAACTTTTCGAGATCACAGAGCCAGTATATGGTAGATCTGAGACTTGAGTCAGTCCAGTCTGATGACAAAGCCTTGCTCTTAACCCATCCTCTATTTCAATAAACATTATCTATTTTCAGTTGCCAAAAAGTGCCCTAAGTTACCACATTCCTCTTCTTGTTTCAAAGAAGACAGCCAATCGCAACTAGAATGGCTGCATAGGAAACAGGTTCATTTTGTCATTCATTCGCTTCTCAGCACACACTGGCTCATATTCTCCCTTAGAAATTACTGTATAAATGAAGGTTAAATTATCAGGTCAACCCTCAAAAACTTAACTATCACTTAAAATAAGATTTCTATGCAAAAGTCTGGTGAATTATAACAGGACAACACAACATCATCCAGTCGTACCCAACAAAAAGGTACCCCAAATCCCAAAGGCAACATGAAATTCCTTTCTTGTCTTCCTCAGCACACAACCAGGAATGACTGCACATGTCCTAGTCCCCATCATGAGCTCCATCAGGAGATGAGTTTTAAAGTGTGCCAGTTCCCGTAGAAAGCAGGGACAAAGCCAGGAGGAGAAAAGGGTAGGATACAAAAGCAGTAACATTTATTCATATATATATATACACATATATATACACATATATATGTATATATATACACATATATATATATTCATATATATGAAATGTTACTTTTATATATATAAAATATACATATATTTTATATATATATATATATAGTATATATTTATATTCAAGTCTGAAGCCCAAAACTATTAACTGCTACAGTTCAGTTAAAAAAAAAAAAAAAGTTTTCTGTGAACCAGCCCGGAAATCTAACTACCATATTGTACTTGCAAAGAGATTTGGAACACAACCAGCTTAAAAGTTGGAAACTATCTATACTCACCAAACTCTCTACAATCAAATACCCCTTCTCAACTTTCTGAAAACTAAAAGCCTAGTATTTATGGAAGAGAGAGAAGTGAAGGACTCTTTAACGGCATGCACAGAAACAGCTCTGTACATGAAGTACCCAAATCAGTGGAAATATACATTAGGTCCTTTGGGATGATACCAATAATATCATTCATCCAAGATACTTCAAGTATTCCTTTTTAGTATGGAGTTCTTGAATATGTCCAGATCTTTGGAACTGTGAGATTTGTTTTCTCCTTTTTTTTGTTACCAGGTGCTATGGACTGAATGCTTGTGTCCCCCCAAAATTCATATGCTGAAAACCTCATACCCAATGTGATGTTATTAGGGGATGAGGCCTTCAGGAGTGATTAGGTCAGGAGGGCAGAGCCCTCATGAATGGAATTGGTGCCCTTATAAAAGAAGCCAGTAAAAGCTCCCACCCACTCTGCCAAGTGAGGTCAGTGACAACGCACTATCTGTGAACAAGTAAGTGGGCCCTCACCAGACACAGAATCTGCCAGCACCATGATCTTGGTCTTCCCAGCCTCCAGAACTGTGAGAAATAAATTTCTATTGTTTATAAGCTACCCAGTTTATGGTATTTGTTATAATAGTCCAAATAGACTAAGACATCAGAGATTTTTTTAATGGTTTTAAATAGTTATTTTTATGGGATGTACATAAGCACATTTTGTTGCATTGATCTGATCAGTAAAAAAAGACATACATGTACTCTACTACAATACTGATGAGAAAGTAAACTCATGAAAAGTGTCTGGAGTGCAATTTAGCAATAATTACCAAGAGTTTTATACATGTTCATAGCTTTTGACTCAGTAATTCGACTTGTAAGAATGTATTCTAATAATCAGAGATTGGTTCATGAATTTATTTAACAAGTTATCACAGACTTACTTTCTGCCAGGCATCACTCTTACGAATAAGGATGTTTAATCACATTATTTTACAGCTCCAAAGTTGGAGGAAAAAATGTCATATAACAGTAAGAGTTAACAAATTAAAATACATATAATGAATAAAATATTACACTACCACTGGAAACTACATTATCAAATATCAAAAAATATTTAATAACATAAGAAAATGCTCATATGTTAAGAAAAAAATTTTTTAAACAAGATACAAACCTATATGTAACTACATGTACCTACATATAACTACATGTATGGGATCATACATGTAGTTATATACAGTATGCTTTAGATCTTATTAGTCAGGGTCCTTGGTTAAGTTACTTAACCTTGCTCTACTTCAGTGTCTTCATCTATAAAATGAAGGTTTTACATTTTACATGTAAAATAAAGATTTTATATTTCACATCTTAACGGATTGTCAAATGGGTTCTCTGAAAAGTGTTTATAATATTCCCCAGCACATATAAAGCATCAATAATTATTTGCTGGTGGTATACACATACAGATGCGAAGAAATATTTCAAAATATTACCAAATATCCTGAATTCTAAGGCAATCAGGAAATTTGAACACTATTATGAGATACTAAAAATTATTTTATAAGATATAAAAAATTATTTTATGAGGTATAAAATTATTTTATGAGGCATTTTTTGTTTTTTAAAAAGTCTTTATAGCAGACAGAAGTATTTATGAGTAAAATATGATACCTAAAATTTGCTTTAAAATACTTTGGTGGGGGGCCTACATGGAGAGTTTTGGGTTCTTTTTAATTTTTAATGTTATCAGAAGTAAATTGCCCCTGGGTAATAGAATTGTTACTAGCTTTGCTTTATATTTTCCATTTTCTAAATTTTCTACAGTGATTAAAAATTATTTTTAAAATTAGAAAAATGTTTTCAAAAATTTTAAGACAATCCTTACCAAGACTCCATCCACAGATGAAACTTTCTCCCAAGTTAACCAAGCTCTTTCTCTGACATGATCTGGTATCCTTAATTTCTGACATAATGCAGTAAAATCAGGTTCTTCAGTTTCTTCAAACTCAAGCCTACCAAATGAAAATATACATGTAATAGGCACATACTTACAATCAAATTAATTAAATATTTGTTTCAATATTTTGCATATAATAGCACTATCCTGAAAGAAAGCATCACTAAATACTTTAGGATCTTGTTTATCTTTGAAAAAAATTACACTTAGAATTTAAACATATGTTTATCTTCTTCGGTCTTTCCAAAACAAGAATACCACACAGCGAAAAATGTCTGCTGGTCTGGTGAATCACGTACTTTAGAGCAGCAAAATAGCCTTGTGAAGGAAAGTAAGTACAATAGCTAAAACTGTTTGGGAAAGCTGGGATGATACTAGCCAAGAGGAAAGCCTTAGATAATATTACAAAATCAATTCAATATCAGTAACTTTGCTAAAATACAATCAATGTTTCATTTAATCTACCTACTAGTATTTCTTACATGATGACCAAATTCAGCCTTTTCTTCTTGATCTTTCTTAACCAAGACAAGCAGTCAAAAAATTCTTCTTCCCTAATTCTTTTTCATTCACTTAACGTCTATTTGACATCTAATAATAATAATAGTAGTACGAGGCATAGCTTACAGTTTTTTAGTATTTGCTATGGCCCCATACAAAGTACCCTGGATGAAGGTAGACAGAACCCCACATCAGCCCTATTAGGTAAGTACTCTTATTATCCTTGTTTTACAGATAAGTACCAAATCAGAAAAGTTAAAAGTACTCACCTGAGATCACAGCCAGTAAATGGGAAACCCTGATATAAACCCAATAACCTAACTCTATAATCCATGCCCCTGACCACTATTCCAGACTGCCAACTCTACTTCGAAACATAATTACCTTTTGGTTATCTCAAGAATGAAGATGGTATGTTGTTCCTAGTGATGGTTTCCCTTACAACTGTATCACTTAAGCCAGAGATAATACAGTAGCAGGAAGACCTCAACTCTCAAAGTAGACATGGGCTCTGTCACTGGAAATGCAGTTGGACTGGGCCCTGAATCCATCCCAAGTAAGTTTCTCGGCTTCAGATTGCCAGGCAGTGGTTCTATCCTTGTTAAGTAGTTAACCTGTAGAGTTTGATAGCCCATGCTAAGGAAACATTTTATGGGTAAGGATAATCAAGAACAGACTGCATGGTTTTGACTTACAGGAGAATTTTTGATAGTTCCATCATTTAAAGGTATATAAAATACAGTTTTGCAAAATAAAAGAAACAAAGTCTCTTTTCCCAGGTGATGGCCAGAACTTCAATATTTCTGGTTACCCTACAATAATCAAGAATGCTTCCAAGCTCTGTGGATAACATGGGGTTCTTTACAGTAGACTTCACTGCACTTTACAAAGGGAAACTGGAAAGTACTGTATATATCAGTCTAATCAGAAACGAATGTCTTCTCCCAGAACATCCCTGGGCTTTTTTTTTTTTTTAAACTAGCGAGAATGATTTTTAATGAATACATAAGACAGTCTAAGTATATGCATTTCGAATAGCTTTTCACAAGCCATTTCCAAAGCCCATTCCAATCTTTAACAATTTGTCCCGAATTCTGTTAGTGTCTGGGGAGATAAGAGAAATAGGACTTGCTGATAGACTAGAACTGCAGGAGGGAGTACTGAGGGACAGAAAGGTGTCCCATTCCCTTGAAACTAATGTGTAGTCTCAAAGTAGGGCTAGTGCTGACAATAATAATGACAACTGTATTCGTTCAATCTTGGGTTCTAACCATAAAGCATCACAATCAAGAAAAATAAGCTGCTGCAATATATATCTCCTTGTCATATTCTGCTGCATTATCATGGACTTGCTTAAATTTAGAATCCACTTAGGAGAAAAAAAATAATTCCATATGAGCACAAAAACACTAATTTTGTACTCAAACAAACAAAACAAAAAAGGAGGACACCAGGATCCTCGCTGGCTCAAAGCCAAAACGCAAAATGGAAGAAATAATGAGGCACGCTGAAGCAGACTAACATGAAAGAAGAGTTTTATGCAACGAGAAAAAAGAAAAAGTTTAGAAACTTTCAAGCTCTTGGGCTAAATGTCTCACAATATTTTTGCCCATGCACCAGTTCCTCTAAAGAGTTATGTTCCACCGGTCACTACCGATGGCTGTGAATCCTCACGTACTGAAAGCACTCTTCTAAGGGAACGCCATAAAGCACCTCAGCCGAGTTTCCTGGGGGCAACTGACACCCAGGACCCTGCGCTTCACGTCCGATGGCATCTCTGCAGCAGCGTCCAAGGCTTTTCTGGCTGGCCTCTCCCAGGACTGGGCTTCAGATGCAGCTGCACGCCCAGAGGAAAATACTTTCCAACTGCTGCATCGCAGGAGACCAAAACAGAAAATCAAATGACCACCGGAGGACTACAAACCTCAACATGAGAAAAACCTCTCCAACAGGTACCAGTGGTTTTTTTTTTTTTTTTCCGTTTTGCATTTGATGGGGTCTCGAAATCACCCGCCGCCTGCGAGACTCCAGTCTCGCGGAGGAAAGGCGGCACCTGTCACTTCGCTCAGCGACCCGAGCCCCACCCGCCCGACACCTGTCAAGCTGGAGCCGAGACCCCTCCCGGCCGCCCTCTCCTCGCTCCCGAACCCAGACTCCTGTCAGCCTCCTCCGGGCGCTCCGCGGCGGTGGGGCACCGGGAGAGTCCCTACTCCTGCCGGGACCCGGTCCCCGGCGGAGACGCGCCCCCGCCTAGACGCCGCGGCGCCCGCCGACGCACCCTCCGGGCGCCCTTCCTGCGCGCCGCCGGCGGCGGCGGCTCGGCTCGCTCACCTGGCTAGAGGCAGGTCCTCGGGGCCGCTATCCTGCTCGGGGTCCTCCTCAGGAGGAGGCGGCGGGGGAGGCGGCGGGGGCTCCGCGGCGGCAGCGGCGGCTGCTGCTCTACGGGGGGTTTTGGGCGGCATGACGCCCTCGCAGGGCAGGCGCCGGCGGACGCTGGAGGAGGGCCGGGGAGGGAGGACGCGCGCACGTCGGGCACGCCCCGTCCTCTGCCGACTCCCGTTACAAAAATAATTTGAACGTCCCCTGAGAAAAACCGGACGAGCCCTCCCCCGCCCGGCAACCGAGCGCCGCGTCCAACCGCGGGAAAACGTCACTTCCGCCAGCGGCGTCACGTCCGCGAGGCTCCCGGGCCCGCCGGCGTCGGGAGGGCACCGGGGTGCCGGGCGATGCGCGGGGCGGGGGCGCGGTCGGGAGGGGAGCCCTGGCCTGGGCCCAGGCGCCCGCCCAGAGGCAGCCGCAGCCGCCTGAACCTGTCTCTTCCCGAAACTCGCCCTTCCAGGCGTGGGTTCCGGTAACGGGACGCTACCCAGCCTGGTGGGCGAGCGCAGGCCCCATCACTATCTGCGGGTGGATCCGGAGCTACGGCGGAGGCCCCGCCGGGAGTATCTGGCGAGCGCACCCGGGGCGGGCACGCCCCTCTGCTCCGTGGGCGGTGCCCTCCTTCTCGCCCGCAGTCCTACCGCCCAATCCGTTAAGCGAAGTCGTCCGAAACAAAAACAAAAACTTCTGGAACACCTCTCTGGAGCTGAATTTTGCCAACCCTTAGGAGAGACCAAGTATGGGACAGTGACTGGCCTTTTAGAGTTCTTTTGGGGAAGGGGTTGGGCAAAGAACTGATGACAGGGTGCTAAATGATTTAACAGGGGTGTAAAATCAGGAAGCACCCTCGAAATGTATAAGGGACAGCTTCAGAGGAGCAGTGGCATTTGAGTAGAAGTTTGCCCGACGGACCTAACATTTGAGGAGGACTTTGTGTACAAGGGACTGTTCTGGCCACTTTACATAATTGTCCTACTTAATACTCAGAAACAACCCTTTAAAATGAGTCGTAGTCCTATTACACTTTCCAGCTGGGAAAACAGACTCGGAGGAGTTAATTTAACCAATATTACAGAGCTGATGGGTGATGTTAGGTGAGCCGACGCGTGTTGTGAAAGAGTTGACCGAAATATTAACAGGGGAAGAAAAGTTAGTTCTTATTCTCTTTCCTAGGGAGGAAAGGGGCCAAAAGCATAGAGTGGCGTTGCCCCTGAAGGGTGGGCGTTTGAGTCTTTTACTGAGTCTTAAAGGGCAAGATGCAAGAAAGAGGGGATGGGTTGATATCTATTCTGGTCCGCAGTTGTCACCAGGCTGGCTGTGCTTCTATAGGATGTGTTTTTTCTGAGAATAGACTTGTTGTCTTCAGTAATTTTCCAGTCCTTGGGTGTCTGAAAGAGACTTGATAGTGGCCCTTGACAGACGTTACTTTATTTTGAACAATGTTAAGTGGGTTTACAGGTGGTAGAGGATTTGAACCCAGATATATTTGACTCCACTTATCCATTACATCGTGTTAAAGAAAACACCAAGAGAGGGAAACAGCATGTGCAAAGGCACGAAGACATCAGAGAAGAGTTTGCTGGAACTACCACCATCAAGCATTGGCTTAGAAACTGTCTCTTGTCTCTTGGTACTTGCTTATAATAATAGATTGCCTAGTTTGAGTACATGTTTTTCTCTCATTGGCAGATGCTGTAGGTTGCCGGTTCAGAGCCTCTCAACTGAGGTGCTGTGAATAAAATACAGCTGTGCTCTGGTGTGAACCCCCCCCCCCCGCCGCCATCCTTGGAACAGCTGAGCAAGGCTGAGGCAGCAGCCCCAGGCAAGTCATAGCTCTTGGGTTTATCCCTGTGTGTCGTACAATGGATTATCACTTTCTGTGTATGCCATGGTATATGCCAGAATGTGAAAAAGGGGTGGCAATCATTGGCCTGCTCAACAGCTGGTTCTGCCTAAGTTCAGAAACCCTCTCTCGGGCACTAAAAGTTTAGCTGGTGGTAGGGTCCATGCCCAGGCCCGGCTACAGAGAGCACGTACCATCACAGTGGTAATTCCACTCACCTTGCCCAGGATTAGGGTAGTCAGGAGCACAGGATCCAGTTTTGGTCTTTGCAGGATCAAAGAGAGGCTGCTGGGAGCCTGCTGAAAAGAGATACAAGGATGACATAGTTCTTCTACCCCTTAACTATTTGGAGGATGTGACACTTGCAGTTGCTGCAGCCATTGTGACTTAAGACAAGCTGACCTGAGGATGAGGCAGAAATACTAAGGATGGCACAGTAGGAAAATCAGAAAATCTGGGTCCTTGGTGACATAACAGCCTCTGATTTGACCAACCCTGCAGCTGACCTTAACAGAGCTGGGGTTTTCAGTTGTTTCCACCAAAAAGCATCATAACTGATAATATTGCTCCAGTGAACCCCTTCAGGATAGACAGCCATCATTGAGGTTGCCCTTAGTACCTAGCATGGTGTTGGGCACACAGTAACTGCTTGTTTGCTAAAACTGGGGAGGGAAGGAAAGCAGAGGAAAGTTCTAGGAACTGAAGTAAGCTCTCTTCATATATAGATATGACTTGCTTTGTTAAACCCAACTTATCGACACCTGGGTTTACTATAATTATGATAGCTCAAGAGAGATTTCTCAATTTACAAAAGGATGTGTATTTTTACCATGGATTACTTTAACTATGTTCCCTAATATAAAGTCCTCATACCAAACTCAGAGGGAACTGAGTCAATAAACATCCTTATATTCCCCCACAGCTTTCTGTTGCACCAGCAAAGAAGTGTTAGAAATTCTGCAGATTCTTCAAAGAAGTTTCCCCTGATCTTCCTCTACCTGCATAGTACTTGTAAGATTACTGTAAGACAGAAAAAAAAAGTCTGTCTTAGATTTTATACCTGGAGATAGAACTCTTTTCAGTTTGAGGCCCCTTCAAAGATATCAGAATTTTTTTTTTAGTCTCCCCTAGTCTAAGAAGTCTTCCTTCGACTTTTTTGTAAGCTACCACACTGTTTCCGTTTCTTTCCCATCTAGCTTCTTGAAAGGGTAGTCCCCATTTGTGCTCTCACTCTCCCAACTCCTCAGCCTGCCTCTCTTTGACTGCCACCACCAGCACTCCACTGAAACCACTCTTTCAAAGGTCACCAGTGTACTAATTGTCAACTCATGGCTTCTTTTAGGTCCTCGACCTACTTGACCTTTCTTGCAGTTAACACAGTTAACCACTTCCTCTTTCTTAAAACTTCCCTAGTCTTCCACAAATCCATGATCTCCTTGTTCACCTCCTCTCTTCTGTTACTTCATAAGCTCCTCCACTAGTTCTCCCAGCAGTGCTGTTCAAAGTGTGGTCCTTGGACCAGTGCCAGTCTGTAAACTGCTCGTGTTTAGTCCACAAGGAGATAAGTACAGAGGTTAAGAGTAAATGCTTAGCAGCATTTATAGGAGTTTCACATTTAAGCAATATCCAAGCATGTGATCATTGGACACCCCTCATTAAACGGAGTATAGAGTGGTTCAGATGTTCTCCAACCCGCGTGGTGAGTTGCAGGTCAGTGGCATGATTGTGTCCTTGTCATGTGCCGTAGGACTACATTAGTGAAGGAGTGAAATTTTTAAGGTTAGTTTGTCAACTGTAACCCAAAAGTGAATACAAATCTTGAAAATGTAAATATTTATTTACTTTTATAACTTGTTATTTTTACAGTCATTTTAATTTTTAATCAAGCCCGTTTTTTGAAATTCATAGCCAAACTTGGGAAGTAAAATTTGTGTCATTTGTTTTTAACCCTAAATTGTAGGTGGTGAAATAAGCCTCACTGTCCTGTTTCATCAAGAAAAGACACATCAGTAGTGGGTTAGTAATAGTAGTAGTAAACCAAATAATAACCAGAGAAGTGATTCCAAGAGTTAAAGATCTGAGTGTTTGTACGAATTTTACTCAGAAATAATCCTCCATCTACTGAGCTCACAGCCATAACTCATACTAAAGTACTAAAAGTAAAGTACTAAAAAGTACTAAAAGTACTAAAAGTCATGAACTGACTAATGAAGCAATAAAGCTGTCAAATTTCAATGGCATTTACATATAAAATATAAAGAAACTAACTATGAATGTGATAAAACATTTTGAATTTTTATTTTCCATGAAAATAAACACACATAGGGAATTCATGGATCCAGAATCTATTTCTTTCATTGAAAGATAATTTAAATGTAACTATAACTTAATAGGCTACTGATGAAGAATTGAAGATGAAT
Organism: Aethalodelphis obliquidens; assembly: GCF_003676395.1. Lineage (NCBI taxonomy): Eukaryota > Metazoa > Chordata > Mammalia > Artiodactyla > Delphinidae > Aethalodelphis > Aethalodelphis obliquidens. The sequence goes on along the minus strand of NW_020837960.1, from coordinate 15,526,664 downwards.
TTTGAAAATAAAGCATCGTTTGCTTCATTTGAGATAAAAATTAAAAGTGAATATCTGAGCTTGCTGAAATTGTTTCAAAATCTCTTCTTGCAGGGAATTCCCTGGCGGTCCAGTGGTTAGGACTCGGCACTCTCACTGCTGGGGCCCAGGTTCAATCCCTGGTCGGGGAACTAAGATCCCGCAAGCCGCGTGGCCAAAATAAATAAAGAAATAAATAAATGAAATAAAATCTCTTCTTCCATTTCCTTAAACATACCTTTGAGAGACTGATTTCTCTGCTATTAGTGTTTTCAAATACAACATAGAAACAGTTTAGATATACATTACCTCCTGCTAGTGGCATTGTCAGCAATCCAACCTAGATTAGAGGATTTAACAAGCAAGAAGCACATTCATTTGTCATGTTAAAAACTTTAAATATTGACAAACTTAAAATATTAAATACTGTCATAGTATTTAATATGAGAAATTGCCAATTCACTACCAACCTTTTGTTTAGTTGTTATGACCATGGAATGATAGAAAATGAAGGGTGTATTAGCAATTCTCTATATTAATCACCTACGTGTACACTTTCAGTGAACAAAGTGCAGTTTCTGTACTTTTTTCTTTTATTCTATGTTATTTTTTGTTTTAATTCTGTTTTTTGAAATGTAATTTTTTGTCTGTTTAAAATACTTAAAGCGTGAGCTTGTGTTTGGTGTGCCTTTTTTGTTTTCATTTGATTTTTCTAGTACTTTTCAAAATGTTATTTTCCGAAAGTTTATTTTTCATGAAAAACTGGAAATTAAAAGAAAGGAAAGTTCATTCCTTCACAGATAGTGTAAGATAGCACTGGCCTAGGAGATCTTCAACTCTCTTCTCTTCTTGTTCTATTTCATTTCCATGATTTAAATCACCTCCCATATGTGTGTTCTTAGATTCTTTCTGGTTTCAGGAAACAGAGACCTACTCAATTTACCTGAATTATTCAGGGTTTATGATTAGTTTAGGGGAAAAAAGTGAAAAAGACAAAAAAAAAAAAAAAAAAGAGTCCCTGCTGCTGCATTCATGTATCTTGTCATCCATCCAACAGCAGGCAATGTGAATGTTGTTATTCTTCATCTCTTTGTACTGTTCTCCTGCCACAATGACCTACTCTCCATGCCATCAGTTCACACTCATGAGGAGAGAGCATATGATTGATTTCCCTACTAAACTGTAATTTATACTAGCAGGATCAGACAACATAATTTGCGGAAATGAAAATGCAGAGGCTCTTGTTCAAAAATTATTGAGACTTTAAAGATGGTGACAGCAGAACACGAAACCAAGCACAAGGCCCGTCTAACATGGAGTGTTATAGAAGTGCATGGCTCACGTGCCTATAAAGCCAGGTCTGTCTGTGAGGGTAGATCTATGTCTGTTCTGCTAACTAGGGTGCCCCCATGCCTGGCACGTACCCACCACACTGAATAGTTGGGCCTGATACCAAAGGGTAGCTACTTTAGTACTATACTATTATATTAGTTTCCCCACCTTCCCTGCCCACTCCCCTTTGTTTTCACTCCCGTTCTCTCAAATTGCCTTCACGCTCTATTTTCTAGAGAACCCAAGCTAAAAGATGCGGCATCAGGAGTGTCCTGCAGACAATAGGGATGGGATATTGGAGTTGAGTTCCTCACTGATTTTGTGGTGATAAAGACCCAGGGCATGGTAAGTGGGACCATACAGTGATATCATAATTACTAAGCTTCCCACCTGTGGCCCATTGGGGTGCAGTGCACACAGACAGTGGGGCGCTGGAACGTGTGATAGCTGTGGTGCTTGAACAGTATGGGGATAATAGGATAGAATGGATTCTGTTGATGGAATTGTAAACCTTGCAAAAGAAAATGATACCTCAGTGCAGCCAACTGTCACCTTAAAGCACCCTGAGCAAGTGAGAGGGCCTCTCCTGGCAGTGTTTTAAAAGACTGATTTCCTATAGCCTAAAGCAAACTATACTAAGAATCAGGCCTGGGACCTGATTATAAGGGCAGCAGAGCTGAAAAAGCAACTAAATGCATAGACTTGAAGGGTCTCCTATGTCCACATTTAGTCCCTGAAAGGAAAAAGAGAGCTAAGACCTAGGAATGGGACATTTGAGTGGGTGACCCTGAGAATACTGAATCCCCCAATTCTCCCCTGTGGGACACTGGAAAAAATTTAGCAACCGGCTCTCAGGAGGGGGATGCAGGGAAGGGCCATATTTGTAGCATTTGCCAATTTCTTTTGAATAAACACTCACAACTTAATCAATTTCAAACTACCAACATAATGTCACTAAGCAGAGTTGAGAAGAGATGCACACAATTGGCTCCTGAGAGTTGATAGGAGCCAGCTCGAACCCACCAGTGCCCTGAACCCTCTGGCTGGTAAAAACATCATCTCTTCTCTTGCCTGTAAATCATGCAGTGACTCCTGAAGCAAGTGGCTGTCCAAAGGGACTTGCAGCCATTTGCCAGTGTAACTATGCACTGGAAAAAAGAAATGCCCAGAGTCTTCAAGAACTGTTAGATACAGCATCTGAGCTAACACGATACCATCCTGATTCTCCAGTTAGAATCGGGACCAATGGAATTTTGGCTCAACTCCAACTTATAGTAGGTCCAGTAGGTCTATGAACACATTCTGTGGTTAAGTCACTGAATGTATAATTAGGACAGATAACTCTTAACAAGTGGCAAAATCCTCACATTGGTTCCCTGACCTGTGGAGTACTAGCCATTATTTAGGATGGGCCACGTAGAGGTCCCTGAAACTGGCACTTATACCCCCAAGCCAGGAGAGTAATTTAGAAGGAGGACAGTATCTTAGAAAGAATTGTGAAGACTTACATCACTATCAAAGATTTAAAGGATGGAGAGTTGATGATTTCCATTATATCCTCATTCAACCAATTCTTCTGTCTGACCCCTGCAAAAATGGGATCATGGCAGATGACAGTAGGCTACCATAAGCTTGACCAGTTGATAGCCCCATTAGAAGTTGCCATGCTTCATGTGGTGTCTTCACTAGAGCAGATCAACATGGACTTTGGCATTTGGTATAGAGGTATTACTTGGTAAATGTGATTTTCCTGAGTTCCATCAGTAGGAAGGATCAAAACCACTTTGCCTTTGTATAGAAAGGATAGGAGTACACATTTACCTTCTAGCCTCAGAGCTCTTTTAACTCTGTCCTCTGTCCTGGTGAGCATGAAAGGGCAAGTAATCTAGATCAATGCCTCTTAAGCTATCTGTGGTGAAGGACCGTTTGTTTGTTTGTTTTCAATATGCTTGAAGTAGTAATTTTGGAAATTGCTGATCTTACCCGGTACATAACTTACTGCACATGCTAATCACCACATGAGTTTGACAGTAATGAAGATGATCTGTACCCTGTTCAATAAGATGAGTCTTCTGATCATGTTCTTGGAGGTCACAGCCATGTCAAATTGCTATAAAAGACTCTAAACCTAGATTTTCAAATTTCTCAATTTATCTCACCATGAGCCAGTAACCAAGAGTTTACCATCCAGCACCAGTCTGTAGACTGCACTTTGAATAGCACAGTCTAAACGGCCTAGTAAAACACATGCATGTTGCAGAACACAAGATAGACTCTAAGGTAATCCAAGAGCTTGCCACATCAATGAAGTTTTTATGATTCCAATGTTCTGGGAATGCTAGGAATATCACCTTTAATGTAAAGAACAAGTTGTTGCACCTCTCACCTCTTACCATTAAGAGAAAGACTCATCACTTTGTGGACCTCTTTGGAGTTCGAGGGCGGCATATACTGTCTCTGGGAATATAACTACAACCCATTTATATGACTTATAATTGCTAGTGGGTGCCCAGAGACATCTCTAGATCAGGTCCAGGCTGCAGTGCAAGATGCCCTGCTACTTGAGCTGTATAATCTAGCAGATCCAGTGGGATGAGAGGTATTTGTGGTATGTGAATAAGTGATGTATAGTGTCTCTGGAAAGCCCTAGTATCAGTTATAGCCCTAAGTTTCTGGAGCAAGGCAATGTCTTCTACAACAGAGAATTACTCTCTATTTGAAAAATCAGCTGGTTTTGCTCCTGGGCCCAAATGCAGACTGAGTGCAGACTGAATGGGAGACCAAATGCCTAAGCAGTAGGAATAGCTCATGAGCTTATTATGATCCACTGAATTATAAGGTCTGGCAGGCACAGCATCAATCTGTGGTACAATGGATATGCTACATTCAGGATCAGGCCCAAGCAGAGACCAACAAGGCATGAGTAAGTTATGTGAACAGATAATCCAACTCTTATATCTCAAACCTCTCCCTCAGTTCAGTCCTTTGGCCTAAGGGGGCTCTCTAAGACCAACTGATGGAGAAGGAAAGATCTTGGACCTAGTTTACGTGCACTGCTTAATGCCCCAAAGTACAGTGATGATGAGAAATCCTCCCTTGGGCAGACTTGTGAGCAGTATACCTGATTACTTCTTAAGAGGAAGAAGTGGCCTGAAATGTGGATCTACATGAACTTCTGGGCAGAGATGAATGGCTTGGCTAGTTGGTCAGAACCTGGAAAAAAATGATTAGAATGTTAAGGACAGTTTGGTCTGGAAAGCAGAATATGGATGGATCCAAGGGAGTGAGGATAAGGTGTTTATATCTTTGTGTCTCATGTTAATTTTCACCCGAGAGCATCTATCACAGAAGAGGTTCTCAGGCACCAGGTGAACAAGATGACTGGTCTTGTGGCATCAGCTAACAAAAAGATCCCATGATAGAGAGGTCATGGTGGCAAGGATGAAAGTCTTGCATGGGTCCAAAAATATGGACTCCTCACCAATTCTGATCTAGCTAGAATTCCCAACTTGCTATTTGCAGAGACCAAAACTGAGCCATTGATAACGGCATTACTCTTTGAGAAGACCAGTCAGCCACTTGTTGGCAGATTGATTACATTGGACCCGTTCTACCTTAGAGGAGGCAGTGATTCATCCTTACCAGACTAGTACCTAATCTGGTTATGAATTTGCCTTCCTTGCCCTCAGTGCCTCTGCCAGCACCATGACTCAAGAATTTATGGAAGCCTGATATATTGACATGATTTCTCTCACAACAATGGCTCAGATCAAAGGATCCATTTTATGACAAAAGAAGAGAAACAATGAACACATGACCACAGGACCCTATGGTCTTGCTGTGTGACTCATCTGTATTAGCTAGATCTTGTTGCATAACACAACACTCCAGACTTAGTGCATGGTTGGGCACTGCCCTACAAAATACAATATAAGCAACAAACCAACAGCTAATATATGGTGCTGTGGCCCCAACAACTAAAATATAAAGGTGCAAGAAATAAAGAGTGGAGATAGAATTAGCCCCTTGTAGTGGATGGATGCTGTTAGTGCTTTGCTTAAATCTACTGGCACACTCATCCCCCAGCTAATGTGAGTGTTGACTGAGAATTGTCCTCAACCAAACAGGAGTTGCCTCATCTATGAAATCTATACTTCCCGACCCCCAACAAACCTTAGCCAGTGATTGACTGACATGAGGGTACAAAAGGGTAGAGGAGAGACAGATGAAGATTATCATCCTTGGTGTTATCTTTATCAGCAGGGGGTTTAGCTTGACTCAACCTTCTTGCCTCAAGTCTTTTCAGAGATTGTGGCTGGACACCATCTTGAATAGGACTCTGTGACAAAATGGACTTGTTCCTTCCCCCTTAGGAAAGAAGTGAGGGCATGAGCTTCTCACAAAAACTGATGCCCTTCTTATAGTACGGGGGTGAATATAATGGGAAGGCATGAATGAAAATGAGTGGTGCAAGAGATGTATTTTATCAAACACTGCTTATGTACTCGGATGCTCTTGTGCTTGCTTCAGCAACACTTATACTAAAGTCAGATGCTCTTGGCCTCACTGGCTGCAGGGCCATTAGCCACTTGTTTTGTCCCAGGCAACACTGGCAACCAACTCCTGTGGAGTATACTGCTATGGCAACAGATTTCACATGAGCACAACCTAACGGTGGCTCACCTTATACCCAAACGATATATCTCCCATCTCCTGTCCTGGAGTTTTTCTTTAGGCAGTGAGGCATGAGATGCTGCAGGACCAGGCAGTACCTACACATGCACAACCCAGAAATGTGGGAGATTTAATGTCTGAGAAGAAAAAGTTTGACAAGGGAATATAGCAGGTAAATTCTTTATCTTCTTCTTCCCAGAACTTTGTTCTGAGATTAGAGTCATTTACATTGTCTTTCGAAAGATGCTCTCATAAGACTGAGCAATTAGTTGTATATAATACCTACTGACGTCAAGTTCATAGAAGGAGCAATGAAGTGCATGTACATGTAGGAAAAGGTCTCAAAGGATGAACAACAATGTGCAGACAGAGGTTATTTCTCTTCATTCACTTTATTATTATTATTATTATTTTTATTGGGGTATACTTGTTTTACAATGTTGTGTTAGTTTCTACTGTACAGGAGTTCCCTGTGCTATACAGCAGGTTCTCATTAGTTATGTATTTTATTTTATTTTTTAATTTAATTTTATTTATTTTTTTATACAGCAGGTTCTTATTAGTTATCCATTTTATACGTATTAGTGTATATATGTCAATCCCAATCTCCCAATTCATCCTACCCACCCCCTTTTCCCCCCTTGCTGTCCATACGTTTGTTCTCTACATCTGTGTCTCTATTTCTGCCTTGTAAACCAGTTCATCTGTACCATTTTTCTAGATTCCACATATATGTGTTGATATACGATACTTGTTTTTCTCTTTCTGACTTACTTCACTCTGTATGACAGTCTCTAAGTCCATCCATGTCTCTACAAATGACCCAGTTTTGTTCCTTTTTATGGCTGAGCAATATTCCATTGTATACATGTAACACATCTTCTTTATCCATTCGTCTGTTGATGGACATTTATGTTGCTTCCATGACCTGGCTATTGTAAATAGTGTTGCAATGAACATTGGGGTGCATGTGTCTTTTTGAATTATGGTTTTCTCTAGGTATATGCCCAGTAGTGGGATTGCTGGGTCATATGGTAATTCTATTTTTAGTTTCTTAAGGAACTTCCGTACTGTTCTCCATAGTGACTATATCAATTTACATTCCCACCAACAGTGCAAGAGGGTTCCCTTTTCTCTACACCCTCTCCAGCATTTATTGTTTGCAGATTTTCTGATGATGCCCATTCTAACATGTGAGGTGATACCTCATTGTAGTTTTGATTTGCATTTCTCTAATAATTAGTGATGTTGAGCAGCTTTTCACGTGCCTCTTGGCCATCTGTATGTCTTCTTTGGAGAAATGTCTATTTAGATCTTCCACCCATTTTTTGATTGGGTTGGGTTTTTTTTGATATTGAGCTGCATGAGCTATTTGTATATTTTGGAGATTAATCCTTTGTCCGCTGATTTGTTTGCAAATATCTTCTCCCATTCTTATGGTTGTCTTTTTGTCTTGTTTGTGGTTTCCTTTGCTGTGCAAAAGCTTTTAAGTTTCAATTGGTTCCATTTGGTTTTTTTGTTTTTATTTCCATGACTCTAGGAGGTGGGTCAAAAAGGATCTTGCTGTGATTTATGTCAAAGAGTGTTCTCCTTATGTTTTCCTCTAAGAGTTTTATAGTGTCTAGTCTTACATTTAGGTTTTTAATCCATTTTGAGTTTATTTTTGTGTATGATGTTAGGGAGTGTTCTAATTTCATTCTTTGACATGTTGCCGTCCAGTTTTCCCAGCACCACTTATTGAAGAGACTGTCTTTTCTCCATTGTATATCCTTGCCTCCATTGTCATAGATTAGTTGACCATAGGTGTGTGGGTTTATCTCTGGGCTTTCTATCCTCATTCACTTTATTTTTATACAGTAAGTTTAGATTTGTACAATTCCATGTATTGTGTTTTATAATAAGAAAAAACTATACTTTTTAATTTAAAAATATATACAATCACCATTGTGAGATTCTTACATTATATGTAAAGTTTTATAATATGAGTTCATCAGAGTTGCACATTATAATCACTAGAGCAACCAATCTCCAAAAAATGAAAAAAAGGCATAACTAAAAAACAAATATACTCTAATTAAAAAGTAGCAAATGTCAGGCTGGATAAAAAAGGAAGACATGGTGATATGCTTTTTACAAGAGATTTACTTTAAATATGAAGACACAACTAGGTTGAAGTGATGGACATAAACATGCCATGAAAACTTTAATCATAAGAAAGTTAGAGTGCCTATTTTAATATAAAAGAAAGTGGACTTCAGAACAAGGAGTTTTACCAGAGATGAGAAGGACATTTCATATTGATAAAAGGATCACTCAAGAAGATACAACAGTTTTAAATATGCATATGTCAAATATAGCTTCAAATTCATGATGCAAGAATTGACAAAACTGAAGGGAGTAGTAGACAAATCCTTAATTATAGTTAGCGATAACAGTACTTCTTTCACAGGAATTGATAAAACAAGTACACAAAAATAATTGAGAATTTTCCAGAGTTTTTGTATTGATCTCTAATTTCAATCTGCTAAGCTCAAAAAACATACTCTGTCTGATTTCAGTCATTTGAGATTTATTCACTCTTGTTTTATGGCCCAACCTGTGGTCTATCTTGGTGAATGTTCTATGTGCCTTTGAAAAGATGTATATTCTGCAGTTGTTGACTGTAATAGTCTGTAAATATCAGGTTAATTTTTATATACAGTGTGATGTAGGAGTTACGGCCCATTTTTTTCCATATAAATACTCAGTCATTTCAGTACTATTTGTGAAAATCTTTATGAACAGAATATATAAAGAACTCCTCTAACTCAATAATAAAAAGACAAACAACCCAATTTTTTAAATGGGCAAAATACATGAAAAGACATTTCCCAAAGAAAGATATATGAGTGGCCAGTAGCACATGGAGAAATGTTTAGTATCATTAGACATTAGGGAAATGCAAATTAAAACCACAATGACATACTCTACAACAAATAAAGTGCCTAAAATTAAAAAGATGGCAACACCAAATGACGGTATGGATGTTTAGCAACCAAAACTCTCTTTCAATTTATGGTGGGAGAATGTAGTACACACACTCTTAAGATGGCCCTCTTTGATCCCTGACCCTTAGTATTCATGCCCTATGTGCTCCCCTCCCCTTGAATATGGTGGAACTTGTAATAGAATATGGCAATAGAATGTGGCAAAGGAGATGGGATGTACGTGATTAAATGTATTTGATTACATGATTACATTTTATAAGATTGTACCACTCATCTTGCTGGGGTCTCTTGCTCCTTTGCTGGCTTTGAGGAAGCAGCTGGCCATTTAAGGAACCCCACGTGGTAAGGAACTACAAGTAGCCTCTAGAAGCTGAGGGCAACCTCCAGCCAACAGCCAGCAAGAAATTAGAGCCCTCGGTCATACATCCAAAAGGACGTGAATTCTGCTGACAACCACATGAGTCTGGAAGCAGATCCTTTCCCAGGTGAGCCTCCATATGAGAAAGCAGTCTTGTTCAACACCGTGATTTCAGCCTTGCAAAGGATAAGCTAAGTTGTTCCTGACTCACGGAAACAGGGAGATAATAAATGTGTGTTGCTTTAGGCTGTTAAGTTTGTAGCAATATTATTAAGCAACAATAGATAACTAATACAGACTATAAAATGGTACAACCACTTTGGGAGATGGTTTGACAATTTCTTAAAACATTAAACATACACCAGCCATGTGACCCAGATATTCCATACTCAAGAGAAACATTAGTCGGGAGTTCCCTGGTGGTCCAGTGGTTAGGACTTGGTGCTTTCGCTGCTGGGGCCTGGGTTCAATCCCTGGTCAGGGAACTAAGATCCCAAAAGCCGCACGGTGTGGCCAACAAAAAAAAAATCCTGAGAAACATAAGTCCACAAAAAAGACCCATACATAAATATTCATAACAGCCAAAAACCAGAAAAAAAATTTCCATCCATACAAGAGTAGATAAAGAAATTGTGGTATATTTATACAATATAATAAATTCTACTCAGCAATAAAATGGAATAAACTTTTGATAGACACAGAACATGAATGAATCTCAAAAACATTATGCTAAGCTAAAGAAACCAGACACAAAAGAGGTACAAACTGTATGATTCCATTTATGTGAAGTCCTAGAACAGGCAAACCTAATCTATGGTGAAAGAAATTGAACCAGTAGCTGCCTCTGGGGATTCAAGGGCAGGCATTGACTTGAAAAGGACACGAGATAACCTTCTGCAGTGATGAACGTGCTCCCTAGCTTGATGGATTACGCAGGTGTATGCATTTGTCAAAACATTTTGAACTGTACACATAAGAGCTGTGCTTATCACTATATGTAAATTGTACTTTAATTTGAAAAAAATAAAAAACAAAGGACAATGGAAATACCTGTTTGGTAAATGTTAGTGCATATGTCTCAAGCCAAATTATCCCAAGATGCTTGTAAAGATAAAGAGAAAAGCGTAGACCATTTGCCATGTGGAGTCTGTAAGAACATAGGGTTCCAGAGGAAAAGGCACCTCTGATTGGTTCTGCTCTCTCAGTTGATCTTTGTGCCTGGAGCTTCATGGACTCAATCCACCCAGAGAAGATTGTTCCACCCAATGAATGCTGTGAACTCGATAGCCCATATTTAATCAATAAGTAGTCACAATATGACCTATACACAAACAAGGCTACTGAAGTAACTTTATCATCCTTATCATGTGGTTACTTCAAACAAGATCTGACTTTCACCCATTAGCAGAGATAATACTTAATTCAAAATAATATTTGTTGTGGCGCTGTGCCCAGCAATGTATGGAGATTAAATTATCAAAAGACCTAGGAGCGAAAAACTGTCAAGGACATCAAAAACAAGAAAAGTCTGAAAATCTGGCATCGTCTAAGGAGCCTAAGGAGAAATAACAACTAAATGTAATTTCATATCCTGGATGGGATCTTGGAACAGGAGGACATTCAGTTAAAAACCAAGGAAGTCTAGAGACTTCCCTAGCAGTCCAGTGGTTAAGACCTTGTCCTTCCAATGAAGGGGGTGCAGGTTCGATCCCGGGTCAGGGAGTAAGATCCCACATGCTGTGCAGCGTGGTGAAAAGATTAAAACAACAACAACAACAAAGGAAGCCTAAATAAAATATGGACTTTATTAATAATCAGAAAATATTGGTTCATTAATTGTAGGAAATGTCCTATACTAATGTAAGATGTTAATAATAAGAGAAATGGTGTGTAAGGGTGAGAAGATATATGGGATATCTCTGTACTATTTTCTCAATTTGTCTGTAAGTATAAAACTGCACTAAAAAATAAAATCTATTTTTTACAAAAAAGACCATGAGAACAAGCTTTTATATCACAGTAGGTAGGATCTGGGAAACAAGCACTGTAAGAGACTTATCCCATACAAAAGACTAGAGGACAGGTTTAAATCATAGGGTCAGAAGGAAAGGGGCAGCACGCCAGGAACAGAACAGTGGTTTTAAATCTGTTACTGTCTCTACAAAGTTCCTTTCCTCCAAATTGTTACTGCACTTGTAGCCGGCTTCAACCAACCTCTCCTCTGGCAGGTGCTACTGTTTCTGTTTTCACCCCCTGGCAATCTGGACATGAGACATCTACAAGTTCCCCCAAACAAATTACTGGCATAAAAATATTAACAAGAAATGTAGTTATTTTTGATGATTTTGTAGGGAAAATGGAGAAGACATTTATGTTGAACACGAGAAACAATTTTTAAATCCCCTTTAAACTGGAGATTTATAAGGATGTTACTGGGACAATGGGGGAAATTTTAATATATACAGAATATTAGATATTGTATTGCATCAAGTTTAAGTTCCTGAGTAGGATAATTATATTGTAGTCACACAGGAGAATGGCCTTGTTCTTAGGAGACACATACTGAAGTATTTAGTGGTGAAGTTTCATGATGTCTACCTACAATTTTCAAATGGTCAGAAAAGTATACATGTATGTGTATATATATATATATATATATATATATATATATATATATACTTAAATCTTTCTATATACTTTTTATCTGCTTATCTATATACAAAATGTGAATACACACACATCTATAAAAATGTACTCCTTCTCTGTCTCTATACACGTAATGGGTATACCAGTGTTCATTGTACTATTTTTGCAACTTTTCTGAAAGTTTGGTATTTTTCAAAATAAAACATTTGTGGGCATCTCCTTCAATATAGCTGTTCTCCAAAACGCACAATTGGCTCCCCACTACCAGGGATCTCTCTTAAATACTCTTTCCCCAGTCCTGCCCCATCTTTGATGGCTCTGGAGCTTTATACAAGATTTCTTTTTCCCTCCCACTGTCAGTAGATCTCTGAGGTAAATGACCAAGAGGCTCTGATAGGTGCGCATAAGTAAACAGAGTTTGACGTAATTACTAAACTTCAAGTCAGGATACCTGGGTTTACCTCTGCTGCCCATTTAAGTCCTTCTCTCCTTTTTCTCCTCTTCTGGAACACTTTTTTTCCAGTAAGCCTGACTTCTTCATGTTGAACTATCTGTTCAGAAATTCCAAAATAGCACCCTTCACCCCCATGTGCCTTCTACACCTGTACACTTTGTTCCCCTTGTTATCTCCACCACAAAATGGTACCCCACATGGTGCAGTTTTTACCGTTTACAAAGCTCTTTCATGTATATTGACTCAGTTCTCTCAATAATTCAGTGGTATGTAGTTTATTAAACCCTTTTTACGATTGATTTGAACCTGAAGTTTGAAGAGGTTGTCCAAGGTCACACATCTACTAAATGACAAAGCCAGAAATTCAACCTGGATTGTGATTTCAAATCTAACATTCTCTTTTTCTCACCTCAGATAAAATTCCAATTTCAGTGGTCTAGGGTAAAGTCTCCTTCCTGAATATGCTAGAAAAACAGGAAATCCCATGAAGTCAGTATGAATATCTTAATGAAAACAAAAGAGATGTTGGGTATTCATCTATTTTCTCTTCTTTCTTCTTCCTCTTGATTCTTTCTTCCTTCTCTTCCAGTTAGAAAGAGGATCCTTTCACAATGCCTCTCCTACTTCCTTTTTTCTTCCCCCAAACACCTTTTATTCTTTTGCTAGTTCAATGGAGGCCCACATCCCACTCAGATCTGCTTCTCAACAGCAAAACGAGGTTAGGGGATGCTATTAATAAAAGTAATGGATTCATTTTTAGCTCACAAAACCAGCTGTGTTAGAAATAGTAACCTTATTTTCCTCTAAATTATTTTCTATTTAGAGCCCCTACCGTCTAAGTGGCAAAAATTTAAACTTAGTCAATATACACCCAAGAGATATATCTAATTTCTGGGGTGCACGTGGAGTGTCAGAGCATTGGGAGTTGTGACATCTGGTCCTTGACTGTTTGTTATCACCTTGGCTTCTATTTAGCCATCCATCATCTCGTTTCATATTTGTTTACTGGACATACAGGCAACATTGCCACAATCCCATTTAAAAGGCCCGTGCAGGTTTGACAACTATCCTTTCAACCTCTCTACAGACTCTGGGGTGCAAAAAACTCATTCCATTGCCAAGCTGAGTCACAGAAACTGTGGGGTGCTACCTAAAACCCCATACACTCCTGTGGCACTCTCAGGCCACAGAACCATCCATCTGCTTCCAGGCTACACTGTGACACATGGGACTCTGTCTCAGACTCATACCCACCACACAGTCCTTCGGTCTCTGAGATCTTGGGTTTCCTTGGGCCTCTGTCTAAGAACACGTCCAGATTACCTCTCCTCTTGGTTCCCACAAACTTACCTGGTGTTTCTATCATTTCACTCCTCCCCACTGGGGCAAGATCAGTCCCCTCTTCAGTGACCCACAGGGCAAGTTCTTCCTTGTTCCACTGCCATCTGGATTTTCCCTTTCCTCTCAACCCAGAAGATCTTTGATCTGAAGTCAGGAAGCTTTTCTCTGACTCATTATATTCTTCTACATAATTGCTTATGCTCTGAGTCCTCCTCACAGGGTTTATGAAGATTCAATGAGATATCTAAAAAAGTGTTAATCAAATATGAGTTAAGGGGGCTTCCCTAGTGGCGGAGTGGTTGAGAGTCCGCCTGCTGATGCAGGGGACATGGGTTCGTGCCCCGGTCCGGGAAGATCCCACATGCCGCGGAGTGGCTGGGCCCGTGAGCCATGGCCGCTGGGCCTGCGCGTCCAGAGCCTGTGCTCCGCAATGGAAGAGGCCACAACAGTGAGAGAGGCCCACGTACCGCAAAAAAAAAATTTTTTTTAAATGAGTTAAGGGACATACCTGGTGGTCCAGTGGTTTAAAAAAAATGAGTTAAATTTGGCCATAATAGAATGTTTAAGTCACAAGGACTTTTTAATCCAGAGAAGTTTGTGAAAATAATTTTCCATTAAAAATATGATTTCTGAATCTGTCATCTTTCACTTATGAATGGAAACTTTTATCTTCACAGTTAACATGGCTTTTATTTCAACTAGCTAGAGTACAGGTTTACCTTCTTGTTACAGCCTTCCTTTTCCTTTGTCATAGGACATGAAATATAATTATAGAATGTACAATTTTGTAATAACTTGTTCTAAGGGTTAGTTCATTTTCTTTCCCTTTTCAATTTAATTTCTCTTTCTGAAAACAACTGAGAAAATTTGTTAAGCCCTTTTTATGCACAAATATGGGGAGAGTATAATGTAGAAGACCCATAAACTCTCTCCTCAAGCAGCTTATGATCTTTTTAGGAAACAAAATCTAGACATAAATGAAAAGTTAAAGGGCAAGATAAGGATGTGAGTGCAAAATGTGCTGTTAGAAAATTATTCCAAGTTGTCTGAGTTTTTATTAGGATCTCTAGGAAACTAGAATTTTGAGAAATTTGTGGTTCTTAAAGAAGGATTATATTATTTTTTGATTGACATTATTTTCTAACAGAATGAGGCCAATTAACAGATCTCACTAAATAAAGAAATAAGGAGGAAAAATATTTTTGTAGAATTCAAGAAGCCAGAGTTCTAAACCTACCTTTGCCCTTTGTATACTGTGTAAAAGCTGTGTGTGTGTGTGTCCACATTTGCCTTGGTATTTTGGGTGGACCAGAGGGAAAAAGAGAGAGACTCAGGAGAATGAACTAGAGGAGAAGCCAGTCACCCACTCCTGCAGCTGTCTAATATCTGAATGTCACATGGAAGGAAAAAATTCATAGCTGTCACAAATGTGACGGAACTATTGAAAGTGCATGAACTTACAGCACTACACCTGTACTCACCAGCTGGTGAAGCCTACAACAGTAACTTCCATATTTATTTTTGTTAATTTATTCATCCAGTAAATATTTACCAAGCCCCTACCACGTGGGTACTCAGGATCCAGAGGGGAGCCTTTATAGACTGAGATTCTGCCCTCATGAATCTTACAAGCTGATTGGGAGGAAGATATTAAAAATTACTCAGCTTTATCATTACAGAGTATGAAGGAATGGGATGTAGAGCTATAAAGGGTATAATGAGGAGTTCATCTGCTCTGGGGACTCAAGGACAGCTTCCCTAAGGAAGTGACATTTGAACTGAGTTCTGAAAGATGAGTGGGAATCAATAAATCGAAGAATCAAAGAGAATGGCATGTGGAGAGGCCTCAAAGCAGGAGGGAGCATGGCATTTGAGGAACTAAAAGAAAATTAGAGCACATCACAGGAAGAAGGTGGCATGGGATAGGATCAGAGTGGTCGAAAAGGGCGTACAGGGCCTTGCAGGCCACATCGTGGGAGACAGGAAAGGATTTTAAATAAAGGAAGGACACAGTCGATTTCCTGACTGCTGTGTGGAGAGTTGAAAAGAGGAAAAGAATGGACATGAGGAGACCATTTAGGAAGCCATTTCATTACTGCCTGTTGTGATAAGACCATCCTCCTGTTCTTTCATCTGGATCTCCAAGCCCAAGCTCTAAATAATAGAGGAGAAGCCCTTCAGGAGATCCGTCTGTCACCAGGTCAGTCCTTGTGCTCATTGGCAGCCAGTCTTTCAGGACAATGAAGTCCCCTGGTGCACCCAAACCTCTGATGAACTGTGTGGGGCAAGAGTTCTGCATACCAATCGCAGGAAACACAGTGCCTAAGACAGAATGGCTAGAAGTAAGAGAGACAGGGATCTCTGCCTATGGAGAGACCATTTGATAGAGACAGAGCTGAGCCTCCTCTGGGCTAATGGCGCCAGGCTGCATTCACTCACTCCTGGATGTTAGGTTTGGGGGATAGAATCCTTAGAGATGGAGGGGTAGGGATGTCAGTCTTGAGTACTTGAGAGCTGGATAAAGGAAACTTGAACTGATGTCAAACTTTCGCTCCAGCTGGTTTTATTGCCTGGTTCAATTGGGGGAGTTGCTGTCACTGTTGTGGCTGGGATCCCTGAATTACGCTTTTTATTTTTTCATTAATAATTTTTAGATTTATTACATGATGAAACGATAATATTTTGGATACAGTGACTAAATAAAATACATTATTCAAACTAGTTCTACCCATCCCTTTCACTCTTTTAAATGTAGCATGAATTACTCTTGAAATTAGTCACATAGCAAAGTTTGTGCCAATCTCTTTTGGGGTCCAGGAAATGAACGTTATAGAATTGCAGTGAATGGAACCATGGACAGTTTACCAGCTCTGGTGGATCACTGAACTCCTAAAAACCCTATGTAAAGGGCTCTATCGGGGACTCTAGTTATGTTCATAGGAAGCCAACCGTCTTCATTTCACTCCAACAAAAGGCTGATTGTCTGTGAGACTTTGGTCACAGCTGTAGGATCCAGGGCCACCTGTTAGCTAAATAAAGGAATCTGGGAGTATCAAACTGCTCAGGACTCTACATAAGGTGTGGCTGTTGGCAGATGTGCCAGGAAACCTTGCATCAGAACTGTGGGGCCTGTGGACAAGTCCTTTCTTTGGGCCAACATGGAATTTTTCCAGCATGTACACTAGTAAGGTATATGATTAGCTTCTCCATAATTTTACCCAGGAGAAACCTAGGAGTTGGCAGATAGCATAAGTCCTAGGAAGAAATAGGAGCTGGCAGCATGGAAGGCAGGTATCATAGACAGAGGCAAGTAGCAAGTTCAGTCTGTTGTCCAAGAAGCAGAAAAGATAGGTACTACAGAATGCTCTGCTCAGAGGTCGAGATCAATACTTGACGCAAAGCTACTCCACTTCTCCACAGCCCACCTTCTAGGTTCAACTGAATTAAGCACCTTAACACCAGGCATTTTGAAAAATAAAGTAGATCTATTTAGTGGGTATTTGGATAAAACCCAAAATCTAGACAAGAGATCAACACCTTTCTAACATCCCACTTGTTACTTTGTTACTAGGGGCTCAATCAGATTTAAAACTAAGAAGGAGGGGTGGAATAGACAGGCAATGAATGCTTATTTCCAATATCCTTCTCTGGGCTCCTTCAGGGGTTCTTTAAGTATCCCTTAATATGCACCATATTTGACTCAGCTTCTATACCTATGTATTTATATGGCCCTTCATTCAGCTATCCCATAAGGCAGTGCTAAATTTTAAGATTCTCTCTAATTGCTTTTTGTGACAAATGTCTAGCCTGCACATTTTTAAAAAATTAATTAATTTATTTATTTTTGGCTGCGTTGGGTCTTCACTGCTGTGTGTTGGCTTTCTGTAGTTGCAGCGAGCAGGGGCTACTCTTTGTTGTGTTGCAGCGGCTTCTCTTGTTGTGCAGCCGGGCTCTAGGCGCGTAGGCTTCAGTAGTTGTGGCTTGTGGGCTCAGTAGTTGTGGCTCACGGGCTCTAGAGCGTGAGTTCAGTAGTTGTGGTGCACGAACTCAGTTGCTCCGTGGCAGGTGGGATCCTTCCAGACCAGGGTCGAACCCATGTCCCCTGCATTGGCAGGCGGATTCCTAACCACTGTGCTGCCAGGGAAGTCCTAGCCTGCAAATTTTTAATTAGAGGCTAGAGGAAGATAAAGGACCTTTAAATTTTCCCTTCCACAAAGACCATAGATTGACTTGCAGCTATATGCCTTCTGATTTCAATGACTGTCTGGACAAATAGCATAAATAAGTACATGTACTATAGTAGGAGACACTTACCAAGTCTATATTTATGAGTTTAATTTTTAGATTACACATCTGTTATTTAAAATAAATCTTAGTAGAATTAAAATAATACCATACACTCTTTTGTTTTTGAATTTGATAAAATTTAGCCAAATTTTCCTAATCTTCAAAGCTATATGACAAACTGTTTATAAAATTTACATGGAAATGAAAAGGGCCAAGATTTGTTCAGACACTTTCGAAGAAGGCAAAGGTGGAAAGACTTGATCTACTAGGTGTTAAAGTTTACAAAGCTAAAATAATTTAAGCAGTGTGGTATTGGCACAGGAATAAATAAAAAGACTAATGGGGGCTTCCCTGGTGGCAGAGTGGTTGGGAGTCCGCCTGCTGATGCAGGGGACACGGGTTCATGCCCCGGTCCGGGAAGATC